>NC_139973.1:41410958-41423458 GCF_963993115.1 Abramis brama | reverse complement strand
TTATGACTTTATTTTTCTCAATTATGACTTTTTATCTTGCAATTTTTACTTTCTCTCAATTATGACTATTTTTCTCAATTATTTTTATCAGTTATGACTTTTTATCTTGCAATTTTTCTTTTTATCTTGCAATTTTTACTGCATTTCTCGCAATTCTGACTTTATTTCTCTCAATTATTACTTTATTTTTCTCAATTATGACTTTTCATCTTGCAATTTTTACTTTCTCTCAATTATGACTTTATTTTTCTCAATTATGACTTTTCATCTTGCAATTTTTCTTTTTATATTGCAATTTTTACTTTATTTCTCACAATTCTGACTTTTTATCTTGCAATTTTTACTGCATTTCTCGCAATTCTGACTTACTTTCTCGCAATTCTGACTTTATTTCTCTCAATTATGACTTTATTTCTCTCAATTATGACTATTTTTCTCAATTATGACTTTTTATCTTGCAATTTTTACTGCATTTCTCGCAATTCTGACTTTATTTCTCGCAATTCTGACTTTTTATCTTGCAATTTTTACTGCATTTCTCGCAATTATTACTTTATTTCTCTCAATTATGACTTTATTTTTCTCAATTATGACTTTTTATCTTGCAATTTTTCTTTTATATTGCAATTTTTACTTTATTTCTCACAATTCTGACTTTTTAATCTTGCAATTTTTACTGCATTTCTCGCAATTCTGACTTACTTTCTCGCAAATCTGCCTTTATCTCGCAATTCTGACTTTTTCTACCGATGGCACCTGAACACACACACACACACGTTGTTCCATAGACATCTATCCCCTAATCCTACCCATCACAGAAAACTTCCTGCATTTTTACATTTCCAGCAGCTGAACTGTCTAAGGAGAGAGTCTTACAGTGAAGGTCCAGGTGCAGTTGGTGTCGGGAGGGTAATAACTGGGGTAGAAGGGGGTCCGTAAAATCCCCTGGACGCCGTGTTTCTCCTCTAGCACAACACTGTAGGAACATTCTGTGACACAACATGACAAACACAACCTCAGCGTCGCTTAACAACAATAACAGACAAAAGACCCAAAAGGACTGAATGAAATCTCGTATTAAATCAGCATCAATTGTACGCTGTAAGAAAAAAGTCAAACACATGCAAAATCAAGAGAGAACCAATAAAATATTAATAACTGATCATGTTGTAGTCAATGTAAGTTTTTTCCTGTCAGCTTTTTGTTGTTATGTATGCATTTTATTCATAGTAAAATAAAACCTGTATAGCTGTAGTTTGCCAAATAATTTTGTCAGATAAATGACTTGACAAAGTTTAGTGTTTTGTTCGCCCCTCATATATAAAAAAACAAAAAAATAAAAATAAATATCCCCTCCGCACATCGCTTTTGGCCACTACTGTATACAATGTTGAATTGTAATTATTCAGTTCATTAGTTACATGATTTCTGTATCATAATAATCATTAATTATCTATATATTATTATTTTTATAATGTTTTTCCTTCTATATTGCTTGTTCAAATGCTATTACAATTGTAGGACCCTACGAAATACGTTTTATTTATTTTTTCTCTTATTTTTTTCCACATTTTTTCTCTTTTATTTTTCTGGATTCAGTTTTTTTAAATGGTTAAACAAAATTTTAGTAATCAAAAAGCATGTCTAATTAATTGAAATCATTAAATTTATCAAATTTAACAAAAATGTATTAAAAGTTTAACAAAAATGTATTAAAAGTTTAACAAAAATTACATGTTTACTATGAAATAATACAATTACTATGAAATATTTTTTTTTACAATTTTATTTATTTCACTTATAATAGTTTAATTATATTTTAATAATCAAAAAGCGTGTCAAATTAATTAAGTTCATAAGAACAACAATTAATTATATTTATTTATTTATTTTCATTTCAATGTTTTTTTCCCAGACATTCTGTGTTGTGTATTAAACATTTTCTGACAATCAAATGAAGGCATAAAACATTAACTTAATTTATCTTTTAATCATATGAAATTAAACTTTTTTGATAAAGTGCTACACAAGAGCTTAACTGTCCAAATTAAAACTTTTTTGTGTATAAATTGTGATTATTCCTTAAAAAAATTTCATTTAAATTCCTTAAAGTTTTATTAATAATTGATTATTATCATTAGTGTAAGTATTATAATTACATTGAGACGTAGCTAAATTCAACTGTACAAAAGTAATATATTTATGTCACAATTTCTTCAAGTTAAACCGAACTTTTATTTTGACGTGTTGCTGCAAAGACCTTTGAGTTTTTCATCTCGCGTTTTCCCCATCGCAGAAATCATAGGGCCCTACAATTGTTGAGCTGTTTCAAACTATTTTCTATGTCGTTTTCATGCTTTGAGTTGGTATTTGAGTTGAATTAAATTGATTACCCTGATCCGGCCAGGCCCGAGCGCTCAGAGAGAACGGATCCTTGTAATTGTACAGACCCTGTTTCCAAACCACCGTCATCCAGTCAGAAGACGACAGAAGCTGCACCGTCTGCTCATACCGACTGCATCCATACAGGCTGAGAGAGAGAGAGAGAGAGGGGGGGGGAGAGAGAGAGAGGAGAGATAGAGAGAGAGAGAGAGAAAGAGAGAGAGAGAGAGGGAGGGAGAGAGAGGGAGAGAGAGAGAGAGAGAGAGAGGAGAGAGAGAGAGAGAGGAGAGAGAGGGAGAGAGAGAGAAAGAGAGAGAGAGAGAGGGAGGGAGATAGAGAGAGAGAGAGAGAGAGAGGGAGAGGGAGAGAGAGAGAGAGAGAGAGAGAGAGAGAGAGATTAACCACGCCGTACAGTAACAGTCATCAGAGACAGTGCCGCTGACACTTCATCACTGTCTTGTTTCCAGTCCGAATATCAAAAAAAAAAAAAAAAAGGAAATCAAGATGAATTTACTGGATGAGTAAAATGCCATAAGATATTATGTCTTGTTTTCTGGGGGAAATAATCTGAATGAAGTGAGTTTTTGCTTAAAACAAGAAAAATGATCTGGAAATGGGGTCAGAAAAATAATCTTGTTTCCGATTGAATTAAGTTTATTTTTCTGACCCCACTGGCAGCAAATTGTTCTTGTTTTAAGCAAAAACTCACTTCATTTTTATTTTTTCCCCCAGAAAACAAGACAAAATATCTTATAGCATTTTACTCATCTAGTAAATTCATCTTGATTTAAGAACTGTTTGATATTTGGACTGGAAACGAGACAAAAATACTGAGTTTAGCAGTGAGTGCATGATCTAAAGCAGAGAGGAGAGTCTCACGAGGTGATGAGCCGAGAGTCGGCCGGCGTGACGGAGTCGTAGATGATCAGCCGGTCTCGACACTCGGCCAGGAGCCACTCGACCCGGAGCTCGAGCCGGGATCCCGCAGGGGCCCTGAGGTGCCACAGACACGAGGACCTCTGAGTGTTCGGGCCCTCGAGCAGCACGGGCTCCGTGGAGAGCAGAGACGTGTAGCGGTAACAGTCTGTGGGGAGCCACACTTCAGGACACACGAGTCTCACAGGGGTTCATCTACTCAATATATTATTCAATATATGCTCAGAATTTGAGAGACGTTTTCATTTTCTTGAGTATGTCTGGCATTCGTGCATCTATTACACACATTTATAGACTCTTCAGAACAAACGATCAGTGAGAGCAACGGTTCATCTGAGCTGAACAAATGAGTCTCTAGACAGTTTTTAAAACACAAAAGTGGAAAAACAATGAAATAATCAAAGACATCAAGATATTAAGTAGTCTTATAGTTAATAGTAGTAACTCTAGAAGCTTGTTTCCGCCACAGAATAAAACATAAGGTAATTGCGGCTTTTTATCTCGCAATTTTTACTTTATTTCTTGCAATTCTGACTTTTTATCTCTCAATTTCCACTTTATTTCTTGCAATTCTGAATTTTTATCTATCAATTTTTACTTTATTGAATAAAACATAAGGTAATTGCGAATTTTTATCTTGCAATTTTGACTTTATTTCTTGCAATTCTGAATTTTTATCTAGCAATTTTTACTTTATTGAATAAAACATAAGGTAATTGCGAATTTTTATCTTGCAATTTTGACTTTATTTCTTGCAATTCTGAATTTTTATCTAGCAACTTTTACTTTATTTCTCTCAATACTGACTTCTTATCTCTCCATTTTTACTTTATTTCTTGCAATTCTGAATTTTTATCTAGCAATTTTTACTTTATTTCAGAAATCTTTACTTTTATTTCTCACAATTCTGACTTTTTATCTCGTAATTTTCACTTTATTTCTTGCAATTCTACCTTTCTTTCTCTCAATTCTGACTTTATTTCTCGCAATTCTGACTTTATTTCTTGCAATTCTGACTTTTTCTCTTGCAATTCTGACTTTTTATCTCTCGATTTTTACTTTATTTCTTGCAATTCTGACTTTTTATCTCTCGATTTTTACTTTATTTCTCGCAATTTTTACTTATCTCACAATTTTTACTTTATTTCTTGCAATTATAACTTTAAAATGACACTTGATCTGATATTTAGAGACCTAATGAATAATATTCAGGCATTATTACTTGTTGATGCCACTGCATTATTTCAAAACTGATTTACAACACATGAAAGGGAATTAAAACCTCAAAATGATTGTATAGGGGAAAAAAATCTCACAGCAAAATATAACAAAAAAGAGAAAAAAGAAAAAAATCATACCAAAAGTGGCTTGAAAAAGATCTATAACTTTGGGGCTGGTTTCTGGAAAGTAAAAAAAAAAAACACAAAGCAGTAAAACCAAGTGAACAGAAAAGCAGCAGAAGTCACGACACGTGTGTGGTCTGATGAGAGTCACCGGTGATGCTGAGCGAGGACATCAGCAGCTGGAAACCCTCGTATCTGCAGATCTGCTGAGCGTCAGTGAAGCGCTGGAGCTCTCTGAACACACTCTCGTTCAGTCTCGCCACGCTCACCGCCTCCACACGACTGACGGGAACCGACAGGCGCAGCCAGAAGTGAGCCACAACACTGCCCTCCCTGCAGAAACACCAGAGGACACGTGACGGTTCTGCACAGATCGCTCATGAAACACCAGCGACGGCTTCCTCACCCAAAGGCGAAGACCGCAGTGGAGTTGAAGTATCTGGATAGATCTGTGGACTTCACCAGCTTCTCAACCTGTCAAAGAGTCAAGATACAATGACGATAAGTGTGTTGCGTGTTCTAGGCTCAGCTTGACCAGACCAAAGCATGCTGGTTGATCCGCTTCCAGCTACATTTTGCATGGAATTTCTGACTAGACTTACAAGAAGTCATCAGGGGTCTCATTTATAAAACGTGCGTAGGATCCTTACTTATAGTGTACGTGCGCCCGAAAGCCAAAAATATTCAGACTTATAAAAACGTGCAAAATTCCCTTTATAAATCCCAGCCAGCAGAAGACTGTGCGCATATACGTCTCCACCTCAGAATAACCATATCTGGAGCGTACGACGCCTTGTTTTAATATGCATATCATCATTTGCATATCATTTGCATATGCATATTCATCCACGTGATACCATGTTTAACTGTACAAGACATTAGGAAAATATGAGATACAGATGTGCGTCACATTACATTGCTAAAAATAATTTAGAAGCCTATCCTTGCCTTGTTTTTGAATCAATAAATCAAATACTATAAAATACATTTCAGAGAAAGTTTTTATCAATCTTTTCCACTGGCCAAATAGTAATTTTAATTGCTTTATATTTTTAATGGAAACTGATAGGCCTTATTGTACATTATTGATCATTATTTGGGCTAAAATATTTTCTCAGATCATGAGTTCTGCTATTATCATGCACTAATCAAACATTAAAACACAGCTTGCCTCAGGAAAAGTGTTCAAAAGCATTGCATACACTACAAATACTTCTATTTATTAGAATATAAAAAATGTTGTAACTTCTCTGTAATGATTTGATGTAATTTAAGTGCTTAACTCCATTAATAAGAATGGCATATTTAATCTAAATGTGTATATCAGATGTAAAACCTAGTTTAAATCTAGGTTTAAATGTGATTATTCAGGGTCTTCATGTAAAGTTTGTAACATACTTTGGTAAAAATTCCTCAATGGTTGTGTAAAACCGGTTTTACCTCCTCAAAAACAGCTCTGTTCACAGCGACCTGTTTCGGTGCATGTCTCTTTAAATGATCATAAGCAACTGCTTTTTTTCAACTTTACTTCTGCATCCGATGACCCGATGACCCGATGACCCGATGACCCCTTCTGTCTGAACTGTTTTGTCTGATTTGAATCTGAATTTGAATAACTGATTACCTCTTGACTAACTGCTACTAGCTCTTACAAACACAGTCTTGACACACACACACACACACACACACACACACACACACACACACACACACACAGGCTATGTTTCCTCACCATGTTCTGCACAGACGTCGCCTCGGCTCTGAACTCTGAGCTCTCGTGATTGGTCAGGCTCACAGAGAAGTTCTTATTCAGTATGGAAACACTGGCCGTGTACTGTTGAATCACCCGCGGCTCCAGCACCCAGACCCTGTACTCTAAACACACACACACACACACACACACACAGAACGTGGGACGGGTGGCTAAAGGTTACACTCACTCAGAGCACTCAGTAAGTTTGTGTTCATGTTTCTGTGGTTTTTGATTGACACCTGTCACTCTGACCCTAGCTAACGAAATATGTTTTAAGAACGTTTGGCTAATGTTCCCATTAACTTATAAACATATTATTTCTGAATGTTCAAAAACGTGCAGTTATTTAAATGTTCTAAACACTTTTTTTCTTGGTTATGCAAGGGAATGTTACATTGTATCATTCTTCAAACATTATGGAACGTTACTTTTGAATGTTCTCTGAACGTTCTGAAACAAGTAGAAACATTTAAAAAATGTAAGACGAACGTCCAACTAAGGGTTCGTTTACATGACAAACATGTACTAAAAATGGAAAGGTTTTTCCTTTGCGTTTTCCGTGTACAGACGAAAATGATGAAACCGCTGTATTCTGGGCAGACACTCGCCTACAGACGTTATACGCCAGAGAAACAAGCGCACAGCCATCTTTTGTCATCATTTTGTCTTTGAATTTCAGTTTTTGCAGTAGCTCTGTATATTTCTATGGCATCGCTGTCGAAGAGTTATTAGCTGGTGAAGTGGAGTGTAAACGGCCCCTAAACATTTCAGAAATAAAACTATGAATAATGTTAACATTTTGAGAACAAATTTGAACAAATGTTCTATAAATGTTACTGTTCATAACTTTGAGAATGTTCCTTGTTCACTGTGAATGCATGAGCTGCTGCTGACTTTATAACACACAGTTGTTTCTCTCGTTTCATCACTCTTGTTCATCTGTGTTTTCTCACTGTAAACACATCAGGAAAATATGGAAGCTTGTTTCCACCACAGAATATAAATAAAGAAAAAGGTAATTGCACCTTTTATCTCACAATTCTGACTTTTATATCTCATAATTTTGCAATTGCTGACTTTTTTTCTCAGAACTGCATGTTTAAATCTTGCAATTCTGACTTTATATCATGCAATTCTTACTTTATATCTCCCAATTGCATGTTATAAAGTCAGAATTGTGAGATGTAAACTCGCCTTGAAAATTACCTTTTTTATCTTTTATTCTGTGACAGAAACAAGCTTCCATAGATTTTTTCATTACTAATTCTCTGAATTTAATGCACATTTGAAAAATAAATCGAACATTTCATTATTTATCATACCCGATTGCTGAGCAGAATCATCTAATGTGGGTCCATCTTTGACACCATTTAACTGACAAATAAAGGTCTGTACATAACTCACATGATTATGTAGTGTAATTCAGCAGGACTGGGATTCTGTCATTTCTCTGTCATTTAGTCAAAAATTAATAAATGCACATAGAATGTTTTGATTAAAGCAATAATGCAATAATCATGATGCATGATCATCCTGTGCTAAAATCCTCTCTAAACATGTTCACATTTAGCAGGAAATTCCCATTTTCCAGCAGAGATGAGGCTATATTGTGCTGAACGCATGTGTGACTGTTTCCTCACCCAGAAAGTACCAGATAACACATGCAGACCCAGCCGAGATGAAGATGATGATGAGGAAGATGAGGCCAATCAGCCATTTCGGGAAGCTCCTCCTTTTATGGGACGGATCCGGATCGGCGCGCGATTCCTGTGTATAAACACGAATATTCACATATTCTTCTCAAATAACTTCTCAGTTCTTGTTGTGCAATGCCTTTATGTGTGTTATTTGAGGGGAACATGCGGCTCTCTCACAGTGTTGGTGTCGCAGTCTTGATTCGGATCCGCTGTGAACCCGTTTCCGAGCTCCATCATCGCCCGAGCCGTTATCTCGGGTCCATCTTCGGTTCCGTCAGTCCTGATTCGGCTGGTTCTTCTCCACGACTCAGAATCCACACATGTTCGGTTCTTCACACATGTTCTGAGGGAAACGCTTGTGTTTGTCAGTCCGAAGTCCGTTTCGGATCAATAGTGAAGTAGATCTGCTGATCTGAGGACAGGGCGTGGACACTAAAGCCACAGTTTTCATATAAACGCGTCTGCTGCTGAGATTCTGCGTTTATGTAAAGTGAGAATATTAATAACGGATCTCTTATGATAAACAGTCACCGCCCAGCAACGCGCGCTCCCTGCGCAACGCACCTGCGTGACGTCATCAGGTCGGACCTCACCTGTGTGCAGATGATGCTCCTCCGGGATTTGATCAACATACGGGCTTTCCCAGTTTTATTAGTGCATTTTTTTGGACAGAAGTAGATTCAATGACAAATTATGTGTTCAAATGTTGCAGCCTCTACATTTTGTTTCATTTAAAATATGTAGCCATTAATATCACAGTATATCATCATGATGAAAGAAAAATACTTAAAAAATTGTTTTCTGTGGTTGATGTGTTTATTTGAGTACTTAAGCATCTACTGTTTTATATATATATATATTCTTCCATTACTAGCATTTTCATCATAAACTAGTCCCATTGATAATTAAGCAATACATTGCCATGAAAAACTATTTACTTCTGAAAATTCTGAAATCATTAATATATATAAAGTCACCAACTTCTCACATCACCTCTGTAAAAAGTCATTTCAGTTGGTAATTAGTCAAGAAAGCTTTTCACATCCAATCAAAGAAACCCAGACATCCACACATCCAGTCAGAGCATAAATGTTTTAATATATTAATTAGCAGCAAACTGAAGTCGTTCTTACACTCGACTTCTCTTACATTCCTCCAAATAGCAGGCGCCATTTTCAAAATATGCATGTAAATATGAAATTGCATTTGAAAACATAATTAACAAAAGGACAATAACACTGATAAATGACTGTGTAAAGCCACGCAAGAGAGAGTTTTACTTCTAGGTTTGTGTTTTCAGTTTTTTTTAGCATGAATGTCACTGTTGGTGAACATCCTATAAATTAAAATAATACATCACAATAACATACAGGGTGTAAAATATAATAAATCCTCTCATAATAGTTTTCTGAAAAGCTAGTTTTTAAAAGGTTCATACATTGTAAACTGCACGGTTGAATCTTAGTGGAAAGAAACTGGAAACTTTTTGCTTCATCTGGTTTTGCGTTCACACAGTCAGTGTGACAAACGGATTGAAATCAGGTGTGACTCCACATGTAGATACGAGAGCAGACCGAAGCAGATCCAATCATGTCAGTCTCCTTTTTTAACTCATTAGTCAGGCAGAAAACCATGGTAAACATCAAGACTTCATGATGAGTAAGAGACAGGAAAAAATTAACTCTTTCCCCGCCAGTGATGGAAGTTTTCAATATTCTTAACCCTGGCGGGGAAAGAGTTCAACTTATTCACCGTCATGTCGTTACAAGCCTGTATGACTTATACTTTCTTCATTTGGAAGACAAAAGAAGATGTTTAGCAGAATGTTCACGCTGCTCTTTTACACGCAATGAAAGTGCAAAATAAACACTGTACAAGAATCATAGCAGAGGTCCATATAATCCTAGTCTTTCAAAGCCAATGACAAATCTTTACAGCTATGTTCATTGAATGGACAAGAGCAGCTAGACACATCTTCTGTGTTCAGTTATGAAGGCGAGTAGATGATGGCAGAACAAAAAATGTAATCGTATGTTGCACTGACATATGCACCGTTTTAACTCGTTCGCTCTCCAGTCGCTGTAGCTAGTGGCTTCCCACAGTTCCACAAGCTATAATAAATCATATGGTCAGACACCACTGATTTATATTACATCTTGTGAAAAGGGGAATAACATATCACCTTTAATGTCAAGCCCTGAGCGTTTCTGTTCGTACGCTAACCCGCACCTCAAGCTCATTCACAAACTCTTCAGTCTGTAAACAACAAGGTTAATTCTGCACATTTTTCACTGGCATGTAATCGCCACTAGAGGGCTCGATCATCCCACACGGGCTCTGAAGGTCTAGGTCCAACAGTCCTGGAAACACGCAGCTCAAACCCGCCGTGTGCTCGAAGCCCAGGAGCGGGTGCATGATGGGATGGGGCGCCGGCAGGTCCCGAGGCAGGAGACGGGTCAGGTTTAAAGCCAGAGGACTGGGGAGGTCCGACTCCTCCATGCTGTCCTCGCCCCCGCCCGCGAAACCCGAATCTGGGCTCTGCGTGTCCTGCCGGAGCTTCTCCAGGGTCTTCACAGAGAGCTCAAGCTCCTTCTCTTGAGAGTCGCGAGTGATGCGAGCGTGAACCGGGTCCGGCCCGCTGACGCCCCCTGCTGGCCCGTAGGAGGAGTGCGTCGAGCAGGGCTCCAGGGTGTCGATCGGCCCCTTCGAACTCTGGGACAGAAAGTAGGTGGAGTTCGAGAAGTTGGAGGATTTGCTGGTTCCTTCCCACCGGTCCTGCAGGCCGTCGCTGTCTCTGTGCGAGCTCCGGGAGTCACCGGCGCCCGGCTGCTTCATGACCTCGACGGGACTCACACACTCCGTGTCCACTTTGATGAAGCTGTCGTGCGATAAAAGCGGCCCCAGCCAAGACTGTTGGAGAGAACGTGCCGTCAGAAGTCAAGCTTTATTTATGTAGCGCTTTTTACAATGCAGATTGTTTTAAAGCAGCTTGATAACAGGACAATAATGCAACACAAGGGGCTTTCGCACCGGAGGAACCTTCTCATAGTTCCCAGAACTAGTGGCGGAAGTATAACTACACGGATTGTGGCGTGTTCGCACCGCAAGGACTAAGAACTATTTTAGTTACAAGGAACTCCTTTTGGAGGAACTAATTTACTCCTCCTTCAGAGTCGGTCTAAACCAGCGCTATAGGAACTACAGTGACGTTAGTGTTGGCTGATTGGCCGAACGCGACGTTAGTGTTCTCTGATTGGCCGAACGTGACGTTAGTGTTCTCTGATTGGCCGAACGCACACAAAACACCAGCATCCGCCATTATTAAAAGAAGGCTGTGTAAACACACAGATTATAGCCTATATATATACTCCACAAACTAACTCTCCGAACATGGAAAACTGTGATAGATGAGCCTCTTAATCTTTACGCTGAGGAGAAAACCCAACGCAGCTTTGAGGGGCCGAGAGAAACATGATTATGTATTTCTGCTCAGCAACACACGGCATACGCTAATAACTCTTCATCACTGTCTCTCTATGTATAACAGCTCTATAAATAACGTATTAGACAGGACTGATAGTTCCTAGAACTACCCGGTGCGAAAGCCCCTAAAGTGTGTATCTGCAGTACAGCAGATCTGGAAGAAAATAGCGTCTTATATATATATATATATAAATAAGTTCATTGATGTTTCATTTTGATGTAAAAAAGTTATTAATTTAGTTTATTTATATACACTACTGTTCAGAAGTTTGGGGTCAGTCAGATTTTTTATGTTTTTAAAAGAAGTCTCTTCTGCTCACCAAGGCTGCATTTATTTGATTAAAAATACAAACAAAAACAGTAATATTGTGAAATATTATTCCAATTTTAAACAGCTGTTTTCTGTGAATATATAGTAAAGTGTAATTTATTCCTGTGATCAAAGCTGAATTTATCATCATTACTCCAGTCTTCAGTGTCACATGATCCTTCAGAAATCACTCTAATATGATGATTTGAGGATCAAGAAACATTTATGATTATTATCAATGTTGAAAACAGTTATTTACATTTTTATTTCATGATGCTTTGATGAATAGAAAGTTCAAAAGAACAGCATTTATTTAAAATAGAAGCTTTTGTAACATTAAACACTACCGTTCAAAAGTTTCGGGTCAGTAAGAATTTTTTTTTGGGGGGGAAAGAAATAAAATAAATAAATACTTTTATTCATCAAGGATGAGTTAAACTGATCAAAAGTCACAGTAAAGACATTTATAATGTTAGAAAATATTCTATTTTAAATAAATGCTGTTCTTTTTTGATGAATTTTGAAAAAAAATCTGTACACGACTGTTTTCAACACTGATAATAATCATAAATGTTTCTTGAGCATCAAATCATCAT
>NC_139973.1:41325958-41400958 GCF_963993115.1 Abramis brama | reverse complement strand
TATCAGCTCAGTCTTACAGGAATAACTCTAGACTGATGTTTAACCTGATAATACCTTCCAGGATCAGAAGAGTTCATCAAACATCTCATAAAACTATGATCGTTGAGCACAACTAATGAGGTGTTGAATGTCTGTTATATTCAATTCAATTCACATTTATTTGTATAGCGCTTTTCACAATACACATCGTTCCACAGCAGCTTTAGAGAAAGTGCATGAGTCCACATTACAATTTAGATCGATCTGTTATCAGAGGAAACTCTAAGTTATGTATTTCAGAAATCTACAAATACAAAATCACAGTTATATTGTAAAATGTATGTAGTGAATGAATCTAATAATGTGTCCTGTAATGTCATGCATTTCTCAGTACCAAGAGTTTAGACACGTATGCGATCTCATCCTCTACAACACATTTCCTCTTCATTGATATTTTCTGAGTAAAACCAACCATTGCATCAGTTCTGACAGCACTGGTGTTAGCCAAGACCGGATGGCATCATGTAGTTTGTTTCAGAGTGTGTGTGTGACGTAATACAGAAGATAAAATAACAGTCCGAAGTGCATTTCTGATATTCTTATCTTCTGCTTTTTCATTTTAGGTTCAATGTGAGTGACATATGTGTGAATGTGTGTGTGAGTACGACCTGTGTGTGTGTGGGGGGGGGGGGGGGGGTTGATCGACGATCATCACAAGCTAAGTCACTACAATTACATTATGAAAAATGAAAAACTTGAATTAAATCCACCAAGCACCTTGTTAACAGTTTTAAAAATAAAGGTTCAACTTCAACCATTTTTGGTTCTTTCATTGATCGATTCTTAAAAGAACCATGTTTTTCTTAGTGTGAAGAACATTTCAATAACCCTCTTTCCACTATAAAGAACCTTTGGTGGAATGGAAAGATTCAGTGGATGTTAAAGGTTCTTTACGGAACCGATGCAAAACTTTTTAAAGAGTGAAGAAAGACTGAAAAATGCTGATTAAAGTCACAGTAATTTTCAAAAAAATCAATAAAATTTGATCAACAGTTGTAGAAATAAAGGAATAATGTAGTAGCCTACTCTTAACTCTTTAAACCATCACTATAAGAAACAGCCTAATTATAGGAGAGATTAAAACAATAATTGAGTAAATTGCAGTTTCATCAACAACTTTTTCCATTTTCACCTTTAATGAAAAAATTGTCTTTGACCTAATGGTGGAAACTGCCATAAAAGGTCAACTTTAAAAGCACACCCAGTTTATACTCATGATAAAGAAATACCATGTAATATGTGAAGCATATCTAGTGAGCTTCAATGTCTATTTCATAAGAAATGAAACTATGGCTCTATAACGTTCAGTTCCAGCACAGAATGACCATACATTTCCATCACAATCTTCTTCAGTATTGAATGATGCAACTTTTCATCTCAGCACAGTCTCGCTTATGCAGCACTCAATCTTTAGCTGAACTACATGATTATTTTATATGTAAAAATAAACTTTATGTGCTAATCTTCATCAGCTGTGATCATCAGGTTGTATTACCTTCAAATGACATATCAACCATTTGACTAAGTGGGATTTCTCATTTAATATTGTATACATTTCTAAAACCTATTGCATTTTATGTCCTCTCAGAATTCTGCCCAAAAACACTTGCAGGAATAAAGAATGGGATCAAAACGTCCTGCAAGAGCAGCTTCTCCCAGCGATTCAGGAGCAGTTTGGTGATGATTCATGCATTTTCATGTCACAAGGCAAGAGTGATAATGAAGGAGATGGGAGATCATTACATTGCAATTTTGGATCCTCACACTCTAAAAAATCTTGGGTTATTTTTTCTACCCAAATCCTGTGTTGAGCCTTTTGGGTAATTTTTGTGTTACCCAGATCCTGGGTCAGAGGTAACAACCCAGTGTTTGGGTAGTTTTTGTGTAACCCAGATCCTGGGTCAGACGTAACAACCCAGTGTTTGGGTAGTTTTTGTGTTACCCAGATCCTGGGTCAGACGTAACAACCCAGTGTTTGGGTAGTTTTTGTGTAACCCAGATCCTGGGTCAGACGTAACAACCCAGTGTTTGGGTAGTTTTTGTGTTACCCAGATCCTGGGTCAGACGTAACAACCCAGTGTTTGGGTAGTTTTTGTGTAACCCAGATCCTGGGTCAGACGTAACAACCCAGTGTTTGGGTAGTTTTTGTGAAACCCAGATCCTGGGTCAGACGTAACAACCCAGTGTTTGGGTAGTTTTTGTGTTACCCAGATCCTGGGTCAGACGTAACAACCCAGTGTTTGGGTAGTTTTTGTGTTACCCAGATCCTGGGTCAGAGGTAACAACCCAGTGTTTGGGTAGTTTTTGTGTTACCCAGATCCTGGGTCAGACGTAACAACCCAGTGTTTGGGTAGTTTTTGTGTAACCCAGATCCTGGGTCAGAGGTAACAACCCAGTGTTTGGGTAGTTTTTGTGTAACCCAGATCCTGGGTCAGACGTAACAACCCAGTGTTTGGGTAGTTTTTGTGTAACCCAGATCCTGGGTCAGACGTAACAACCCAGTGTTTGGGTAGTTTTGTGTAACCCAGATCCTGGGTCAGACGTAACAACCCAGTGTTTGGGTAGTTTTGTGTAACCCAGATCCTGGGTCAGACGTAACAACCCAGTGTTTGGGTAGTTTTTGTGTAACCCAGATCCTGGGTCAGACGTAACAACCCAGTGTTTGGGTAGTTTTGTGTAACCCAGATCCTGGGTCAGATGTAACAACCCAGTGTTTGGGTAGTTTTGTGTAACCCAGATCCTGGGTCAGACGTAACAACCCAGTGTTTGGGTAGTTTTGTGTAACCCAGATCCTGGGTCAGATGTAACAACCCAGTGTTTGGGTAGTTTTGTGTAACCCAGATCCTGGGTCAGGCGTAACAACCCAGTGTTTGGGTAGTTTTGTGTAACCCAGATCCTGGGTCAGACGTAACAACCCAGTGTTTGGGTAGTTTTTGTGTAACCCAGATCCTGGGTCAGACGTAACAACCCAGTGTTTGGGTAGTTTTGTGTAACCCAGATCCTGGGTCAGACGTAACAACCCAGTGTTTGGGTAGTTTTTGTGTAACCCAGATCCTGGGTCAGACGTAACAACCCAGTGTTTGGGTAGTTTTGTGTAACCCAGATCCTGGGTCAGATGTAACAACCCAGTGTTTGGGTAGTTTTGTGTAACCCAGATCCTGGGTCAGACGTAACAACCCAGTGTTTGGGTAGTTTTGTGTAACCCAGATCCTGGGTCAGGCGTAACAACCCAGTGTTTGGGTAGTTTTTGTGTAACCCAGATCCTGGGTCAGACGTAACAACCCAGTGTTTGGGTAGTTTTGTGTAACCCAGATCCTGGGTCAGACGTAACAACCCAGTGTTTGGGTAGTTTTTTGTTACCCAGATCCTGGGTCAGAGGTAACAACCCAGTGTTTGGGTAGTTTTGTGTAACCCAGATCCTGGGTCAGATGTAACAACCCAGTGTTTGGGTAGTTTTTGTGTAACCCAGATCCTGGGTCAGGCGTAACAACCCAGTGTTTGGGTAGTTTTTGTGTAACCCAGATCCTGGGTCAGATGTAACAACCCAGTGTTTGGGTAGTTTTGTGTAACCCAGATCCTGGGTCAGATGTAACAACCCAGTGTTTGGGTAGTTTTGTGTAACCCAGATCCTGGGTCAGACGTAACAACCCAGTGTTTGGGTAGTTTTGTGTAACCCAGATCCTGGGTCAGACGTAACAACCCAGTGTTTGGGTAGTTTTGTGTAACCCAGATCCTGGGTCAGACGTAACAACCCAGTGTTTGGGTAGTTTTTGTGCAACCCAGATCCTGGGTCAGACGTAACAACCCAGTGTTTGGGTAGTTTTGTGTAACCCAGATCCTGGGTCAGACGTAACAACCCAGTGTTTGGGTAGTTTTTTGTCACCCAGATCCTGGGTCAGACGTAACAACCCAGTGTTTGGGTAGTTTTTGTGCAACCCAGATCCTGGGTCAGACGTAACAACCCAGTGTTTGGGTAGTTTTTGTGTAACCCAGATCCTGGGTCAGACGTAACAACCCAGTGTTTGGGTAGTTTTTGTGTAACCCAGATCCTGGGTCAGACGTAACAACCCAGTGTTTGGGTAGTTTTTGTGTAACCCAGATCCTGGGTCAGACGTAACAACCCAGTGTTTGGGTAGTTTTTGTGTAACCCAGATCCTGGGTCAGACGTAACAACCCAGTGTTTGGGTAGTTTTTGTGTAACCCAGATCCTGGGTCAGACGTAACAACCCAGTGTTTGGGTAGTTTTGTGTAACCCAGATCCTGGGTCAGACGTAACAACCCAGTGTTTGGGTAGTTTTGTGTAACCCAGATCCTGGGTCAGAGGTAACAACCCAGTGTTTGGGTAGTTTTGTGTTACCCAGATCCTGGGTCAGAGGTAACAACCCAGTGTTTGGGTAGTTTTTGTGTAACCCAGATCCTGGATCAGACGTAACAACCCAGTGTTTGGGTAGTTTTTGTGTAACCCAGATCCTGGGTCAGACGTAACAACCCAGTGTTTGGGTAGTTTTTGTGTAACCCAGATCCTGGGTCAGACGTAACAACCCAGTGTTTGGGTAGTTTTGTGTAACCCAGATCCTGGGTCAGACGTAACAACCCAGTGTTTGGGTAGTTTTGTGTAACCCAGATCCTGGGTCAGACGTAACAACCCAGTGTTTGGGTAGTTTTTTGTTACCCAGATCCTGGGTCAGACGTAACAACCCAGTGTTTGGGTAGTTTTTGTGTAACCCAGATCCTGGGTCAGACGTAACAACCCAGTGTTTGGGTAGTTTTTGTGTAACCCAGATCCTGGGTCAGACGTTAACAGTTAACAGTTTTAAAAATAAAGGTTCAACTTCAACCATTTTTGGTTCTTTCATTGATCGATTCTTAAAAGAACCATGTTTTTCTTAGTGTGAAGAACATTTCAATAACCCTCTTTCCACTATAAAGAACCTTTGGTGGAATGGAAAGATTCAGTGGATGTTAAGGTTCTTTACGGAACCGATGCAAAACTTTTTAAAGAGTGAAGAAAGACTGAAAAATGCTGATTAAAGTCACAGTAATTTTCAAAAAAATCAATAAAATTTGATCAACAGTTGTAGAAATAAAGGAATAATGTAGTAGCCTACTCTTAACTCTTTAAACCATCACTATAAGAAACAGCCTAATTATAGGAAAGATTAAAACAATAATTGAGTAAATTGCAGTTTCATCAACAACTTTTTCCATTTTGACCTTTAATGAAAAAATTGTCTTTGACCTAATGGTGGAAACTGCCATAAAAGGTCAACTTTAAAAGCACACCCAGTTTATACTCATGATAAAGAAATACCATGTAATATGTGAAGCATATCTAGTGAGCTTCAATGTCTATTTCATAAGAAATGAAACTATGGCTCTATAACGTTCAGTTCCAGCACAGAATGACCATACATTTCCATCACAATCTTCTTCAGTATTGAATGATGCAACTTTTCATCTCAGCACAGTCTCGCTTATGCAGCACTCAATCTTTAGCTGAACTACATGATTATTTTATATGTAAAAATAAACTTTATGTGCTAATCTTCATCAGCTGTGATCATCAGGTTGTATTACCTTCAAATGACATATCAACCATTTGACTAAGTGGGATTTCTCATTTAATATTGTATACATTTCTAAAACCTATTGCATTTTATGTCCTCTCAGAATTCTGCCCAAAAACACTTGCAGGAATAAAGAATGGGATCAAAACGTCCTGCAAGAGCAGCTTCTCCCAGCGATTCAGGAGCAGTTTGGTGATGATTCATGCATTTTCATGTCACAAGGCAAGAGTGATAATGAAGGAGATGGGAGATCATTACATTGAAATTTTGGATCCTCACACTCTAAAAAATCTTGGGTTATTTTTTCTACCCAAATCCTGTGTTGAGCCTTTTGGGTAATTTTTGTGTTACCCAGATCCTGGGTCAGAGGTAACAACCCAGTGTTTGGGTAGTTTTTGTGTTACCCAGATCCTGGGTCAGACGTAACAACCCAGTGTTTGGGTAGTTTTTGTGTTACCCAGATCCTGGGTCAGACGTAACAACCCAGTGTTTGGGTAGTTTTTGTGTTACCCAGATCCTGGGTCAGACGTAACAACCCAGTGTTTGGGTAGTTTTTTGTTACCCAGATCCTGGGTCAGACGTAACAACCCAGTGTTTGGGTAGTTTTTGTGAAACCCAGATCCTGGGTCAGACGTAACAACCCAGTGTTTGGGTAGTTTTTGTGTTACCCAGATCCTGGGTCAGACGTAACAACCCAGTGTTTGGGTAGTTTTTGTGAAACCCAGATCCTGGGTCAGACGTAACAACCCAGTGTTTGGGTAGTTTTTTGTTACCCAGATCCTGGGTCAGACGTAACAACCCAGTGTTTGGGTAGTTTTTGTGTAACCCAGATCCTGGGTCAGACGTAACAACCCAGTGTTTGGGTAGTTTTTGTGTAACCCAGATCCTGGGTCAGACGTAACAACCCAGTGTTTGGGTAGTTTTTTTGTTACCCAGATCCTGGGTCAGGCGTAACAACCCAGTGTTTGGGTAGTTTTTGTGTAACCCAGATCCTGGGTCAGACGTAACAACACAATGTTTGGGTAGTTTTTGTGTAACCCAGATCCTGGGTCAGACGTAACAACCCAGTGTTTGGGTAGTTTTTGTGAAACCCAGATCCTGGGTCAGACGTAACAACCCAGTGTTTGGGTAGTTTTTTGTTACCCAGATCCTGGGTCAGACGTAACAACCCAGTGTTTGGGTAGTTTTTGTGTAACCCAGATCCTGGGTCAGACGTAACAACCCAGTGTTTGGGTAGTTTTTGTGAAACCCAGATCCTGGGTCAGACGTAACAACCCAGTGTTTGGGTAGTTTTTGTGTTACCCAGATCCTGGGTCAGACGTAACAACCCAGTGTTTGGGTAGTTTTTGTGTTACCCAGATCCTGGGTCAGACGTAACAACCCAGTGTTTGGGTAGTTTTTTGTTACCCAGATCCTGGGTCAGACGTAACAACCCAGTGTTTGGGTAGTTTTTGTGAAACCCAGATCCTGGGTCAGACGTAACAACCCAGTGTTTGGGTAGTTTTTGTGTTACCCAGATCCTGGGTCAGACGTAACAACCCAGTGTTTGGGTAGTTTTTGTGAAACCCAGATCCTGGGTCAGACGTAACAACCCAGTGTTTGGGTAGTTTTTTGTTACCCAGATCCTGGGTCAGACGTAACAACCCAGTGTTTGGGTAGTTTTTGTGTAACCCAGATCCTGGGTCAGACGTAACAACCCAGTGTTTGGGTAGTTTTTGTGTAACCCAGATCCTGGGTCAGACGTAACAACCCAGTGTTTGGGTAGTTTTTTTGTTACCCAGATCCTGGGTCAGGCGTAACAACCCAGTGTTTGGGTAGTTTTTGTGTAACCCAGATCCTGGGTCAGACGTAACAACACAATGTTTGGGTAGTTTTTGTGTAACCCAGATCCTGGGTCAGACGTAACAACCCAGTGTTTGGGTAGTTTTTGTGAAACCCAGATCCTGGGTCAGACGTAACAACCCAGTGTTTGGGTAGTTTTTTGTTACCCAGATCCTGGGTCAGACGTAACAACCCAGTGTTTGGGTAGTTTTTGTGTAACCCAGATCCTGGGTCAGACGTAACAACCCAGTGTTTGGGTAGTTTTGTGTAACCCAGATCCTGGGTCAGACGTAACAACCCAGTGTTTGGGTAGTTTTTGTGTAACCCAGATCCTGGGTCAGACGTAACAACCCAGTGTTTGGGTAGTTTTTTTGTTACCCAGATCCTGGGTCAGGCGTAACAACCCAGTGTTTGGGTAGTTTTTGTGTAACCCAGATCCTGGGTCAGACGTAACAACACAATGTTTGGGTAGTTTTTGTGTAACCCAGATCCTGGGTCAGACGTAACAACACAATGTTTGGGTAGTTTTTGTGTTACCCAGATCCTGGGTCAGACGTAACGACACAATGTTTGGGTAGTTTTGTGTTACCCAGATCCTGGGTCAGACGTAACAACACAATGTTTGGGTAGTTTTTGTGTAACCCAGATCCTGGGTCAGACGTAACAACACAATGTTTGGGTAGTTTTTGTGTTACCCAGATCCTGGGTCAGACGTAACAACACAATGTTTGGGTAGTTTTTGTGTTACCCAGATCCTGGGTCAGACGTAACAACACAATGTTTGGGTAGTTTTTGTGTTACCCAGATCCTGGGTCAGACGTAACGACACAATGTTTGGGTAGTTTTGTGTTACCCAGATCCTGGGTCAGACGTAACAACACAATGTTTGGGTAGTTTTTGTGTTACCCAGATCCTGGGTCAGACGTAACAACCCAGTGTTTGGGTAGTTTTTGTGTAACCCAGATCCTGGGTCAGACGTAACAACACAATGTTTGGGTAGTTTTTGTGTAACCCAGATCCTGGGTCAGACGTAACAACACAATGTTTGGGTAGTTTTTGTGTTACCCAGATCCTGGGTCAGACGTAACGACACAATGTTTGGGTAGTTTTGTGTTACCCAGATCCTGGGTCAGACGTAACAACACAATGTTTGGGTAGTTTTGTGTTACCCAGATCCTGGGTCAGACGTAACAACACAATGTTTGGGTAGTTTTTGTGTTACCCAGATCCTGGGTCAGACGTAACAACACAATGTTTGGGTAGTTTTTGTGTAACCCAGATCCTGGGTCAGACGTAACAACACAATGTTTGGGTAGTTTTTGTGTTACCCAGATCCTGGGTCAGACGTAACAACACAATGTTTGGGTAGTTTTGTGTTACACAGCTCCTGGGTCAGATGTAACAACACAATGTTTGGGTAGTTTTTGTGTTACCCAGATCCTGGGTCAGATATAACATCCCAGGAGTTGGGTTCGCAGGCTTTTTGCGTCCTCTTCAGGTGAGAGCAGTGCAGCTCCATCAAAATGGTCGAGTGACACGTCGATCTTTTCGCGTAATGGAATGCACTTGTATGAAATAAATGTATGCAATATGTATTCAAAACTATATAAAATATACTATTCTGTATATATAATATGATCAAAAATAAAGGAATTATCATGCAAACCAGTGGTTGTATGGAGTATTTTTTTTTTTAAGGTCAGAGGATTTAAGTTAATCTGTTAACATTAATTCATGTATGAAGTAAAAAAAAAAAAAATACCTAGTATTATAGTAAAAATGAATCAATCCCTGTATGATGGGTTAAATAAACAACCCAATTTGCTGGGTAAAACTAACACAACATGTGTTCTGTCCTACATTTACCCAGCCCTTGGGTTGAAAACTAAGGCAAGAATGGATGGCCATCCTTCAGGATTTGACCCAGAAGTTGATATCCAGTGTGCCAGAGCAAATCGCAGAGGTTATGAAGAAGAAGGTTAACACTGTAAATACTGACTCTTTGCATACATTGAATGTTTTCGCTACACTCTTAAAAATAAAGGTCTTTATATAAATTTGCATCCATGGTTCCATGAAGAACTTTACTGTGGAAAATGTTTCTTTAGATTTTTAAAATGTTCTTCACAAACAAAAAATGGTTCTTTTAAGAACTGATCACTGAAAGGTTCTTTGGTGAACAAAAAAATTGCATTGAAGAAGGAGAAAAGGGGATGAAAAAGACCTTTTGGAACCTTTAAGTTTACAAATTCACACAGGAACAAGTGAGTGACGCAAGAATACTGATGCAGATGATAATGATTCTCTCAGAAAGATGTAGCGCTTGAGTCATTACTATCCAAAACCCTTACAAAAACCTCAATTGAGGTTTGAATGACTTCAGTCATTACTAGAGTTTTCACTTTAGAATACTGATCCTAATTATTAGTAATTCTTTCTGATGGATTTGGTAACACTTGAGTCATTACGTTCTTAGTAGTCACGGAAGGTTTGAAAAAACAGTAAATATCATCTAATAGTGAACTACCAATGAATAGTGAACTACCAAAACTACCAATGAACTACTACTACTAATGAATCAGTGCTATTACTAACTAATTCATTATTCAGAGTTTCTTGATAGATAATAGTAATTACTAGTTAATAGTGCATTACTCTCATTTGTTACTGTAGTTATTCATTAATGACAGAACAGTTTACTAAAGTGTTACCAACATGTGAAATAATCAATAAATAATAAAGCAGTAAAACACTACATATGCTATTGCCAATACTTTCAGCCATTGCTGAATATATGAATGTCAAAAGTGAACAAAATGTGAGAACTTTATAGGGAATTTCTACGACCCTCAGCAGGTCTTAAGACTTCCTCATCTATTTGTGCTACGCACTTTGTGTTAAACGCATTTTATGTAATTATATAAGAATTCATTATTATTTTTCCCAACAAATATTATTTTAAACTATTACAATTTTAAGTAACTATAACTAAATTATTTTACTATTTTACTGTAACTCTTTTATAATTTTAAGTTTTTTAAGTTAGTGACCTTGAGATGAAATTTGAAAATTTATGTGTGTATTTATGTGTGTCCAATGGGCTGTTATCTCTTTTCTTCCTAGAATCGCAAAAACAAATCTAAACCACAAACACTTTCACACACACACACACACACACACACAGTGCGATTACGAGAAAAAAAAGAGCTTGAGATGAAATTTGACGATTTATGTGTGTGGGGAGAAAACAAAGTGAAATAAATATTTTATATTTAAATTTTATATATATATATATATATATATATATATATATATCACATAAATTGTCACATTTAATTCATTTAATTAATTTTGAAATAATTAGCTATATTTTGAAAATAAACAAAATTACAGCTTGATTGGAAATTACGGTAGACTAAATAAAATGTATTTACCGTAATTTCACATCAAGCTGTAATTTTGTTTAAATTATGCAAAAATGAAAATATTTTTATTTTCAAAAAATAATTATTTCAGAAAATAATACTTTTCTTGAGATTAAATTATCAAGCTGTAATTTTGTTTAAATTATGCAAAAATATGATTTTTATTTTATTTTAGATATGTACATTCTTGCCTACAGCAAGTCTTTTAATTATGCTGAAATGCCCTGTTTACAGTCAGTTAATAATTCTCTACCCACTTGTGAACATTGTTACAAATTAAACAAGCAGTAAATAGTGTGAGTGCAAATGTTGTTTATTTAGGCTATTTCCATTGGGTAAAAGTAGCCAATTTTTGAGGAAACACGTTTATAACACATATCAGCATACAGAGAACAAGATAGAGAAGTTCTTTGAATGCTATATTTACATGTGAAAGTAGGCTACGCTAACCAACTTTAGCCTGACGAAGTGTTAATTTCGCTCGTTTGTGTTTCAGTCAGTCATTTCGGCCATTTCAACCTCTGAATTGAGATCCAAACTGACAAATTATTGAGGCGAAACCGAAACAGAGAGAAACTTTCACAGCTTTTCACAGTTGTCTTTCAGCTCGTGTCAACAGCACTAAATCAACAATCCATGAGGGAAATGAGGGAGTCCGTCCGAAGAAAAACACCCTAACTCCTTCATAAACAGCATTATGACAGTGTGCGTGCGCATAAAGCCAAAAATATGTGACTGACTCTGAATATGCAATGCACACATATGATGTGGACAAACATGCAGTTCATTATTTTGGCAGCGGATCATTTGCTCTGTCCTCACTTCATTAGTTTAGTCTGATTTATTAATCAGGCAGATTTCTGTTGAACTCTGGCAAAGCAAAATAGCCTAGGCTACATTATGACGGACGCTGAGGCGTACATGACAAACCAAACGGATTAACATTCCCTTCAAAACCATCTATTCTACCCTGACTTACTATGACAAGATAACGCAAAATATCCGCTGTCTTTAAACCACGAGCGAAAGAGTTTGAGAGAAAAAAAGACAGAGTCCTGGTGATCTATGAGAAATTTAGGTCGGTGAAAAACATGTGTGGCATTATCTACCACAGTCAAACACACACACACACACACACACACACACACACACCGAACTTAGGCTACTGATTATCTCTATTTACAACTCTCATTCTTATTAAGAATTTGACTAAATATTAGCAGGCTGAAGCAACTGATGGGTTGAATTATAGTCCAGTGGGCTGTTATCTCGTTTCTTCCTAGAATCGCAAAAAAATATCTAAACCACAAACACACACACACACACACACACAGTGTGATTACGAGAAAAAAAGAGCTCTACATCCTCTAGCACTCACACCTTTGCCGTCACATCCTTCGATCTGTCCCCTACACCTTTTCCACTTATCACAAACACCATCATCCATCCCAGCACTCACACACACACACACACACACACTTCGCGCTTCTAGTTGTGGAAATATAGTTTGCTTCGTTCATTCAGTTTAACAGCATTAAAGAGGGCACATGTTTTCACTCAACTGAACTGTGTCAATGCATTTTAAACACATTCTTCATCCCTGAATCAGCGCTTTATCTTATCCGACAGCTCAGGTAATGCTCATTAATGGTATGACCCATTTCACGATTTAAAATCAGTCTGAGAGCTTGACATTAGCTGCTGAGATATTAACAATATACTTCAGAAAATGACCAGCGTTTTTTGGCCCTAAATGATAATGAAACACATGTATAAACTGACCTGCTCTCCTCCATCTCTCCGTCGACCAGCGGGAGCTCAAGCCAATCAGACCTTTGATTTACTCAAGGTTTTTTGAGATAAAGGGTTTCCCTTTTCGTTCTCTCTCTCTTTGTTTTCGTTTGAAGAGAATAAAATGGTAAACTCCTTGCGGTTTGTTTCTCGCTTCTGTAAACCGCGTCTCGCTTCTCTCAGAAAAGCTCCTCTAAAAATCCCCCCTCTGTCTTCTTTCCTTAAAATCTCCGTCACAGACACAAAAATTACGTTTTCTTTTTCCTACATGACGTTATTTGGTGCTTTAACCTAAATACGTTAAAACGACGAATGGAAATTAATTTAACATTTTTTTCCTAATGTTTATGTCTACTTTTTAGACTAGCCTATAGTTTTTTTCCAAAACTGATACATCTTTTTAATAACTTTTAATAGCCTTGGTCTAATCAGGCCTACCTACAATTAGCTACAAATTTACATTATAAGGGCAATTTTTGTTTGTTTTTTAAAAATGTGTAGCCTATTTTCAAAAAAGCTACCTTCACATTTTTAATGCACATGGATTTGCTTAATAAGTAGCCTACATTTTGTTAATAAAGTGGTATAAAAAGACTTGAACTTTCACTGATTTTTGTAATCTGAGTTTAGATCTGTAACTCTAGCGCCACCTTCAGGACAAAGTACATCATACACTAGCTATGTGTCAATTACTTTTGATTTATTCGTTGCAAACATTTGAAAGTCTGTAGCCTACATTTTGCCAATAAAACTGATTTGCAATGGGGGGTGAATAATTACAACATAGCTAAGATTTCTGATCGTTTACTGTAAATGACCTGCATCAAAACACAGACATGTTTCAGTCTCCAAAATGCCGATCATAAAAAAAGCTTCAGTACAGTTTCAGAGATTTCAGAGATTCTACACGATGAGGCATGTTCAAAATCTCCTTTGTTTTGACATTTCTGTGTGTAAAGTTTGGACTGAAGCAAACAAACACGGGTCAAGGGACTGTACGATTTCAACACTGTCAAAAACCCCTGGCTGACCTAAATAACATCACGAGATTATCATCACTATCACAATCTAAGGCTTGTTGAGACACTCAGATGTTCATCATATGGCAGTCTAAATGTCACTAAATGAACAGTAAAGGCCTCAAACAGCTGAATTACATTTTATAGGATATAAAGTTCAAATCTGAGCCATTGGCAATGACTCATTTGTTACAATGAAATAGTAGTTTATGCACACTTCCACAGGGTCTTCTGTGTCTTCTGTACATTTAAAGACTTTTTTCCAGGCTAAATCAGAACATCCCACCCCTCGTTCTGATATCCTTCTCATCCTTTGTCAGTGGAAGTCTATAACCTTATTCAGATTTGTCCAAATCAGATTTCTGTGTATATCCGATTGGAATCCGATCATATTTAGCAAATGTGAACGGCAGAAAATCACTTGGAAAGGTTTTTTGAGCTTCATTTGAATGTGGTTTGAAATCATATTCAGAAAGCATTTATGGAAATCCATTTCAGTCTGACCTCTCTGATTCTGTGTGATTTAATAAAACGTGGACATGCCAGACTTTGTTATAGGAAACACAGTGAAAGTCGCTGCAGAGACAAGGTTGTTGTTGAGCAGCAACAGCAAATTACAAAACCATATTTAGAGCAGGAAGCGACAGCACAGGATAGATAGACAGATATAGATAGACAGATATAGATAGATAGATAGATAGATAGATAGATAGATAGATAGATAGATAGATAGATAGATAGATAGATAATAACTAACATACAATCATAACATTGATTTTTCTTGCAGGATTAACAATTATATGCTTTTGAAACCTGAAATGTTTCCAAACACTTTGGTGAAGGTCAGTCAGTGTGTCTTAATCATGTCCGAATATAACAAAAGGGGAAGTGAAACTAGACAGATGTTTAAATATATAAACTCATGACTTTGAATAACAAAGCTTCTTCTTTGTAACAGAAGAGTTTGCTGAATAAGAACAATCATATTGGAGAAAAATGAAGTAATGAATCATGTCACCTTTGCCATGCTCTTACTGTTCTCTTTTTGCCCAAGTAAACTTAAGTCTGTGCGTATAGGGGAAAATCTATAGATAGATAGATAGATAGATAGATAGAGGGCCATACTAAATCATTTACAGAAACTTCCCAACAAAAATATTCTTCTAAGAACGTTTTACTAACCTTCCCGTAATGAAAATGTTATTTCTGAATGTTCTCGGACCGGAACATTGGACAAACATCAAACTAAAATATGTCAGAAAATAAACGTTACTTTTTTTTGTTCCGTTGTTTTTGTGCTAACGTTTTGATAACATTATTAAAGACCAGATTACTATATGAACGAAGGTTTGTTTATAACTTTGAGAGAACCTTTTCTGAACGCTAGTTTTGAGAGCGCTCTAGCTCTGCTTTAATCTACAGGCGGAACCTTGTTTCTGGAGCTCGTGTTTCCCGGTCGACTCAATGTTGTGGCGCACGCGATGAATTCACATGTTAGCTTGAAAACATCCAACGCTTTATAGTACTTTATATTTATCTACATTTATTTTCACCAGCTTGATCATGTCAGCATCATTGATCCGAAGGGGACTTGAACTGTTCAGCGAGAAAGGTAATTTATCGTTTTTTGAGACGGCTAGTAGCCTATTCCTTGGTGAAAAAAATAATAATATGCTAAGTATACTTGCAGCCAGACTAATTCAGTATACTTCAAGTGTGTTAATGATTAGTTAACTTGAAGTGTGCTATTTTGGAACAATTCATTTTGTTCTAGGTATATTTTAGTTGTAATTAATCTGTAGCAAGGCATAACTTTAAGTGTATTTAGTGTGCTAAATTGAAACAACTTCAAGTAAGTTACACTTTAAGTATATGCCTGTGTAGGGACTAATTACATGCTTGATTAGTGATATTAAAGTTTACTTTATTTGTGTTACAAGTACTTTACAAATTAATTGCGAGTGTAGCAATATACCATAAGTGTATTATATTTGAGTAAAGTATATGCAATACCGTTGGCTTATTCCAAATACTACTACACACTTTGTCTACAATAACACATCAGAATCAGAAAGAGCTTTATTGCCCAGAGTGCTTGCACACACTAGGAATTTCTCCTAGTACTGAAGCCTCCAGTGCACATATATAAATAAAAATACAACAAGAAACATAGTGATAAAAATTCTAGGAATATAAATATAAATATAAACATATGAAAAAAGTATAAGGTCACAGTTGGGTTTAGTCAGAATAAACTTTTACAGATTATGAACTTATGTACAGTATTTTGAATAGTATGAATAAATATAAATATCACCTGAGTTTAGATGATATTGCACTAAACAGTGGGAGTATTGACAGTGGGAGTATTGACAGTGGGAGTATTGACAGTGGGAGTATTGCACTAAATGCCTGTGGGAAGAAAGTCCTAGTGTCTGGATGTCCTAGTGGCCCGTGATTAGTGGTCGACCGATATTGGTTTTCTGATGGCCGATGCCGATATCTTAGAGAGCAGGGTGGCTGATGGCCGATATAAAGCCGATATTTTTATATATATTTATTTTAATCTATATTTAATAAATTATAAATAAATTATAAAACAAATCTTTAAAATAAACATGCTTTTATACTTTAGATGGCAACTTCTTGAATTTGCAATCCTATTACAGTATTTTTCACAAAGTAACTGTTTAGAAATAAATATGTGAATAAAAAGAAGGTAAACACTGTAACGGCACTCAGTAATCTGGTCATTTCGTGCTGGTAATCATATTTTTTCAAATAAAGACAAGGTAACGCTAATTTTACATACAGCACAGTGAAGACGATATGAATATGACACAGTGGGCAACTGGTTATTTATCAGCATATTTTAAAATGAAGGATTTAAAGTGTTTCGATCGCGTCTCCTGAAGCTGATCTTCTGTTCGCATTCACTCACTTCGCACGGACCGACCGTCACTCGCAGACAGTAATGCACACTTCACAAGATATCACAGCTGGATTCGATTAAATCTGCAAGGTTTGTGATATTAAATGTTTATTAGATGTTCAGAGATTTGTATAAATGACGAAGATGCGCATTTGCTGAATGTTGACGGCAAATGAGAAAGTATTTTAGCCTGATTGTTTGCCTTTTCTGTTACAAATAATATAAAAGCAAACGCTTTACTTTACTTACTTCGCATACCATTTACTTTCTTTGTTTACCAGTTCTGTAATTAATGAAGACAGAGAATGTGAGTGAGCGCTGTTTGATCTCTGAGGAGCTGCCGTTCTCTTCTGGCGCTGGTGTTCTCAGCGCCGCCCGTCAAAATAAAAGTCCGGAGCGCCGTCAAAATAAAAGTCCCGCTTCCAACACATCGGCCAATCAGAAAAACTTATCGGCCGATGCCGATATTTCAAAAATGTCAAATATCGGCCGATATATCGGCCTTGGCGATATATCGGTCGACCACTACCCGTGATCGGAGTCGCCGTCTTGACGGTAACTGTTCACACCGGCGTCGTCCAGGGCGAGTGGAGTCTGCGAGGGTTTCACCCGCAGTCATTAGAAGTGCAGTCATTAGTGTACAGGGAGAGAACGCACCCCTGGGCGGCGCCGGTGCTGATGCTGAGAGTCCCCAGTCTCACTCGCTGCTGCCGGTCCGTCAGCTGGAGATCCACCGAGAGATGGAGGACGGCGTGGAGAGCTGGGTCCGTTTGGCTGTGAGAAGATCAGGCATGATGGTACTGAAGGCTGAACTGAAGTCCACAAATAAGATCCTGGCATGAGTCCCAGGCCTGTCGAGATGTTGCAGGATATAGAGCAGTCCCATGTTGACTGCATCATCCACAGACCCGTTTGCGGTGTCTGCAGACTGAAGGGGTCCAGTGATGTCCTTCAGGTGGGCCAACACCAGTCTTTCAATCGACTTCATGACCATAGACGTGAGAGCGACGGGTCTGTAGTCATTAAGTCCAGTGGGTTTGTTTTTTTGGGGACCGGAATGATGGAGGAGCGTTTGAAGCGGCAGGGAACGTCACACTCCTCCAGTGATGTGTTGACGATCTGCGTGAGACTGGGGTCAGCTGGTCAGCGCAGGCTTTAAACAAGCAGATGAGACGCCGTCTGGGCCTGAAGCTTTCCTGGTCTTCTGTTTTATGAAGACTCGGCTCGCGTCCTCCACGCAGAGCTCAAGCTCAGGAGAGGTGATGTGTGTGAAGTGCAGATCCGAGCGGGTGTGTGGTGTGAGACCGGGCTTCTCAAACCGGCATTTAAATCATCAGCGAGTTGTTGATTCTCCACAGATCGGGGGGTGTGACTTGGTGATGTTCCTCAGGCTCTCCGGACTGATGCCGGGTCGCTGGATGAAAACTGGTCTTTCAGCTTTTCAGAGTCGCTTCTTTTAGCAACGCTGATCTCCTTTGTCAGTCTGTGTCTGGTCTGGTTATACAAGATTTTTCCCCACTTCTGTAAGCGTCCTCTTTGGCATGACGAAGCTGTTAGAGTTTCCCAGTAAACTAGAGCCCTGCACGGGCCTCAAATCTAGGCCCGAGCCCGGCCCGTGTCCGACAGCTCATCAGAATTATCAGCCCGAGTCCGACCCGAGCCCTTTTTTTTTCTTTTCTTTTTTCACAGCGGCAGACTGCCATTAAAATATGTTTCTTTTCTTTTCATTTCTTTATTAAGTTAATTTAGACAAATGTTTGGAGCATTAAAAAAAAAAAAAAATGACGACCAAGCAAGCCGAGCCAACAGCGAGTAAAACATGTTTGATCAATTTAGCCTCTCAAATCAACGCTAATACTTTACTTAGCTACAATAAAATCCATAGATATAAAACACTTCAAGCATATCACACAGACCGTTAGTTTAATGCAGGGATGGGCAACTCCGGTCCTGGAGGGCCACTGAGTTTAGCTCCAGCCCTGATAAAAACTCACCTGCCTGTATCTATCTAGTAATCCTGAAAACATTGATTGCCTTGTTCAGGTGTGTTTAATTAGGGTTGGAGCTAAACTCTGCAGGACAGTGGCCCTCCAGGACCGGAGTTGCCTGTCCCTGGTTTAATGTTTATTTATTAAACCACAGTGAGTCATTTTTTTTTAAATACTGAGGCTCAGGCTGCGCTCGCAACAGCGCTCGCAAACGAAATGAGCAATAGTCAATCTAAACAAATTAAATTAAATAAATCAAAAACAAACTTGCAGGTTATCTTACCTCAAAAATGCACCACAGAACATGGCCATTCTTTTTTCCAGTAGTTTCCAACAGTTAAACGAAAATAAACTCCAATCAAACGTAAAGTTAGAACAGTCTCTTACAGAGCATCGTGGAGAAAAAGAATAGCATCCACAGTGGAAGAGTTTAACCCAGTCCTCTCTTCTGTCACTCGCGATTTTTCTCTTAATATTCTCCATTATTTGCACATGAGTTGAATCGTTGGTTCCGCTGATGGGAAACCTTCTGTGTGTGCGTGCGTGCGACTGTCATGTCAATCATGTGTCAGTGTAATTATAAGATTATGAAAGTTATGAGGTTATTAAATGTCTTTCTATGTTTGTTTTTCTATCGTCGACGTCAACTTCTCATATATTTTTTAATTAATGTCTAAAAATATAAAAAGAAGGATAACCCCAAAAAGGCCCGAGGCCCGGCCCGCATGTGAACTATGACGTGAAAATTGGCCCGAAGCCCGGCCCTAGGGGCGTAAAAAAGTCGGGGCCCGTCGGGCTCGGGCTGAAATGCAGGGCTTTACAGTAAACCATGGTTTATCATAAGTGAACGTTAAGAATGTCCTGGTAGGAATGCGGTATCTGTGAGCTCATCCAGATCCGGGTCAGCAGCTTCAAAAACAGTCCAATCAGTGCAACCGAAGCCGGCCTGAAGATCCTCTGCTTCATTAGTACATCTTTTTACAGTCCTTATTATAGGTTTAGCTGATTCAGTTTCTGCCTGTAGGACGGTATAAGATGAGCCAGACCGTGATCAGAGAGCCCGTGGGACGGAGAGATACGCATTCTTCATTGTGGTGTAACAGTGGTCCAGTATATTCTCTGGTGGGACGTGTAACGTGCTGTCTGTATTTTGGCAGTTCACGGGAGAGATTTGCTTTGTTAAAATCCCCAAGAATGATTAAAATTGAGTCTGGGTACCTTTGTTCTGTTTCAGCTCTTTGTTCAGCCATCTGTCGCTCACACTCGCGTCTGGAGGGATGCTCACATTCACGGAAAGGAAAACTCCCACGGCGAGTCGAAAGCTTTACAGTTTATGAAATGGGCCTCTAAATTAGGAGAGCACACATCTGAACACCAACTTTCGTTAATGTAGAAACATAATCCTCCACCTCTCGTTTTCCCCGTTAGCTCCGCGCTGCACATGCACATTAATAAACATGCACACTAATAAACATGCACACTAATAAACATGCACATTAATAAACATGCACACTAATAAACATGCACATTAATAAACATGCACACTAATAAACATGCACACTAATAAACATGCACACTAATAAACATGCACACTAATAAACATGCACATTAATAAACATGCACACTAATAAACATGCACACTAATAAACATGCACATTAATAAACATGCACAATAATAAACATGCACAATAATAAACATGCACATTAATAAACATGCACACTAATAAACATGCACACTAATAAACATGCACATTAACATGCACACTAATAAACATGCACACTAATAAACATGCACAATAATAAACATGCACACTAATAAACATGCACACTAATAAACATGCACACTAATAAACATGCACATTAATAAACATGCACACTAATAAACATGCACACTAATAAACATGCACACTAATAAACATGCACACTAATAAACATGCACATTAATAAACATGCACAATAATAAACATGCACAATAATAAACATGCACATTAATAAACATGCACATTAATAAACAAATATTACTTAGCTGTACTTTTTACTAGGGATGTCCCGATCCGATCACGTGATCGGAAATCGGGCCCGATCGCGTGTTTTCAGACTCGATCGGAATCGGACGTTACCTCCCGATCAGGACTCGGATATATATGTATTTATATTCTCATTATTTTTTAACACCTCTATTATGCGGTGACACAGAGTTACGGCGGTTTCACACTGCACGCGTTATTAGAGTGTAAGCAGCGCAGGAGCAGTGCGTATGGTGAGCAGGAGCAGGACACGCGCGTTTTGCTTTCATACTGGCAGCGTTTGTCACGCGCGGCTGAACCGCGGGTTGTGTACAGACAGAGTCTATAATGGATAAGTTGGCATTGCTTTTTTTCGTTTTCAAATACATTTAAGAGAAAAGACTTGTCAAGAAGCTTATTTTATTAATAATTTCATTTATATAACTTTTGGTTCATCTTTGTTTTTATTGTTATGGCAACAAGTTTGTTTTTGGACATTTGTTTTCTTTTTAAATTGCTGTTGGTCATTTGATTGACTGTTTAAAACACAATAGATATCATCAATGCACTTTTTGGATAAAACTGCGGTGTATTTTGGCCATGATCAATGTATTGTCACTTTAATTCAGCAAAAGCGGCGCAGCAAAAATAGACTCGGCGCCGAAACGATCACGGCACTGCTGCTCTGCTCTGCTACGCACTGCCGCGCCACCTCTGCGCGCGGTGTGAATGCTCTAAAGCCTGGTTTAATCTGTTAACATGGGCGGCGAAAAAAATACGCGCTGCACGCTCTGCTAACAGTGCGGTGTGAAACCGGCGTAAGAGTTAGGAGTGCAGTTCCTACAAGCACATTACTGGCTTTGCAAACACTGTGGCACTTTTATTTTTTTACATGCCTACCAGATATTTTAAGTTGAGGTGCTATTTGTTTATATATTAGACTTTTTTAAATATTTACTGTTGCACTAAAGTCCAAAAGTGAAGAATTTATTTATTACTTGATTGTTCAAGCTACCTCACAGAAGTGCTCTGTTTGTTAACAGAGTTGTTGAATGTTAAAATAAGGTGAATTAAATAAAAAATAAGGAACATCCTGGATCTGTTTTTTTCGCTCTTCTTTATTCTTTATTTTTTTTTGCATTATAGAAGTATCGGATCGGGACTCGGTATCGGCAGATACTTAAAATCAAATGACTCAGACTCGGACTCGAGGGCAAAAAAACCTGATCGGGACATCCCTACTTTTTACAATATACTATTGTATACTATAATGTATTTTGAAAGTATACTTTGTGCATTGATGCATTGTTACAATGATCATTTTCAGCAAACAGTCAAAAATATGCTAAAGTGCAAATAAATACACTTTTAAAAAATAAACAGAATTTTCACTTCTAAAATATTTGTTTAGAAATTATACTAAAGTACAATTATTTTAAAGTGTGTTAAAAGTTGTATTGTAAAAATAGGTAAAAGCATGATGCTAATATACTTTTAATATATTTAAAGAGAGTAAAATGTTTTAATTTTTTGTAAAAATATTTGCAATGTACTATTGAAAAAGGGAATATATTTCAAATTCAGTAAAGTATACTTTTTCATATATATATATATATATATATATGTATATATATATATATATATATATATATATATATATATATATATATGTATATGTGTGTATATATGTATATAAATAAAGAATAAAAATAAATAAGTACATGTAAAAAAAAAAAAAAAGTACAATTAAGATTCTTTAAATGTACTAAAAATTGCAAAATACCTTCTGGATCCAGGATGTTTTTTCCGTCTACATTTGTTTTAATTGTTATAGGCCTACTTATAATACTGTGTTGTTAAATGTTTAATGTGTATCTGCCATGTAATAGCCGGTGATGCTGATAGTAAACTCTAATACTCCTCCTCCTCCTCTGTAGACGCAGTGAAGCAGAAGAAGAGCAGTTCTCGTAAGTCTGCGCTGATGAAGCGGATCAGCACCGATAAACAGGGCGTTCAGAAGCGGATCCGACAGATCCAGAGACCCGGAGGATCCTCGAGGAGAAACACAAACACCGTCAAAGACAAACACATCCGATCCGCCCTGGGTAACTCTCACATCCTCAGACCTGATCGTTCTGTTAGTTCGCCAGCTGATGAGTGTTTCTGCTTTCCTCAGACGAATACAGAAAGAAGCAGAAGAAGAGTAAACTCGGCTTAAATCTGAAGTACTTCCTGTCCTCTGCTAATAAAACACAAAGCAGCCACGCAACCAAGGTCTGAATCTCTTCAGGTTTATCCGGTCAAACACAGGGCTTTCCACACTTCAGCTAGTTAACGCTGTGCATTCACTGGGCATCTGGCTTAACCTGCTCATTTGCATATCCGCGGTGTCAGTGTCACTGATTGGACGAGCGCACCACATGACCTGTATAAAGTCACACGAGCGTAGACACTTTTCACAGACTGTGATCACGCGTTTTAACGGTCATTAGCATCGTAAGATTTTTATATTTTCATTTTTTTTTATTATGTACATTTATAATAATATACATTACAGTATTAGATAATAACTAATAAACTTAAACTTCTTTTAGGTAGCTATTTTTACGTGTTTACGTGCAAATCACAATCTGGTAAAAATCATTACTGGAAATGTATTAATTATTTTTATAAATATCTCTTTCAAAAACACGTTCATGTTTTGACTGGAAAATGAAGGAATTTGGAGTTTTAGCGAATTTTCTTTTTAAAAAGTGACTTATTTTTTTTGACACACATAAAACAAACCATTTATTACTAGAATGATTTCCTTTTTTTGAAGATGATTTGATATATCACAAATAACTAGACTATAAATGCCTAGATAAGGAGAAGAAAGCTATTGTGTAAATTCTATAAATGGTCTAAAGCTATTTTGACGGAGAGAACATCTCTCTCTCTTCTGACTGCCGTTATTAATCTCTCTATTTTTCCCTCGTTTTGAAAAGTTTTTCTTTTGCTATTTGAGCAAATGGGAACATGCTAATGCTAAGCATCAGAAAACCAACCAATCACGTGCCTCATAGCAATGCTAAGCATCTAGTCGTAACCTTCTAAAGATCCGTTCAAGCCAAGGACGATAACTATAACGATAAAGATATAGTTTTAAAATATAAATATATAAATATAAAAGAATAGTCCACACCACATAAATAATGATATTGACGGAATCACTTTCAAAACTAATTTTTTTTGACAGCCAATCAGAATCCATCGTGCTTTTAAAGAGCGCGAGCATTTAAAGAGACAGACGACAAATAATAATAATGCTTATAATAAACAGAACGATATCGTTCAATGGTGTGGACGCTAATATACTTATAGTTATCGTTCTTAGCCTAAACGCCTCACAAGTTTGGCGTCACTAATACAGCGCTAATCCGGTTCTGATTTTATAATCCCGCTAAAACATCCTCTACCCAGGGTTAAAAGCGGGGATCAGAACGACGATAACCCGGGGTTAAACGCAGTGTGAAAAGCCCTGTCAGTCAGTGCTGATTTATTATGTGTGTTAAATGATTTAAAAATGTATGTTTTGTTTAGATTGTCGAAAATAATCCCAGTCGCCGCGCTTGTCATCAACCGGATCGACCCGCCAAAAAACAGGCTGAGGAGTCCGTCTTCACCGAGGAAGAGTTCCAGAAGTTCCAGAAGGAATATTTCTCAAATCTATAACGCCTGTGAGGACTTAATCCCGTGGGACAGTAATATTAATCCTGGGATCTGGAATGATCTCTGACCGAAGCTGGATCGCAGATATTGTGTTTTATTGAATATCTGTAGAAAATGTTTTCCACAACTTTTGATTATGTAACAGAATGTTTCTTTTCATGCATCACCATTGAAGTTAATAAACACACACATTTTGTTGTTCATCATGTGAAACTAAAGTCACGAATCGTTTGCCTGAGAGCCCGAATCCCCCAACACATTCACAGTCGTCATCGGACAGAAGAATGTGTTTCTGGATGGACGAGTCCTGTGTCTCTCAGTGGGAGATCAGAAAGATCTGGAACTGAAACAAACACAGATGCACCTTTAGACAACCTTGTTACTGAGTGGCGTTTGTTAGTTAAAGCCACACCGCGGACTTTGTGACCTAAAGAGTTGACGCATACGAGTTATTTTAAATGATTCCTCAGGCCAATATACAGCGTTTGACACTATTAATGCTCCGAGCGGGGCTGCCCTCTTGAAATACCGCCTATGTAAGTTTGGAGAAGACGGACCGTCGTTGGCCAGGTCATGTGACCTGGAGAACGTATCGCTTTACGGCCATCACGTGACCATAGGCTCTGATATACTCATGGAGCAGACTTTTGCGACAGTGCTGCGGCGCTTGGGGCCTCTAGGGGCGCTAGACCTGTAACTTTCACGTCTAGCGCCCCTAGAGGCCACAAGCGCCGCAGCACTGTCGCAAAAGTCTGCGCCCGCAAAAGTTCTGCGGTGTGGCTTTAAAGTCCACATGAAATCAAAATTGACCATATTTACTTTGTTTGCCTAAATTGATCGTTTTGTGGTGAACCGAGAGTTAAATTCAACAAGAAAAAGAGGAAAACATAAAGCAGTTAGCCACTTTTTCTTGTGGATAAAAATGTTTGGATATAAAATAAAGAAATTAACAACATATTCAAGAGATGACAATTTTGGGATTTCGTAATAAAAATAAATAACATCGTTAAGGATAAAACGGTGGGTCACATTAGTAGGGTTAAATATACGAACTTTAATCAACCCTAAATGTATTCACAAAATAAATGGGCAGCAGTTTCTTCAAAAAGACCACAAAATGAGCAAGTTTAATCAATATCAAGATATTTACAGATAGATGAATTAAACGTGTTGTTCAAATCTTTTAAGTTGTTGCGCGTGTGATAATGCGTCGTCACATGATAACGTCAACATGGCAGATGTCCGGTTCGCATTCATACTCAAGGAGATCTGGTACCTAGATCTGTACCTACTCTTTTAGCGCTCGTTAAGTAAGTACTCATTGAAATTAAGTACCTACTCATTGAGTATGCGGTTTCGGACGCAGCCTACGTCACAACACTGGAGAAAAGTCGTTTGCAACTTCCGGTTCACGCGGACTTTAAGAAATAAAGCAGCATAAAGATCTCCCGATCTGACTGTAAGTAACTGTTATGTGAGTTGCATTTAATTTTAGAAATTAATCGCTAATTATGTGTAGAGCTTCATGTTTTTTTGACTGATGTCTTTTAAAATTCATGTGTTTAGAGATAAAGATCAAATAGACGTGACGATGTCTTTGTTAATGTTTTAAAGCTGTCGAGTGTATGTTTGCATGTGTGTGCTCGAGGAATGATGATCCGCTGTGATGGACGCCGGACTGATGATCCTCTATATGAGCCCGTTCTGCCGGACCGACACACACCTGTAATGACACGCTTTAGTGCTTTACCACGTCTGGAGTCTGTGCACTATTGGATGCTTGCTCACTACTTAACTATTGTTCAAAGGTTTGGGGTCTGCAAGGTTCTAGAGATGCATTTATTTTTTTAAAGTCCTCCTGTAGTCAGTTATTTTATCCCTTAAAACTCATCTTTGATCACCAAAATTACATATTTTAATGTTTTTTCCTTCTTTGTGTCTTAAAATATCTTGAATGTAGCTCGACACCCTTGCCTCATTTAGTATGCGCGGTTCTATGAATATGCAAATGAGCCCCGCCTCCACTCACTCACTCACTCAGAGATCCACTGGTTGACGATCACACGTTGATCTGATTGGTTACAAGGTAGTTTGTGACGTCAGAAACACCAGCGATTTCAAAGCGTGTTTTTGAGACTGTCTTTGGTTCACTGCAGTTTTAAGGAGGAAATACTCAGCAATGGAGTCGACTTATGAATTTACACATGGTTTGTCTGAAAGCATATTAAAAACACCACATAGACACAAACAACATTAAAAGCTGGATTTTTACCACGTCTAATCATGAGACGCTGCGAAAGACGCGAGCGCGACGGTAAAATTGAAAAATGGTAGAAAAGTAGCGCAGGATCTTTGTGAAGCGATCCTTATGCTCTCAAAGGCTGGATTTATTTAATAAAAAACTACAGTAAAACCAGTAATATTGTGAAACTATATATTCACATTTTCTATGTGAATATATAGTAGCCTAAAGTGTAATTTATTCCTGTGATCAAAGCTGAATTTTCAGCATCATTACTCCAGTCTTCAGTGTCACATGATCCTTCAGAAATCACTCTAATATGAGGATTTGATGCTCAAGAAACATTTATGATTTTATCAAACAGTTTCAGATTTCTGTGGAAACCGTCATGCATTTTATTTCTCAGGATTCTTTGAATAGAAAGTTCTAAATAGCAGCATTTTTTTTAAATAATCATTTGTAACATTATAAATGTGTTTACTGTCACTTTAGATCAATATCCTTGCTACATAAACAAAGCTTACTGTACCCAAACATTTGAACACACGGTATTATGTCTACCTTTTAAAATTTGTATGCTATGTGATACGGAATGAATGCAACGTTGCAAGATATTTTGCATCTAGTTTTGTGTAAAACATTCAACATTCTAATCAGATAATGAGTCAAGAAAGAGAAGTAAAAATCACAACAGTTCAGTCACATTAATAGTTTTCATTATTGGTTTTGAACGTTGATGTGTATTAGGTAAGGCCTCCCCCGCCTGTCCCAAGAAAACCTGATCAAAGAGGCAGAAACAGTCCAGAGAAACGTTCCTGTGACTTTTCTCCAATATATGAAGTGATTCCCCCTCATCCTGCTTCATCAGAACCGGTCAGAACCGACCCGTCTCTGGATCCACACCTGTATGAAGACATATCAGCACTGCTGGACGGCCGTCAGGTGAAGACATGTACAGTGTGTTTATGTCAAACAAACAACGCAAGAGCTTCTCTCTGAGCTTGATTTATCAGATTTCTGTCATCAAATGTTTTGTTTGTGCATTTCTTGTCATATTTTTTCTTTAGTGACATTTTTGAAGTGTCCAAATACTGTTTTGGTGGCTGCTTTATTTTATTTCAATCATACTGCATTAATAATTCATTTGTGTGAATCTTCAGGCTGGAAGAGATGTTTGTGCAGCGAAGGGGAATCGTCTCTCATCCTCCAGCTTGACGGTAAAGGTTTTCCACACTCTCTTAAAGGAACACTCCACCGATTTTTAAATAGGGCTTATTCACCTTCTTTCCTACATTTAGATAGGTGGGCAAATGCATTTTTGTCTCAGTGCATGCATTGTTTTAGTTTGACAGGGTCGGCGCTAGCTTAGCTTAGCATAATGAATGGAATCCTTTGTTGCCAGCTAGCATGTCCTGAGTAAAAGTAATATAAAAAAAAAAAAAAACCCACCTAATTACTTCTTGTGGCCTGCGTATTCACAACGAGTACAAATAGCGATGCAGATTAACACTAGGCGATTTCCTAGGCAGATATTGACTTATATATTAAGGACTATATTAGGGGGAAGCACAGGCGAAGCACTGCTACTTGGGCGTGATATCTCTGCGCCCAAGTAGCAGTGCTTCGCCTGTGCTTCCCCCTAATATAGTCCCAAGTCAATATCTGCCTAGGAAATCGCCCAGTGTTAATCTGCATCGCTATTTGTACCTGTTGTGAATACGCAGGCCACAAGAAGTAATTAGGTGGGTTTTTTTTATTTTTTATATTACTTTTACTCAGGACATGCTAGCTGGCAACAAAGGATTCCATTCATTATGCTAAGCTAAGCTAGCGCCGACCCTGTCAAACTAAAACAATGCATGCACTGAGACAAAAATGCATTTGCCCACCTATCTAAATGTAGGAAAGAAGGTGAATAAGCCCTATTTAAAAAAAAATGGTGGAGTGTTCCTTTAAATCCTCATCAGTGATGCTGAGATCAGGTTTGATGTGGAATGATTTTTTCTCGTCAGGAATCGGACGGGGATTTTCAGGTCAAAAGTGCGCTGTTGCCAGGTAGGATTTCAGACATATAACAGCTTTCACTTTTCTGTTGGGTCTGTCTAACGACAAAATGCGTGAAAATCTAAAAAGAGTAGAGATTTGATTTTTAAATATCATCTAACAGCCAGTGCAAAGCTGTATCATAATAAGTGCCATATTTAAAATGTTGATAAAATGAGAATATCAACTTGCTAAAACAGGGATGCTGATGTTTGGTCACCCCTGATCTGATTTTTGCTCATTCATATTATTGAATTGGGTCAATGGATGTCAGCAAAGACATTGGTTAATAAAGTTAGATTAAATATAAAGTATATTTGAATGATTTCAAATTCAATTATTGCAGGTTTGCATGTTATTCTGAAAAAAGTGAGAATAAATACATTAAAGTATATTTTAATTATTTCACATTTAATTACATTTAATCACGCTTGCATTTGACTGTTGTTATTCATTTTGAGGAATACTGAACCTGTTTTTGTGCAGGTGAGATGAGTAAATGCATGCTCACATTTAGTCTAGAACTAATAACCATCATGTGCACACAAATCGGAGAACAAAGTAACTTACGTTACATATTTTGAAAAACAAGCTAATTTATAATCGTATTTTGAACTGAGAATGTACAGGCACATATTCTGCATGACTTATGACTGAGACTGTTGTAGAAGAGCTCGTCTCTCACGCACTGCAGACACACAGAAGCAAGACCTCGAGCTTTACACATCTACAGAAGATGGCAAACGTAAGTGTTCAACTGGTATTCTAAACCTACAATTTAATGTTGTTGAACACGTGTTTCCACTGGCATTGATGGCATTTAATGGGGTTCTATATGGAACTCTAGGGTTCTTTAATCAACTTTATAGAATTTCTAATGGCAAAAAAAAAAAAGTTATATTCAAGGAGAAATGTGTTAAATGATTGCATAATACTAATAATAATTTAAATTTTTGTGATAAGAAAAGTGATGAAGGTTTACAAGCTGGTAAACTAATAAAATGTAATTAAAATTAAAAGTGAGTAAAAACAAAATCCTTAAAATTATCCCATGATGGAAACCCCTTAAAAGTTCATGTCATGTTATGTTTATTACACCATTTATATTTCTACACGTATAATATCATGATAATATAGGCTATAGAAATGTAAATGATAACATAAGTACATATATGATAACATTTTCACTGAAATGCTTAATACTGAAATCTAAAAGAGAAGAAGAAAACTCCAAACATAAACACACTAGTGAACTACACACACTCCCTTGAGTTTGGACGTTAGAAACGCTGCTTTGATCAGTGTTTTGGGATACTCCAGTGTGGCTTTGACCGAGACCCTGAAGTTCAGGATCTTCCAGCGGTCTTGAATAATTTTCTGATCTGTTCTACAGCCTTTTGCTCCTCCTTTCCCAGCAATGACATGTGCTCCAGGACCCCAGAAGGTGAGAGAATCATTAATCTTTAATGATTATCAGAAAATTTCAGATTTGAAAATTACACATTGATTATCAGAAAAAATGTTCACGCTTTTGATTGTGTATTGAAAGTGAAAGGCTGCAGTGACAGATTGATCAGTCTTATCAGCTGAATGAGCGAAACCAGCCAGACCACAGTAGTCAACACCTGAAGTGGATCAAAACCTTTCATCAAAGTTATACATGAATTTTGAACGATACCCGTTCTAGTCTTAGGAAAACTTTGATGAACTTTTCTGATCCACTTCAAATGTTGACTACTGTAGTCGATTCCTGGAGAACCAACTTTGCTCCAACACACTTACCTGTAGTTTTTAAATAAGCCGTAAGGACGTGATTAGCTGGATCAGGTGCATTTATTTAAGGTTGAAACTAAACTTTGTGTGATTTCAAAACAATGAACTTGGGAAAGGGGAAAGGGGACGTCATTTCGTTCCAAAAGAAAGTGAACAACTGAATCCCTTCACAAAGGGCCACCCCTGTATTTCGCCACTCATGTTCTGCAACATTGTCTTACCACACATTAAAATGTTATTCTCATTGCAGTTGATGGGGATGGATGAGTCTCCTCAGAGCGGAGAGCGCCACCCACTGGCTGCTCAGAACCACTACAGTGAACACGGATCAGTCAGCAGGGTAATGCAAGTCACTGAACTCTGCAGAAAATGGAAAGAAAACTTAAATTCAGCTACAGCTATAATGGAATAAATAGCTAGAAAATAGTTGACTGCATCATTAATGAGATGTTTGAAATAAACACAGTGTTAAAACAAGACATTATTGTGTGTTTCCAGGTGAAAATACAGAAGAACGTCGTTCTCATGGCAGCTCCGCCGGATCATGGAGGATTTCAGGACTCGCAGGTGTTTTACTTTCCTGAAACATTTCTAGTGATTCTAAAATTCTGAGAAACCTCATAAAAGGGCATAAAATATACATTATAAAGAATTTGTTAAATTCAGTCATGTCTGATCGTCATTTATCAGATCAAGTGTCACTTCTCATGTTTGAATCAGCTGGTGTTTTGGTGATCAAGTTCACCTCAAAACTAGAGAATAATATTAACTATCAACATCATCCACTGACTGACAATACTGACTGTCTTAATCTTCAACATACATCTATTTGTTTAGCATCTCAAACCTACTCTAAAGTGTTTGTGCATCTTTCTTTATAAATGACACTTGATTTGATATTTTATATCGGATGTAGAGACATTCAGATATATGTAAGTGTGACTAAAGCTGTGTCTGAATAACAAAGACTGAAGACTGAAGCTTTGCTCTCTTTCCATCAGGACAGAAACATCTCACAAGAGGGGAACAATTTGAGTAAGAGACAAACACAAAATGCTTCATGCTAATTCTAATGCCTTTATTAAAATTACATTAATGATTTTGTCTTTATTTGAGTAGGCGCTTTATGATAAGAAATTATTATTTTTAGCCTTCTAATGCTAACTTAATTATCCAGCAGACACTAGGATAATAAATGTTAAGGCTGAATTATTTGGTATTTTTTCCCTGTAATGGTCAAATTTGACTTTTTAAATGTTTTTTTTTTTAATATCCACACTTTTTGTCACTGAGACACTGAATCAAAAAATTGTTTTTATTTATGTCAGGAGGATCTACAGATCGCTCAGGGGTTTCCGATTCAGACTTCCGGTAAAGTAAATCCTTAGATTCTTTATCTGTACTATATATACAGTATATATATATATATATATATATATATATATATATATATATATATATATATATATATATATATATATATATATATACAGTGAGGAAAATAAGTATTTGAACACCCTGCTATTTTGCAAGTTCTCCCACTTAGAAATCATGGAGGGGTCTGAAATTGTCATCGTAGGTGCATGTCCACTGTGAGAGACATAATCCAAAAAAAAAAATCCAGAAATCATAATGTATGATTTTTTAACTATTTATTTGTATGATACAGCTGCAAATAAGTATTTGAACACCTGAGAAAATCAATGTTAATATTTGGTACAGTAGCCTTTGTTTGCAATTACAGAGGTCAAACGTTTCCTGTAGTTTTTCACCAGGTTTGCACACACTGCAGGAGGGATTTTGGCCCACTCCTCCACACAGATCTTCTCTAGATCAGTCAGGTTTCTGGGCTGTCGCTGAGAAACACAGAGTTTGAGCTCCCTCCAAAGATTCTCTATTGGGTTTAGGTCTGGAGACTGGCTAGGCCACGCCAGAACCTTGATATGCTTCTTACAGAGCCACTCCTTGGTTATCCTGGCTGTGTGCTTCGGGTCATTGTCATGTTGGAAGACCCAGCCTCGACCCATCTTCAATGCTCTAACTGAGGGAAGGAGGTTGTTCCCCAAAATCTCGCAATACATGGCCCCTGTCATCCCTTCCTTAATACAGTGCAGTCGCCCTGTCCCATGTGCAGAAAAACACCCCCAAAGCATGATGCTACCACCCCCATGCTTCACAGTAGGGATGGTGTTCTTGGGATGGTACTCATCATTCTTCTTCCTCCAAACACGTTTAGTGGAATTATGACCAAAAAGTTCTATTTTGGGCTCATCTGACCACATGACTTTCTCCCATGACTCCTCTGGATCATCCAAATGGTCATTTGCAAACTTAAGACGGGCCTTGACATGTGCTGGTTTAAGCAGGGGAACCTTCCGTGCCATGCATGATTTCAAACCATGACGTCTTAGTGTATTACCAACAGTAACCTTGGAAACGGTGGTCCCAGCTCTTTTCAGGTCATTGACCAGCTCCTCCCGTGTAGTTCTGGGCTGATTTCTCACCTTTCTTAGGATCATTGAGACCCCACGAGGTGAGATCTTGCATGGAGCCCCAGTCCGAGGGAGATTGACAGTCATGTTTAGCTTCTTCCATTTTCTAATGATTGCTCCAACAGTGGACCTTTTTTCACCAAGCTGCTTGGCAATTTCCCCGTAGCCCTTTCCAGCCTTGTTGAGGTGTACAATTTTGTCTCTAGTGTCTTTGGACAGCTCTTTGGTCTTGGCCATGTTAGTAGTTGGATTCTTACTGATTGTATGGGGTGGACAGGTGTCTTTATGCAGCTAACGACCTCAAACAGGTGCATCTAATTTAGGATAATAAATGGAGTGGAGGTGGACATTTTAAAGGCAGACTAACAGGTCTTTGAGGGTCAGAATTCTAGCTAATAGACAGGTGTTCAAATACTTATTTGCAGCTGTATCATACAAATAAATAGTTAAAAAATCATATATTGTGATTTCTGGATTTTTTTTTTTTTGATTATGTCTCTCACAGTGGACATGCACCTACGATGACAATTTCAGACCCCTCCATGATTTCCAAGTGGGAGAACTTGCAAAATAGCAGGGTGTTCAAATACTTATTTTCCTCACTGTATATTTATACTACAGGGCTGTTGAATGCTTGATTCTGATTGGTTGACGAACGTGTGCAATTATTTTCAGAGAAACACACGGCTAAAGTAGTTCAAGTCAGGTCTCGAATGCATTACAGTTCCATATCACTTCACCAAATGATTTCAGTTTTTTCAAAGGTCCTTATAGCCGACCACAGCAAAAGAATGTCCTGGTTGCGTATGCAACCCACCGTTCCCTGAAGGAGGGAACGGAGGACGTAGTCAACGTCGACTGAATGGGGATCACGCTTAGGGAGCCTGTCTTCTTCGTACTACTATTTAATCAAGCCAATTCAACATTGGCGTGCGTGATTACACACTCTGCCCCGCCGTGCGGGTATAAACACGGAAGTGGACGCACGCACCAGTTGCTTTTTCGCTGAGGAGCCGAGCGGCCCCCAGAGTCAGCGGTGGTCCAGCAGTAGTGGCGAGTGGACTCCGCCGCGTCCGTCACCGGAGGTTGTGGAGGAACTCAACTGGGTTCGGTATAAGAGGGAACTCTACTGGAGCAAGAATTGCACATATCCAGTCCATAAGAGTGCAATGGCGCAGCAAGCCGACACTTTGAACCGGGCTCAAGTGAAACTGGTTTCATGAGAAGGGAGCCCACGAGAAGCAGTGGTTCAACTATAGGTGTCGCCCAGCCCCCAACTCTCTCTTTCTGCTGATTTCCTTAACAGACAAGAGCTGGTCTGAATTCCTAGGCTTGCGTTCTGTGCATGTATAACCGCAATGAAGCAGACGGACAGAGAAAGCCAGGGCTGGGTCTGCCTCCTCCGGGGCAGCACTTGCAGGCTCACCACCTGGTCCCACCTTTAGGGACAAGTGAGAACCTTGGGCACATATCCAGGCCGGGGTCTCAGCTGGTGTGAGTTAGCCGGCCTGAATTCCAGGCACAACTCGTTGACCGAAAGTGAGCAAGTTCCTACCCTCTAGTGGAGACCACACGAGCAAGAGAACTGTTTCTTTAAAAACAAAATTTTTAACTCACTGCCTGCTGTGGCTCAGGGGCGGTCTCTGCAGTGCAGTAGCACCAGAGATAAAGCCCAAGAGGATAAAGAGGGGCACAAGGCAGAATCCTTTGCTCCCCCAGGAACCTGATGATCAGGACGTGCTTCCCATGCTACTGCATCATGATGTGCTTCAATAGAGAAAATAGAGGCAACATCATTTTGAGAGTGAAGGACACAGCCCTCACTCCAACCCATCTTGCAGGAAAGAGAGTTCTGAAATGACCGAACGTCTTTCAGGATCTCCTCACGGAGAGAAGACTCACTCAACAAATAGGTTACACTTCTATTTGGCGTAAGCAATCAGCTCTTTTTAGGGGGTGCTCTCGCAGAAGTGATGGTGACTACCACATATTCTTGCGGTAGCCACCAGAACCTCCATTTTTAGGACAGGCCTGGAATCTCTCTGGGGTCTGAATGCGGGTCAAAAAATACAAAAATGGTGTGCACATCCCAAACACCCAGATTGGGTGCAGGTGCAGGACAACTAAATAATATAGACAAAATAAAGAAGTATGAAGTCCGCACACTGAAAATTGCTGCTCCAAAAGAGTTTATTTAAGCTAAGCAACGTTTCGACCCGGTCTTTATTTTGTCTGAATGCGGGTGCCATCATGCCCCGTCCCTGAGAATGTACTCAGGGGAAAGTCAGGAAGGGCTGTTGAGGGGAACAAGGTCTGGTTGGGCCAATAAGGGGCAACTGTCAAGACCTACTCCACTCCTGACCTAGCACAGTACGTGCAAGCGACATGCACGCACAAGACAGGAGCACTGCTCAACACTAGGTGTGAAGAAAGTCACTGAGCTTCAGGAGCATCTCTGCTCAACACCTGAGTGTGATGAAAATCACTGAACTTGAGCGGGCGCCAGGCGACAATGAATCGCATAGCCGCTTTTTTAGAAGGCTCACTGGGGAACGCATTTCTGCGGGGCCCCGAGGCAGTGTCTGTCCAAGGGTTGTCCGCTCGGACAGAAATAACAACTGGCAGAGGAACGGAATCCAGATCCAGACTCCAGAGGCAAACAAATGTAACTGTGCGGCCTCGAAGTGGTCCCTGCCCAGCTGGACCGCCTGGGGATGGAGTCTCCACTCTCCCTGGCCATAGGCTGTCGTGAGGCTCGTCTGCAGCACGATTGAGCAGGCCGGAAGAAATAGTGGAATGTAGCGACCTCAGAAGCTTCTGACTCCAAGGAGGTGACGGGTAAGTTGAGACATGCGAGGGAAACGTGATGTTGTCTTTTCAGACCAGTACCAGCTCGCTGAGCAGCGGCGGGTCAAAGCAAGGTGAACTGCAACAACTCGAGGCAATGAATGCCAATGCAGTCGGAGGTCACCCAGGCCTCCGTTAAAGCATGCCCTTTGTACATGGCCCCTCAGTCGGTGTTAGTGGACCTCGTTCTAGGAGCGGTTGGCTCGGAGAAACGAAAGGTCTAATCACGGGTTGAGGGTTTGGCGGCAGGCCAGGGTGATCTGTTGTCACACAGGGCATGCCGCTCTGCCACGGTCACCTCGGGACTCGACCATGAAGCCAGTGCTGAAGCGGTCTTCATATGGAGGAAGCCATACGGCTGCGTCTGCCATATGCCCCAGGAGCCTCTGAAAGTTCTTTCAGTGGGACCCTTTCTCACTTCTGTATAGCACCGATCGGACACACTCTTCTTGAAGAGGCATGTTGGACCGAGGCCATCTCCATACCGGAAAAGAGATACTCAGCCCGTGGGCGAGATTACTCTCTCCCAGTTGACATGAAGACCCAATAGAGCACTCGAAGGGTAGGACTCTGTATTGATACTTTGAGCCCTCAAACGCAACACGCAGGATAGCCTGTGGTGCGGAAGGCTAGAGATCTGAAGTCAGAAGTCTGAATGTCATTCAGGTCAAACACTGCAGACCAAGCTTGGGGGCGGGGCATTCTGAAAAATGCCTCTCTGTGTAGCAACTTGGATGGAGGCTTTCGAGAAAGGGCCCGTTTCAAGTGACACAGTGCCAAGATGGTCACAACCCACCACATACTAGGTACATGAAGAAGGGAGGGAGCGGCTATATCGTGTCCTTCGCCAGTAGGACAGCGACATGCGTGCACAAGACAGGAGCACTGCTCAACACTAGGTGTGATGATTATCACTGAGCTTTCAGGAATATTTCTGCTCAACACCTAGTGTGATGATTATCACTGAACTTGAGCGGGCGCAGAGCGATAATGAATCGCATAGCCGAGTCTGATGGTTACAGTCTGGTCCGGACCGGTTGGGAAGCTCTTTCCGCTTCTACGAACCAGGCCCAGAAGACCACAGACGTACCCGAGGTGGGGCAGTGAGGTGGAGGACAGGAACCCGGCTCGGAAGGCCCGGGGGCGGCCCGAAGCAGGGTCTGAGTGTGTGGTGCAACACTTACCTGTCTCCACGGGGCAACAGGGGATACGTGAGAAGGCGGATGACTGGGTCCTCGAACGCACCATGTTGCCGGCTGGCAAACGAGTGGGCTGAGGGGTGCAAGGCTGTCCTACAGGGTCACACACCGCCAGCCTCGCCCTCTTGGGACGCAGGGATGGAGGAATTTGGTCTCTTCAATTCGGGTACCACTGGAGCCGCCGGCCTGGCAACAGCGGGCCGCTGGGGCAGGATGTGTCGGGTGGCCTCCGTCTGCGCCTGGGCAGCTCTCCACTTCGTCGCCGAACAACCCAACCTGGGAAATTGGGGAGTCCAGGAACCGAACCTTGTCTGCATCTGCCATCTCAACCAGGCTGAGCCAACGATAGCGCTTCTGGACCACCAGGGTGGACATCGCTGGACCGATCACGCATGCTGCGATGCTCGTGCCCGTGAGTGCGAAGTCAGCAGCAGTGCGGAGCTCACTCAAACTTCAAACTTGTGTCCAATGGGCTGCTAGCCAGAAAACCTGGACAGAGAAGCACCTGGAGCTGAACATCAGGTAGGCCTCTTCCTCTTCCTCTTCCTCTTCCTGTCCGAAATGGGTAGAGTTGGTGGGCTTGTTGTTCGGCCGCAGCAAAAGATGTCTTACCCCAGGGCTTAGATGGCTAGGTGGCCTGCTGCGAGCCTTGGGTCTGGCTGTGTTATAATACGGCCGTCCCATGGCAGGGCCCTGAAGGGGCCGTCAGGGGGGCTGATGTGGAGTGGCTTTCCAAGGCAGGCACAGTATAAACGCCTCATCGTCCTTTTTATTATCACACCGTTGTTGGATGAGGGCAACAGCAGGGCCAAAAAGAGCCTCGCCAGGTTAAACCGGGGCTCTGGCCATGCAACTTTTCTCACTGTCGGGCAGACCAGAGAGGTTCAGCCAGAGGGCGCGTTCCCCCACAACAGACAGGGCCATGGAATGTCTGCCGGCTTGGACAGCCTCACAAGTGTTGTGAAGGTCCAGGTCGTTCATAGTCACAATCTCCTTCCAAAGTGTAGGTGATGGAGAGCCTGCACGCGACTGCGAGTCCGACGGGTTAGCAGGAGTGGAGAGTTTAACTTGATCCATGGGAGAGGTGAAAGCGCTGACACAGACAGGCAGCAAGAGAAAAATCAGAGGCTGATTGATATAGATATTTCCTCTTGTTGACAGTGGTGAAGTCAGCGAAACAGTTGAGCTGTGCAGCAAGGAGGTCATGAGAAGCGAATATCAACTGAGGAAAGATAGCGCATGCAGGTATTTTATTGAACACGCTCTTCTGTCTGTCATGCCAGACTTGGTGTAATTGGATGCTTCTGCAGAGGTCAGGTGCAAATGCCCTTCCCATAGGTTGATCTCGATCACAAAATGATGAAAGATAACCTGTTGTCAGCACTGCTCTGATGATTTTTTCAGTAAAATAGTTTGGGCCTTAAAAGCTACATAATATTTCTCACTAGCGAGGGAATAACGGCGCTGTTCTTGAAGCAGATAAACTTACAGCTATTAGTCGAGATGCTGCTACCGAACACTGTTAAGAGACACACAGACATTCTATCTGTCTCTCTCTGTCTCTCTCGCTCGCTAATAACTGCATAAATAACTGCATTAGTCTGCTATCAGTGGCTCAAACATCTGTTAGCTCTAAAATTACGTTTTGGTATTAACAACGGAGGCATGGGATGAGATGCGTAAGAAATTAGTCCTACACACAAGACAATTTTAAGGACAAAAACCTGACAAATGTCTTGAAATACATAATCTGAACAATGTTTTGAGGTGTGGTAACCCGTAATATAAGTGGAATAATTGGCCTTTGAATTAAAAATAATGCACACCCTCGGTGTAACTCCACTTCACGTCGTGGCCGCATATCCCACCTCAGGTGTGCATTATTTTTCTAATAATTCAATGGCCCGTCTTCAATTTTTCCTTTCATATATTTAAACAATAGGACGAGAGCCTGCTTCATTTATGCTGCAACTCACCTTTGTCTTTGCAGGGTCTTCATGGACAGAGGAGAAAGTTTTGAAAAAGCTCTCAAGTGCTATGTTTCTCAACTGCCATTTTGTGCAAGCTCTCTGCAAAGACAAATATGTGAGCTTGATGCCGTGGCTGCAGCCCTGGACAAGACAAAGAAAGGGACGAGAATCGCCAGGATCACCGGAGGAACGACCGGAGCGGTTGGCGGAGCGGCGGTCGTAGCGGGAGTCCTGCTAGCTCCCGCCACTATGGGCGCGTCTCTAGCGGTCGCCGCGCTCGGGGTCGGGGTCGCGGCCGCCGGCGGGGTCACCGGCGCATCGGCCGCCATCACCAAGAAAGTCAAAACAAAACAGGTTAGGAAAAAGGTGGAATCGATCTTGAAAGAGTACCAAAGTGAGATGAGGGATATTGAGGTTTACTTAAGAGATATCAACAGAGAGGTGGAGAACCTCAAAAAATATGACCTGCTGACGCTAAAACGTGTGAACGTGAAATCTGCAAAGATCGTGGCGCTAGTTGAGATAGCAAGCAAATCATCAGCTACCCTCAGCGTGATGAACAAATCCTCAGGTGTGATTCAGGGCTTTGCCCTTGGCATGAATATTTTCTTCAGTGAAAAAGATTCCCAAAAGCTCAAGAAAGAGTCAATGACCACATTTTCCCAGCAGATTTGTGAGGTGGCAGGACAGATTAATGCCGGTCTGAAAGAGCTGATGGACCTGAGAAGTAAACTGCTCTCAGAAGGGATATGAGGCGTGACCGGACTGGAGTGGTGTTACAATATTGTGATTAGGTGTTAAATTGGTGTTCATTAATTCATTAAATTTATATAGCGCTTTGTATTTCCAAGCCATAATCTTACTAGAGGAGTAGAGGAGTATGAGCTCAATCAGGAGATATAGGGTACCAATCTATAACTTGAATAAATTCTCTCTAATTCCACTTTCAATTAAATTATTGAATAATAAAAAATGATCTGTGTGAGGGTAGATGGGTAATGTGTTGGGTATTGTGTCATGTCTTAAGTGTAGGTATAGTGTAATATTAGTATTGTGTAATGATTGATGTAGGTCATTTGAGATGTTATGTTGAGAGTGTAACTGTATAGTGAACTGTTGTAAGTTGACCTGCTCTCTCAATTGCCCAAGACAAATTTCTCCTAAGGGAGACAATAAAAGATAAACTAACTATAATGGTGTAATTGTATAATGGTGAACAAACTGTTGCTTCATTAATGGTGGCTAGAGGGCTGCCACGTGCAGTTTCTTATAATTTTGCATATGTAGCCATGTATTCTTGTGCTGTATCCTTGCAAAAGTGTCAAAGTAATAGTAATAAAAAGTAATAAAAAGTTGAATTGTGTTTGGTTGAATTAATAGAATGTCATGTGTATTTTAATGTTGTCATGTATTTAATTCATTCCATAATGAATAATTAATGGGAATGCATTTCTGTATTTAAATAAACATTTTCCATTACATTTGTGCAACGTTTGGTGCAAAATGAAAATGATAATTCAATTATATAATTTACATTTGCCATTTCATACACTAGTTTTTGGAAGCACTAGCTTTGCCACATCTGGAGTCTGTGCACTATTGGATGCTTGCTCACTATTTAACTATTGTTCAAAGGTTTGGGGCCTGTAGGGTTCTGTTGATGCATAATGGTTTTTTAAAAGTCCTCCTGTAGTCAGTAATTGTATCCCTTAAAACTCATCTTTGATCACCAAAATTACATATTTAAAAAAAAAAAATTCTTGAGAGAAAAAATCATCATGTCTTAAAATACCTTGAATGTAACTCGACACCCTTGCCTCATTTAGTATACGCGGTTCTATGAATATGCAAATGAGCCCCGCCTCCACTCACTCACTCAGCTCAGAGATCCACTGGTTGACGATCACACGTTGATCTGATTGGTTACAAGTGGTGTGACGTCAGAAACACCAGCGATTTCAAAGTGTGTTTTTGAGACTGTCGCTATGGGAAAAACTCCTGCGGAAACTGCAGGAACCAATGTGTGAGGCGGCTAGAACGCGCAAACCAATCAGGCTGCTTCGCGGCTCAGTGCGTCATAGCCCCTAAATTAGATGCACCTGTTTGAGGTCGTTAGCTGCATAAAGACACCTGTCCACCCCATACAATCAGTAAGAATCCAACTACTAACATGGCCAAGACCAAAGAGCTGTCCAAAGACACTAGAGACAAAATTGTACACCTCCACAAGGCTGGAAAGGGCTACGGGGAAATTGCCAAGCAGCTTGGTGAAAAAAGGTCCACTGTTGGAGCATTCATTAGAAAATGGAAGAAGCTAAACATGACTGTCAATCTCCCTCGGACTGGGGCTCCATGCAAGATCTCACCTCGTGGGGTCTCAATGATCCTAAGAAAGGTGAGAAATCAGCCCAGAACTACACGGGAGGAGCTGGTCAATGACCTGAAAAGAGCTGGGACCACCGTTTCCAAGGTTACTGTTGGTAATACACTAAGACGTCATGGTTTGAAATCATGCATGGCACGGAAGGTTCCCCTGCTTAAACCAGCACATGTCAAGGCCCGTCTTAAGTTTGCCAATGACCATTTGGATGATCCAGAGGAGTCATGGGAGAAAGTCATGTGGTCAGATGAGACCAAAATAGAACTTTTTGGTCATAATTCCACTAAACGTGTTTGGAGGAAGAAGAATGATGAGTACCATCCCAAGAACACCATCCCTACTGTGAAGCATGGGGGTGGTAGCATCATGCTTTGGGGGTGTTTTTCTGCACATGGGACAGGGCGACTGCACTGTATTAAGGAGAGGATGACCGGGGCCATGTATTGCGAGATTTTGGGGAACAACCTCCTTCCCTCAGTTAGAGCATTGAAGATGGGTCGAGGCTGGGTCTTCCAACATGACAATGACCCGAAGCACACAGCCAGGATAACCAAGGAGTGGCTCTGTAAGAAGCATATCAAGGTTCTGGCGTGGCCTAGCCAGTCTCCAGACCTAAACCCAATAGAGAATCTTTGGAGGGAGCTCAAACTCCGTGTTTCTCAGCGACAGCCCAGAAACCTGACTGATCTAGAGAAGATCTGTGTGGAGGAGTGGGCCAAAATCCCTCCTGCAGTGTGTGCAAACCTGGTGAAAAACTACAGGAAACGTTTGACCTCTGTAATTGCAAACAAAGGCTACTGTACCAAATATTAACATTGATTTTCTCAGGTGTTCAAATACTTATTTGCAGCTGTATCATACAAATAAATAGTTAAAAAATCATACATTGTGATTTCTGGATTTTTTTTTTAGATTATGTCTCTCACAGTGGACATGCACCTACGATGACAATTTCAGACCCCTCCATGATTTCTAAGTGGGAGAACTTGCAAAATAGCAGGGTGTTCAAATACTTATTTTCCTCACTGTATGTCTATAAGAGAGCCCATTTTCGCCTATTTTGTCTGGTTAAATCGACTGCAGCGATTCCCTGCTCTAAGCACAGTAGCACGGAGGGTTACGCAATACTCGTTCCTTTCTCTCAGTGAACCGAGGTTATGTTAGTAACCGATTCGTTCCCTTTCGAGAGGTCTCGTATTACGTAAGCTTACGCTATGGGAACTCCATTTAAAACGCTATGCGTGCTTAGAACTTCGCTCTTCACTACAGCTCAGGGCTAAAGTCCCGAAGCCCAAACAAGAGTAAAGTTATGAGTCCTATCAGGGCTAAACCCATGTTGGGCTCTATATAGGGAAAAGATAAGAAAGGGTCTCAGAGAGGGCCAATGGCCTCATAGTCATGTGCTTACACTTATTATACTGAAAGAACCTTTGCTTGCAAAGCAGGAACTTCTAATTTGTAAAATCTCATAACTGTGGATGGCGAGGCCCAGCTGGCCGCCGCACAGATATCTTCAATTGGGAGACCACTCGACCATGCCCAGGACGAGGCCATGCCTCTCGTGGAGTGAGCTCTGACGCCTATGGGACACTGGAGGCCCTTAGACTCATAAGCCAGCAAGATAGGGTCCACTATCCAGCGTGATAATGTCTGCTTTGTGAACTCGCAATCCCAGATGGAAGATATCGAGGAGTGTCTGAGGCTCGTCATCACCGGGATGAATTATGGCATCAAATAAAATCTTTCATTCTCATGCCATTAAAGCACTCCAGTCCTCACTAGATCTTCAAGAGACTCATTTGTTTAAACTATAGAGTCAATAATTGACACATGACATTTGGAAGATAAAAGCTGTTGGAAAATGCTTTTTTTCTGATGTAAGTGAAAGTATTTTGAACTGAGAATGTACAGGCACATATTCTGCATGACTTATGACTGAGACTGTTGTAGAAGAGCTCGTCTCTCACGCACTGCAGACACACAGAAGCAAGACCTCGAGCTTTACACATCTACAGAAGATGGCAAACGTAAGTGTTCAACTGGTATTCTAAACCTACAAATGTCTGTGTATTTCATACAATTTAAGCACGTGTTTCCACTGGCATTGATGTTTGTGTTCCGACTCTTAGAAAAGAAAAAGTTTAATGGGGTTCTAAATGGAACTCTAGGATTCTTCAATCAATTTTGTAGAATTCCTAATGCCAAAAAAAAGTTATTTTCAAGGAGAAATGTCTCAAATGATTGCATAATACTAATAATTATTAAAATTGTTGTGATAAGAAAAGTGATGAAATATGTTTACCAGCTGTTAAACTAATAAAATGTAATTAAAATTAAAAGTGAGTAAAAACTAAATCCTTAAAATTATCCCAATGAAAGGATCCCCTAAAAACTTCTACATATGAAGCGCCGACGTAACCCTTCAAGATTCCATAAAGAACATTGTCTTTTAAGAGCGATGATATTTGAACGTCATGTGTTATGTTTATTACACCATTTATATTTCTATATGTATAACATCATGATAATATATAGAAATATAAATGATAACATGAGTACATATACGATAACTTTACAAATGCCACTGATATATCAAATTTTCACTGAAATATTTAATATTGAAATCTACAAGAGAAGAAGAAAACACACTAGTGAACAAACAGTCCCTTGAGTTTGGACGTTAGAAACGCTGCTTTGATCAGTGTTTCTTCATTCTAATCTGGGCTTTAGCTGATCGGGCTCAGTGTGGCTTTGACCGAGACCCTGAAGTTCAGGTTCTTCAGTGGTTTTGAATGATTTCTGATCTGTTTTACAGCCTTCTGCTCCTCCTTTCCCAGCACCTCGATCGAGGCAATGTGCTCAAGAGCCCCGGATGGTGAGAGAATCATTAATCTTTATTGATTATCAGGATATTTATGAAAGCTCAAGCTTTTGATTGTGTATTGAAAGTGAAAGACTGCATCAGTGACAGACTGATGATTGATCAGGACCAGCTGAACCAGTCGGCCGAGTGGATTCCTGTAAACATGGACGTCAAACTCACTCAACTCTGCTCCAACACACATACCTTTCAAATAGAGGACTTGTTTGGGTGGATTAGGAGTATTTCGTTAAGATTGACAATGTGTGTGCGATTTCCAAACAGCGTTTTTGCGCCCTTGAAAGCGGACGTCATTTCACACCATAACATATTACCATGATTACGAGATTCCAACTTTTAAACAGCGTTCACTTCCTTGTAGAACTCATAACTACAACTTGTTGAATCTTGTCGAATCACTTGCTTGTCGAGAGCTACTTGTTGCACGTGAGCACTGCAGATTCATTTACACTCTAAAAAATGCTGGGCTGTTTTAACCCAACTTTGGTTCAGATACAGACAAACCCAGCCATTGGGTTAAATTTTTAAATTACATTTTTAACCCAACGTTTAGGTTTGTCCGTATCTGACCCAAAGTTGGGTTAAAACAACCCCGCATTTTCAACCCAGTGTAGGCATTGATAACTGTTGGCGATCGCCCTCACGATCGGAGGCATAATAAGACCAATGCAACAGGAAATCCCAGTTGAAGTGAATTTATTGTGCAGACAGTGCAAATCTAACAGCAAAAACCAAAAACAAAGAAAAAATAACTGTTGAAGAAAAAAACTATATAAATATTTACAAGTTTTTGTGGGAACATAGCCACAACAGCAGTTGTATCGTTTGGTTAAACTTTCTGGAACACAAGCTTCTATTGGTTAGGTTTGTTTCCACTTCACACAACCAACCTGACCCTCTACTCACTCTGTATTAACTCTGGCAGCCATTTATTGTCTAGGCCACACCCCTGGAGTGTACCATTCTACAGGTAAGTTTTACTTTCTTACATATGCACTTCTTATCACCTTATGCATATTAAACAACATCTATCCATGGTTAAATTACACAATAACACAATAAACCAATGCAAATAATGAATGAACAAATATAAACCTTGTTTTACAGGAATATTGGAACCCCCCCAGTTACGTCACACCCAACATGGTTTCTCCCAATCAAACAGCATGTCCACCATGTTTAAATACTTTAAATACTAAATACATGCTTTTAAAACAATACAGGTTTGGTCACTGGTGTTTCACAAGCAGATAAGTTGTATATGTTATACTATGTAACCCAATCTTCAATAAAGATTTCAAATCAAACAAATGTGTATTGTGGTTATTTATAACAGTGAATGAACAATGTTAGCGGCTAATGACACCCAAACACATTGTACATATCCCCTACACATAACAAGCAAATACACATCGTACCCTCACATATCTTAAACACAATACCTTCAAACATTCACAAACATTGCACAAGTCAGAGTATGCATGATATCAGTGTCAGTAAACAGACTGCGTTAATGCTGCGGATTAACAATAATGCTGTGTATATGTGTGTGTTTGAGTTTGATATGGTGTACGTGCATACAGTCCATTCATGATCACGGGGTTGCTCTGTGACAATAACGTGAACAACTTCGAGTAGAACACACGTCATCACGAAATTATGGTAATTACGACATGTCTGTTCAGTAGTCGCTTACTAACACAAATACACAAATTTAAAATGATGGTGCTTCTAATTAAGTGATAAAAACAGTTGCAAATGTTGTACAAAAAAGGCCTACTTATACCATATTATCTTTGCACCAATAAAATGTGCAACACTTTATGTTTTTACTACCAAATTATATGTATCTAATTGATTTAAATTACAGTGGAATGTTTTCCTGAACATCTTGCGATTTCGGGGCACATGATTTCCCGAACATAATGCATGATGGGATACGTTTATAGCCTTGAATACAGTTATTGGAGGTAGTGTGGGTTTAGTGCGCATTAAGGGCACAGGGAAAGTCTTGCGCACTTATTTCCAGTTGTGTGCAGTTTGGCGACACCGATGGTGATCTGAGGGACTGACGAAGGAAAAACACTTTAAATCCTCATTATGATTAAATCCTAATCATAAAATACAGTGCATGTTCACAATAACAGTTTGAATACATAAAAAAATGATTTAAAATATTTTTTACACCTATACACATTTAAATTAAATATGCCATTCTCATTAATGGAGTTAAGCATTTAAATTACACGTAACATCACGAAAGTGCGGACTCGTAGGAAGACCGCGAGTGCTTATAGGCTGCCATTTGGGACAGGGCCGTAATCATGTTGATTATTCTCATTGCAGTTGATGGGGATGAATGATGCAGTTGATGGGGATGCCTCTCTTCAGAGCGGAGGGCGCCACCCACTGACTGCTCAGAACTACTACAGTGAACACAGGGTAATGCAAGCTACTAAACTCTGTAGAAAATGGAAAGAAAACTTCAATTCCACGACAGCTATAACAGAACAAATAGCTACATGGTTTCACAGGGTGAATTTGACTTTTTGAAATGTAAGTCCTGGAAAACCCTTGAAAACAGCCATAATAATGAAAAAGTTCTTGAAAAGCACTTGAATTATTGAAAGACAATATGGGCTATGTGAAATTATTGATCTTTTCACACATAATGAAGCTGCAGCCCGCCTGGTATAGATATAGAGCCATTTCACATGGCTATGAGTGTGATATTGCTCATAAATATCCAAGTATATGATATGATACAGATATCTTTGTCATAGAATCCTTTCAATGGTTAAAGTTTCCACAGTCATTGCATCCGCTGCACTTTATTTGTACCTTTTATTGGTTTATTTTGGTCCATTTACCTTTTTGAAACTTTTTGAATTTGAAAGATGATAAAGATATTGTTTGATAAGTGAGATCTCTGATTGAAGTCCTTGAAAACCAAAAAAGTATTGCTTGAAAACTCCTTGAAAGTCCTGGAATTTCATTTTTTCAGTATGCGAACCCTGTAGCTAAAATTGTTGACTGCGTCATTAAAGGTGCTCTAAGCGATGTCACACGTTTTTTAGGCCAAAACATTTTTGTCATGTACATCAAACATCTCCTCACTATCCGCTAGCTGCCTGTCCTCTGAACACACTGTAAATAAACACGGTCTCTGTAGACAGCCCAGGCTCCACAAATGGCATGAAAAACAAACTGGCCCAGCCTGGACCACAAAACATAACAAACACTGTTCCAGCCAATAACAGACAAGAATGATTTGGGGGTGGGGGTGGGGGTGGGGAGGTTAGTGTGCATGCACATGAAGGGGGGTGGGGGGGGGGGATGTGGAGGAGAGAGAAGCATGAAGAGGGAAGTTAGCTAGAGGAGAGATGTCCTAGACAACGACAACGACTAACGTTAAATATGTATATTCTTGAAAATTTTGATATGGCCGACACACGACCAAAGAGACGACGTTCCGATGAACAAATAACAAAGAAGAGGGAAAAGGAGAAGGAACGCGCAAAGTCCCGAATTTACATCGGAAAAGCGTTCAAAAGGTGACGAGAACTCCGCCGGCAGAAGGGCTTCCGATCGGACATTCAGGAGGCTCTGTTTCTGCTGGACAGGGTAAATCCAGTTTGGTTTTTCTAAATGGTTCATGACTGTTTTCAGGAAGCACAGGAGGGAGGGGGAGGGGACGGGATGAGGAGGAGGGAGGGTCGAGCTAGCCTCCGTTTTGTTTGACAATACTTTGAACGTCAACAAGAAGTGACTTCACCCAACATCGCTTAGAGCAGCTTTAATGAAAGGATCTGCTTTGAGATGTTTGAAATAAACACAGTGTTAAATCATGACATTATTGTGTGTTTCCAGATCAAAACACAGAAGGATGTCCTTTTCATGGCCGCTCTGCTGGAATATGCAGAAGTTCAGGACTTGCAGGTCATTTACTTTCATGATTCTACCTCTATAAAAGGACATAAAAATATACATTATAAAGTATTTGTCTGATCGTCATTCATCAGATCAAGTGTCACTTCTTTTGTTTGATGTGTTTTGGTGTTTTGGAAAGTCGACGTCTGAAGTTCAGCTCAAGAATGTAGAGAATAACATCTATCATCCACTAATAACCACAAACACACACAATACTGACTGTCTTAATCTTCAATCTATGGGTTTAGCATCTCAAGCTTGCTGTAAAGTGTGTTAGTGCAGCTTTCTTTATAATAAACAACACTTGATTTGATATTTTGTATTGAATCATGTAAAGATATTCAGATTTGACTGAAGCTTTGCTCTCTTTCCATCAGGACAGCAAAAGCTCACAGAAGGGGAACAGTTTCAGTAAGAGACAAACTACACAAAACACTTCATGCAACATTTTAATGCCTTTATTGAAATTTTATTAATGTCTATTGTTTGAGTAGGAGGTTTATGATAGAAAATATGCTTTTTAGCCTTCTTTTAGCCAATCACCTAATAACCTTCCATAGGAAGTAAGATGTGCTGAAAATATCAATGGGTTTAAGTTAAAAATCATAAATAAAAAACAAATATTTGTTAATGCAAAATATAAAACATATTCCTGTAATATCTTATAATGCATTTTTAAAATATATATTTAATATGTTTTTCTTCAATTTTAGTTATTTTATGCCTTAGCTAATCCCTAAAAACTTTATTCTTATTCCTGTATTTTAATGGGGCTAATTTTTTTTTTTAAATCTATTGTGTCTATTGTTTCTTTTTTGCCTGTAATTTAGCTTTAACCTTTATAATTCCTGTCTGCTGGATAATTAGATTGTAAAATTTTAGAGTTTATTTTACTACAAATGTTATTTATAAAGCACTTTTCCAAACAAATCAATGCAGTTCAAAGTGCTTTATAAATAAAATTTGTAGTAAAATAAACTCTAAAATTTTACAGTCTAATTATCCAGCAGACACTGGAATAATAGAGGTTAAAGCTAAATTATTTTGTGGTTAAACACACTTTCTGTCAATGAGACACTGAAACAGAAAATTGTGTTTCTTTATGTTTTGAGGATCTACAGGGGCTTCAGATTCAGACTCAAGGTAAAGTAAATCATTAGAGTCTTTATATATATGTATTTCAACTACGGATGCACTATATATCGGCCACCACATCGGTCGATCGGCCGATATATGTTAATTTTTACTGTAACCGTTATATTAAAGGGGTGGTATAATGCCCTTTTCTCTGATGTCCCCAGAGTGCGTATGTCAAGTTTTATCTCAAAATACCCCACAGATATTTTTATATAGCATGTTAAAGTTGTCACTTTTTGAAGGTGAGCAAAAACGCACTGTTTGTGTGTGTCCCTTTAAATGCAAATGACCTGCTGCTCCCGGCGCAGGGGGCGGAGCTTCAACAGCTCATGTCCTTTTACCTCACACACACATGCACTGAACATTTCAAAAACTTTTAGCCTTTTATGTTCAAACCAGAGTCGGACAATGGTGGAGAGACTCAAGAAGAAGTGACAACAAGCAACAGGACATTTCTGAACGGTTAGTTGATGAATTTAAGTAGCTTATGTGTAGTTATCTTCTAGTCATTGATTAGCAAAATCTGTCATGATAATCATGATCAACCACCCCTTTAAAGCCGATAAATTATGTATGATTTCCATCAGATGAGATACAGATGCTCACTGTTCGCCATGATGCTTTTGAATTTGCTGAAATATGATTGGAATCCCTTCAAAAAGGAAAATACAGTTCAGTGCAAAATCTGTCATATCGGCTACATAAAACTATAATGAGAACATTAGAATTGTGTGTTTGGGACATGGCTTTTAAAAGTGAGACTTTTGTTTTTGTAATCAGGCTCTTAAAAATTATATAAAAATGTGGATTTAGATTTAACGGCCAATATATCAGTTATCGGCTTTCAACTATAAAGAATTATCGTTTATCGGTATCAGCCAAAATTTTCATATCGGTGCATCCCTAATTTCAACAGTAGCACGAGAGCCTGCTTCATTTATGCAGTTTTATCTTTGCAGGGCCGACTTGGACCGAGAGGAACGCTTTAAAGAGGCTCTTAAGCGCTATGTTTCTCGTCTGCCGTTTTGTGCAAACTCTCTGCAAAGACAGATCTCTGAGCTGGAGGCCGTGGCTGTAGGCCTGGATAAAACACACAAAGGGGTGAAGATCGCCAGGATCACCGGAGGAACGACCGGAGCGGTTGGCGGAGTGGCGGTCGTAGCCGGAGTCCTGCTAGCTCCCGCCACTATGGGCGCGTCTCTAGCGGTCGCCGCGCTCGGGGTCGGGGTCGCGGCCGCCGGCGGGGTCACCGGCGCATCGGCCGCCATCACCAAGAAAGTCAAAACAAAACAGGTCCGGAAAAAGGTGGAATCGATCCTGAAAGAGTACCAAAGTGTGATGTGCGACATTGAGGTTTACTTGAAAGATATCAACTTAGAGATGGAGAAGCTGAAAGGTGTGAGGGTGAAATCTGCAAAGATCGTGAAGCTAGTCGAGATCGCAGGCGGGACGTCGGGTGCTCTCAGCGTGATGAACAGATCCTCCGGTGTTATTCAGGGATTCGCACTCGGCATGGATTTGTTCTTTACTGATAAAGATTCCCAAAAGTTCAAGAAAGAGGCAAAGACCAAATTCGCACAGCAGATTTGTGAGGTTGCAGGACAGATTCAGGCCGGTCTGACAGAGCTGTTGGACATGAGAGATAAACTGCAGTCAGAAGGGATATGAGGTGTTAAATATATATATTGTATATTGTATAATGGTGAACGAATTGTTGCTTCATTAATGGTGGCTAGAGGGCAGTCTTGTACACTTTCTCATACTCTCGTGTAGCCGTGTATTCTTATGCTGTATATGTCAAATATTAATACAATTTTTTTCCTCAAATTAAATTGCTGTTTGATTGAATTTCATGTGTATTTTAATGCATTCTTTCCCCAATCCAAGGTAAATAATCTGATCATACGAGCAGGAATAATCATTTAAAGTAGGAATGACCTATTTGCCAACCTCTCTTGGCTATATATATAATCACTTTTAAAATCAGTTATTTATTTGTATTATCTATTTAATTTAACCCCGATTCCTTTCTGTTTCCTCTCTGAGCTCATCGCACCCGCTTTTACCTATTACTTAGTAACAAAAATACTTTAGTATATTTGCTAAAAATATATTTTAGGCATAGGCTATTTTAACTGTGTGCTGGAAATGATCATTGTAACAATGCATTGAAAGTATACTTTCAAAATACATTGTAGTAGCCTATACAATAGTATTTTGTACAAAGTATAGCTAAGTTGTATTTGTCTAATAATGTGCATTTGTTATTGAAGGCAAAGTATGCGCTTTGTAGTATCTGGAATAAGCCAAAGGGATTGAATATACTTTTACTCAAATATATCACACCACGACAGTCTCATGAAAGCTTTGGGAGCTTCGACACACACACACACACACACACACACACTCTCTCTCTCTCTCTCTCTCTCTCTCTCTCTCTCACTTACACACACACACACACACACACTCTCTCTCTCTCTCTCTCTCTCACTTACACACACACACACACACACACACTCTCTCTCTCTCTCTCTCTCTCACTTACACACACACACACACACACACACACACACACACACACACACACACACTTCCTGTCTAGCTACTGTCCTAATAAAAGGCGAAAACGCCAAATATATATATATATATATCTTTTAAATAAAAAATACATATAAATACACTTAAGGTATATTGCTTGTATGTTTCGAAGACACTCGTGATGAATTTGTAATGTAATTGTAACACAAACTTTAATATCACTAATTAAGCTTGTAGGCTAATTAGTCCCTTCACAGGCATATACTTAAATTATACCAAGTATACTTGAAGTTGGTCCAATTTAGTACACAAAAGTACACTAAATACACTTAAAGTTATGCTTTACTACAATTCAATTACAACTAAAATATACATAGTACAATATTAGTTGTTTCAAAATAGCACACTTCAAGTTAACTAATCATTAACACACTTGAAGTATACTGATAATTAGTCTAGCTGCAAGTATACTAAGCATATTATTTATTTATTTTTCACCAGGGACATGATCTACCATGAGAACGTTAATAATACATGTTCATTTTATACTTTATTTGTTGTTGTTATTCTTTGTTTTATACATTCTGAACTGTATTTACAATGCCTTGTATTTGTCTTGTTTTTTGTTGCATTGTAAAAAAAAAGAGAACGTTTTTTAGGTACTATTTGTTTGCTAGATATTGACAAGCTCATAAACCAATCAGCATCCAGACACAGGCGGAGTGACACGAGTAGATTGTGTGCGGCGGAAGGTCACAGTGTGAGTGTGATGTGTGAGTATATAAGCGGAAGCGCTGCCACTTCCACGTTTTCTCTCTCCCGCTGTCCAGTCTCTCCGCACACAGCTCTCTCTCCCGCGGGAATCATGGCAGTTTAGCGGCTTGCAGCGGCTACATACGCGGCGGCAAATCCGGCAGTGCAGAGGTCAAGTGCACTGGCTCTTTTCGGCAAAATGGCGTAAGTATATTTCATCTTTTGACGTTTGATGTAGTGGTATAATAATACGAATTTGCATAAACTCGTCCAACTTTTGAAAAGCTGTTGAATTTGTTAAACTAACCCAGTTTGACGTTTATAACAACACCGTGTTGATGAGTATAGTCTGTTTTCGGGCGATCTTTGTATAGTCAGTTTTCAAACGATCTTTGTTTGTTTTGATTCGTCCGGCTTGTTTTGACAGACTGACACGCGCTAATCCATAAAATAAACAATCGGACTTTTTTAACGGCAACGTGGCACCACAAAATGGCGCGCGCGCGCTCTTTCCGCGTGACCGCGGCCCCATAGTGAGCGCTGGAAATGGCGCGAGGTCGTCAAGGACACGTCATTTGCAGGAACCAGGGGGCGGGGTTTACCGTCATTATGACCATATTAGGAAATGTTGTAGGGAAGGGCGGGGAAATTCCTGCCTAGAGGCGATTTACTTACTGAGGTAAATATAGTTCTAAGTAGGAGGATTTTAGGGTTGGTAAATATTGGGGAAGTAAATGTGTGTATAGGCAGTAGGGAGTTTTTTAAATGGGCTAAGCTTGAATCCCTTAAGGCAGTTAAGAGACTGGATAAACTGGTTTATGGTGCTGGTAATCACAACTGTTTAAGATTAGGGAAATTTTATTTCCTTTATGAAATAAAGGCGAGTTTTTGTTAGGTTAAATCTTGCCTCCAGCAAGGGTTGGGCACTGAGAACCAGTTCTACAGTTCTAAAAAAAAACTTTTCATGGTCTTTGGGTGTTAATCTTTGAGAAACACCTGCGTTCATCTACTGAGTTCACAGTACTATTAAAATATGCAACGTTTAAATAAAGAGTTGATGCATGTGGAAACCTGTTTCCATTCACCTTTATTTTTAACAACGATTAATAGTGTGTGAATGCCGTCTTCTCCCTCCAGATATTGTCCATTCTCAAAATTACTAGAATACTCATAAGATTCTTGGCCTTTAAGCTTAAAAACATAATTTACACTCAAATCAAATACAGTCAAACCAAAAATAATTCAGTCACCAGATTTAATTTTTATATATTTTTTTACCAGTGTGTGCAGGACACTATAGTTAATTTATGCAAGTATCAAAATAAACTGACATATTATACCCAAAAATTCTTCATACAGTGACTACCAGTATAAATGATTCAGACACTTTGCGCTGATCATGTTCATCACACCACAGACTGAACAGAGTGAAGCATTGCTTGGTGATTGGTTAAGCTATCTAATTGTGTATTATCTAATTGTGTAGTTAAATTTAACAGATGACAGATATTCAACATAATTCATGTGCGAGACAGTCTAACAGAAGGATGGACAAAACCTTATTGTTGTCATATTGCATTACCGTTTTCTAAACTATAGTGAATAAACTGTGATGTGTGAGATGTTGGAGTCTGTCTGTGTCTCATTCCCTCTGAAGTGTGTGTGTGTGTGTGTCTCTAATGCCCTGATGTTTGCTGTTTCAGGTCTCTCGTGTCCTCCACCCTCAGCTCTGCTGCTGTAGACAGCATAACCACAGCGTACACAGACACACACTCACTCGAACCCCTTCAGCTTCACCATCATCATCACACTCTGAGTGTCTGCCATGTCTCAGACGAGCGTGGAGGCCCTGATCCTGGGGCCCTCATCTCTGACGGCTGACCCCTTCGGGCCCCTGCTGGACGAAGACGAGGAGCGCGCTCTCTCTGCGGGGTCTTCCTCTCCCCTCTCCTCTTCCTCATGTCTCTCGCCCCTCTCTCCCTCTCCTCACGCTTCTGTAGGGTGTAAAGAGCTGCAGGCGCTCTCCTGGACTCCAGAGCAGAGTAAAGGTGATGACTTCACTGCACACACACACACACTGGGTGACTTCACTGCACACACACACACACACACACTGGGTGACTTCACTGCACACACACACACACTGGGTGACTTCACTGCACACACACACACACTGGGTGACTTCACTACACACACACACTGGGTGACTTCACTGCACACACACACACACTGGGTGACTTCACTGCACACACACACACACTGGTTGACTTCACTGCACACACACACTGGGTGACTTCACTGCACACACACTAGACAAGATCACTGCACACACACACACACACTGGGTGACTTCACTGCACACACACACACACTGGGTGACTTCACTGCACACACACACACACTGGGTGACTTCACTGCACACACACACTGGGTGACTTCACTGCACACACACACACACTGGAAACTTCAAATTTGTCTGGGAAACTTTCATTTTGTGATTTTCATACAGTTTAAAGGTGCCCTAGAATGGATTATTTTATTATTTTATAATGTTTCCTGGGGTGCCCTTATAATGTTAGTATGTTTTTTAGATCAAAATTTGTTATAATTTATAAATAAAAGGCATATTTCCTAGCCTGAGTTCATCCCCTGATTTGAACACTCTGTTTGAAGGGGCGTGTCTGTGAGACTTCAGTGTAAACGCCCACTGCTGTGATTGGCTGACATGCTTGCATATGAAATATCTGGCATTACATGTAGAGCTATCTGGAAAACTTTTACTATTACAGCTTTTATACGTTTTTACTATTACAGCTATCGGGATTAACGAATCATGAGAAGTTTAAGTATTTAGATCTATTCCCATCACATAAAGGTTGCAGTGATGAGCTTTGAGCAGAGGACAGCCTGTTGATCGCGTGAATGAAGATCTTATCATTGCAATGTGATTTACTGATGCATAAACAGTGTTGAACGACTTTGAGAGAAAGATTATCTGTCTGAACTTGAACAATTACACATCAGAAATCCACATAACCCACTGGTTCTCCAGAGGCTCGGATGAAGGAGCTAAAAAAATATTTTTGTGTTCATTTGTACATCCAAACACTGAGCAGCTGCCATGCTTCGTTTGCACGTTCGCAAGCCACGGTCTCTCGAGGAAAAAACAATATTGCGCTGGATCTAGATAACAGTGTAAATTATCGTTAATAAAATCACTACTTACCGCTTGCGGGAATATAACGTTAGTTGAAATCGCCCCCTTCGTCCGTTTGAGACGCTGAGAGAAGCCTGGCTGCTTGATACTGTTCCAGGTTAGAAAAACAGTCCGTGGTGAAATGGGCAGAGCAACTAACAACTGCGAATTAAACTGTAGCGGTATCCGATTATGGATGGATGGATGGATTATAGATAGATTATAGATCTGCCATTTTCCCTATGATCCTCCTCCTGCTTGTTTCTTCACCTGCAGAACTTCTGATGATTCGGCTGTGCAGTTCCGCCTGGCACTGAGCATGGGCTGGCATATGCAAATTTTTGGAGGCGTACATATTAATGATCCCGACTGTTGCGTCACAGTCGGTGTTATGTGGAGATTCGCCTGTTTTTCAGGGGTGTTTTTCAAAAACGAGATTTAAATAAGAAAGAGAAAACTATGGTGTTTGAGACTCACTGTATGTCATGTCCATGTACTGAACTCTTGTTATTTAACTATGCCAAGATAAGTTCAATTTCACATTCTAGGGCACTTTTAACTTGACTAAGACTGAAATATTAATTCATAAAAACTAGACGTATTAAATCTAATTATATCTAAAACTTTTAAAGTTTTAACTTGAACTAAAATATAAATAAATTAAAAATATTACTGAAAACTATAGTAGTCTCCTTATGATATTAAAATAATAATGAACCGAACCATTAGTAAATCTCTCTCTCTCTCTCTCTCTCTCTCTCTCTCTCGCTCTCTCTCCAACAGGCGATGTGTTTTCCGGCATGGATTGGATGACGGAAAAATTAGACCTGAGTGACTTCGACCTGGATTCTCTGATCGGGTCATGTGACTCAGACGAGCCGCCCAGTTCTCCAGAAGATCTGCTGGCCTGCCTGGATACCGACATGGATCTGGACCTGGATTCCCTCCCGTTCTGCTCCTCGGATCTGGACCTGGCGCTGACCCTCGACCTCCCCATCCCAGAACCATCGGAAACACCCGTCGAGATCAAATCCGAGCCTGATCCTGCCGACACGTTAGATCTGGGAAGTGAAGTATCCGTGCTTCCGACTCCCGGGATCATGCTAAGTCTGAGTCCATCTCACATCCTAGTGGTTCTGAGTCCGAAAGAGGAGGCGAGCAGCGCCGACGATTCATCCGATAGCGATAGTGGAATCTCAGTGTCTGAATCCCCGACTCGCCAACCAGATCCGAAACCCGCAGGATCCTCCAGAACCAAACCCTACTCCAGAACCGACTCAGATCCAGTGGTCACAGGCCGAGTGAAGGCCGGTCCCGGCGCTCCTAAAGTGGTGGAGAAGAAGCTAAAGAAGATGGAGCAGAACAAGACGGCAGCGACGCGGTACCGGCAGAAGAAGCGGGCCGAGCAGGAGGTTCTGTCCCACGAGTGCGCCGACCTGGAGAAGAGGAACCGCGAGCTGGCGGAGAAGGCAGAATCCATCAGTCGGGAAATCAAGTATCTCACGGACCTCATGGAGGAAGTTCGATCCGCCAAGAACCGCAGGAGCAAAGCTAAAGCCCAGGAATAGGTTCTGATCCGACGTGTGGAACACTGGAGATCGTCTGCACTGTTAAACTCTTTCACTGATTCATCCTCCCGTTCTCGTCCAGCAAGGGCTCATCCTTCACTGTTGTTACACTGAATCTGTTGCTTGTAAATATGCTATTTAAAACTAGCTAAACACGCTAGCTCTGTTAGGAAGTGTGTTAGCCTGTAAAAGCGCTTCACTGTTTTCTATTAAAGACGCATCAAACTCAGACTGAGTGCGAGTCTTCTCTGCTCGACAATATTTGAAACATGTTTTGCTCATTGTTCACATTTTTGCCTAAATTTTTACCTCAAACATCTTGACGGTTAATAGAGTATGACCGTAATCTGATCCAGTACATCAGTGATAAAAGTATGAGATTCGTATAAGATGTGCGTTAAACGGCTGGATTACATAATCACATTCTAAAAATTATATTGTAGTTCGATATTACATTTTATAATAGTCATAATTGAGACTAGTTTTTTATTGGTTACATTATTACTTAATGTTCACAAAATGGCAGTAAATATTCATAATTCATTCTCGGTTTTTTCTTTTAAATATTCTTTTTTTTAATTACACAAGAAGCCACAGCAAACACACACAGTATATCTTCATTTTTAAATTTCACACATTTATGCTTTATTACCTTTTCATGAACTTATAAACCTGCAGCTCCTTCACAAACTCCAGCTTGTAATGTTTAATGTGCTTAATTCAGCGATGTTAGCATGTCGCCTTCAACAATCTTAACCCAAAGTTCTGTGTCTGTGAGACAGAACTTTACACTTGAAGACAAACAATAGAACCCTGTCAGGGCCTCTCCCAGGAGACCGCAGTCACACCAGTCAGCTCCTGCGGGCCGCGTGGGCCACACCTTCAGGCACAGATGGAGCTGATCACATCTAAGGCACAGTGACCACGGCTAAAGTTAACTGAGAATACACACAATCTTTCAGTATTCTTATGTCTAGTAGATTATCCTGTTCAAATCTATACAAGTTTGCTAAAAGTAGTCGAAGGAATCCATAATCAAAAAGTAGTCTGATTATATTACACACTGTGTTAGAGCGAGTGTGTGTGAGAGAAAGAGTGTGTGTGAGAGAGAGAGATATACTAAATAAATAATTGAATCTATCATTTATCATTTTAATATCCGCCACTTCTGTCTCTGGTTCCCAGAATGTCTATAATGGTAATTAAATGATCTAAAATGTGTTGTAATAGATTACACTACTAACTAGTTTTCATATATATATACTGTACACACACACTCCAGAACACACACACACACTCCACAACACAACACACTCCAGAACACACACACACACTCCACAACACACTCCAGAACACAACACACTCCACAACACACACTCCACAACACAACACACTCCAGAACACACACACATACTCCACAACACAACACACTCCACAACACAACACACTCCACAACACACACTCCACAACACAACACTCCACAACACACACACTCCACAACACACTCCACAACACACACTCCACAACACAACACAACACTCACACTCCAGAACACACACTCCACAACACAACACTCCACAACACACACACAACACAACACTCCAGAACACACACACTCCAGAACACACACACTCCAGAACACACACACTCCAGAACACACACAATCCACAACACACACACTCCAGAACACACACACTCCAGAACACAACACTCCACAACACACACACTCCAGAACACACACAATCCACAACACACACACTCCAGAACACAACACTCCACAACACACACACTCCACAACACACACACTCCACAACACACACACTCCACAACACACACACACTCCAGAACACACACAATCCACAACACACACACTCCACAACACACACACACTCCACAACACACACACACTCCACAACACACACACTCCACAACACACACACTCCAGAACACAACACTCCACAACACACACACACTCCAGAACACACACAATCCACAACACACACACTCCACAACACACACACTCCACAACACACACACACTCCACAACACACACACACTCCACAACACACACACACTCCACAACACACACACTCCACAACACACACACTCCAGAACACAACACTCCACAACACACACACACTCCAGAACACACACAATCCACAACACACACACTCCACAACACACACACACTCCACAACACACACACACACTCCACAACACACACACTCCACAACACACACACTCCAGAACACACACACTCCAGAACACACACACTCCAGAACACAACACTCCACAACACACACACACTCCACAACACACACACACTCCACAACACACACACTCCACAACACAACACTCCACAACACACACACACTCCAGAACACACACAATCCACAACACACACACTCCACAACACACACACTCCACAACACACACACTCCACAACACACACACTCCACAACACAACACTCCACAACACACACACACTCCACAACACACACACACTCCACAACACACACACTCCACAACACACACACTCCACAACACACACACTCCAGAACACAACACTCCACAACACACACACACTCCACAACACACACACTCCACAACACACACACACTTCACAACACACACACTCCACAACACACACACTCCACAACACACACACACACACACTCCAGAACACACACAATCCACAACACACACACTCCACAACACACACACACTCCACAACACACACACTCCACAACACACACACTCCACAACACACACACTCCACAACACACACACTCCAGAACACAACACTCCACAACACACACACACTCCACAACACACACACACTCCACAACACACACACTCCACAACACACACACTCCACAACACACACACTCCACAACACACACACTCCAGAACACAACACTCCACAACACACACACACTCCACAACACACACACACACTCCACAACACACACACTCCACAACACACACACTCCAGAACACACACACTCCACAACACACACACTCCACAACACACACACTCCACAACACACACACACTCCACAACACACACACACTCCACAACACACACACACTCCACAACACACACACTCCACAACACACACACTCCAGAACACAACACTCCACAACACACACACACTCCAGATCACACACAATCCACAACACACACACTCCACAACACACACACACTCCACAACACACACACACACACTCCACAACACACACACTCCACAGCACACACACTCCAGAACACACACACTCCAGAACACACACACTCCAGAACACAACACTCCACAACACACACACACTCCACAACACACACACACTCCACAACACACACACACTCCACAACACAACACTCCACAACACACACACACTCCAGAACACACACAATCCACAACACACACACTCCACAACACACACACTCCACAACACACACACTCCACAACACACACACTCCAGAACACAACACTCCACAACACACACACACTCCACAACACACACACACTCCACAACACACACACTCCACAACACACACACTCCAGAACACAACACTCCACCACACACACACACTCCAGAACACACACACTCCACAACACACACACACTCCACAACACACACACTCCACAACACACACACACTCCAGAACACACACAATCCACAACACACACAATCCACAACACACACACTCCACAACACACACACACTCCACAACACACACACACACTCCACAACACACACACTCCACAACACACACACTCCACAACACACACACTCCAGAACACAACACTCCACAACACAACACTCCACAACACACACACACTCCACAACACACACACACTCCACAACACACACACTCCACAACACACACACTCCACAACACACACACTCCACAACACACACACTCCACAACACTCCAGAACACACACACTCCAGAACACACACACACACACTCCACAACACAACACACTCCAGAACACACACAATCCACAACACACACAATCCACAACACACACACTCCACAACACACACACACTCCACAACACACACACACACTCCACAACACACACACTCCAGAACACACACACTCCAGAACACACACACTCCAGAACACACACACTCCAGAACACAACACTCCACAACACACACACACTCCACAACACACACACACTCCAGAACACACACAATCCACAACACACACACTCCACAACACACACACACTCCACAACACACACACACACTCCACAACACACACACTCCACAACACACACACTCCACAACACACACACTCCACAACACTCCAGAACACACACACTCCAGAACACACACACACACTCCACAACACAACACACTCCAGAACACACACAATCCACAACACACACACTCCACAACACACACACACTCCACAACACACACACACACTCCACAACACACACACTCCACAACACACACACTCCAGAACACACACACTCCAGAACACACACACTCCAGAACACACACACTCCAGAACACAACACTCCACAACACAACACACTCCAGAACACACACAATCCACAACACACACACTCCACAACACACACACACTCCACAACACACACACACACACACTCCACAACACACACACTCCACAACACACACACTCCAGAACACACACACTCCAGAACACACACACTCCACAACACACACACTCCACAACACACACACTCCACAACACACACACTCCACAACACAACACTCCACAACACACACACACACTCCACAACACACACACTCCACAACACACACACTCCACAACACACACACACACTCCAGAACACAACACTCCACAACACACACACACTCCACAACACACACACTCCACAACACACACACACTTCACAACACACACACTCCACAACACACACACTCCACAACACACACACACACACTCCAGAACACACACAATCCACAACACACACACTCCACAACACACACACACACTCCACAACACACACACTCCACAACACACACACTCCACAACACACACACTCCACAACACACACACTCCAGAACACAACACTCCACAACACACACACACTCCACAACACACACACACTCCACAACACACACACACTCCACAACACACACACTCCACAACACACACACTCCACAACACAACACTCCACAACACACACACACTCCACAACACACACACACACTCCACAACACACACACTCCACAACACACACACTCCACCACACACACACTCCAGAACACACACACTCCACAACACACACACTCCACAACACACACACACTCCAGAACACACACAATCCACAACACACACACTCCACAACACACACACACTCCACAACACACACACACTCCACAACACACACACTCCACAACACACACACTCCACAACACACACAATCCAGAACACAACACTCCACAACACACACACACTCCAGAACACACACAATCCACAACACACACACTCCACAACACACACACTCCACAACACACACACACTCCACAACACACACACACTCCACAACACACACACACTCCACAACACACACACTCCACAACACACACACTCCACAACACACACACTCCACAACACACACACTCCAGAACACAACACTCCACAACACACACACACTCCAGATCACACACAATCCACAACACACACACTCCACAACACACACACACTCCACAACACACACACACACTCCACAACACACACACTCCACAACACACACACTCCAGAACACACACACTCCAGAACACACACACTCCAGAACACAACACTCCACAACACACACACACTCCACAACACAACACTCCACAACACACACACACTCCAGAACACACACAATCCACAACACACACACTCCACAACACACACACTCCACAACACACACACTCCAGAACACAACACTCCACAACACACACACACTCCACAACACACACACACTCCACAACACACACACTCCAGAACACAACACTCCACAACACACACACACTCCAGAACACACACACACTCCACAACACACACACACTCCACAACACACACACTCCACAACACACACACTCCACAACACACACACACTCCAGAACACACACAATCCACAACACACACACTCCACAACACACACACACTCCACAACACACACACTCCACAACACACACACTCCACAACACACACACTCCAGAACACACACACTCCAGAACACAACACTCCACAACACACACACACTCCACAACACACACACACTCCACAACACACACACTCCACAACACACACACTCCACAACACTCCAGAACACACACACTCCAGAACACACACACACACTCCACAACACAACACACTCCAGAACACACACACACACTCCACAACACAACACACTCCACAACACAACACACTCCACAACACACACTCCACAACACAACACAACACTCCACAACACACACACTCCACAACACACTCCACAACACACACTCCACAACACAACACAACACTCACACTCCAGAACACACACTCCACAACACAACACTCCACAACACACACACAACACAACACTCCAGAACACACACACTCCAGAACACACACACTCCAGAACACACACAATCCACAACACACACACTCCAGAACACAACACTCCACAACACACACACTCCAGAACACACACAATCCACAACACACACACTCCAGAACACAACACTCCACAACACACACACTCCACAACACACACACTCCACAACACACACACTCCACAACACACACACACTCCAGAACACACACAATCCACAACACACACACTCCACAACACACACACACACTCCACAACACACACACTCCACAACACACACACTCCACCACACACACACTCCAGAACACACACACTCCACAACACACACACTCCACAACACACACACACTCCAGAACACACACAATCCACAACACACACACTCCACAACACACACACACTCCACAACACACACACACTCCAGAACACACACACTCCACAACACACACACTCCACAACACACACACTCCACAACACACACACACTCCAGAACACAACACTCCACAACACACACACACTCCAGAACACACACAATCCACAACACACACACTCCACAACACACACACTCCACAACACACACACACTCCACAACACACACACACTCCACAACACACACACTCCACAACACACACACTCCACAACACACACACTCCACAACACACACACTCCAGAACACAACACTCCACAACACACACACACTCCAGATCACACACAATCCACAACACACACACTCCACAACACACACACACTCCACAACACACACACACACTCCACAACACACACACTCCACAACACACACACTCCACAACACACACACTCCAGAACACACACACTCCAGAACACACACACTCCACAACACACACACACTCCACAACACACACACTCCACAACACAACACTCCACAACACACACACACTCCAGAACACACACAATCCACAACACACACACTCCACAACACACACACTCCACAACACACACACTCCAGAACACAACACTCCACAACACACACACACTCCACAACACACACACACACTCCACAACACACACACTCCACAACACACACACTCCACAACACACACACTCCACAACACACACACTCCACAACACACACACTCCACAACACACACACACTCCAGAACACACACAATCCACAACACACACACTCCACAACACACACACACACACTCCACAACACACACACTCCACAACACACACACTCCACAACACACACACTCCACCACACACACACTCCACCACACACACACTCCACAACACACACACTCCACAACACACACACTCCACAACACACACACACTCCAGAACACACACAATCCACAACACACACACACTCCACAACACACACACACTCCACAACACACACACACACTCCACAACACACACACACACTCCACAACACACACACTCCACAACACACACAATCCAGAACACAACACTCCACAACACACACACACTCCAGAACACACACAATCCACAACACACACACTCCACAACACACACACTCCACAACACACACACACACACTCCACAACACACACACACTCCACAACACACACACACTCCACAACACACACACACTCCACAACACACACACACTCCACAACACACACACTCCACAACACACACACTCCACCACACACACACTCCAGAACACACACACTCCACAACACACACACTCCACAACACACACACACTCCAGAACACACACAATCCACAACACACACACTCCACAACACACACACACTCCACAACACACACACTCCACAACACACACACTCCAGAACACAACACTCCACAACACACACACACTCCAGAACACACACAATCCACAACACACACACTCCACAACACACACACTCCACAACACACACACTCCACAACACACACACACTCCAGAACACACACAATCCACAACACACACACTCCACAACACACACACACTCCACAACACACACACACTCCACAACACACACACTCCACAACACACACACTCCAGAACACAACACTCCACAACACACACACACTCCAGAACACACACAATCCACAACACACACACTCCACAACACACACACTCCACAACACACACACACTCCACAACACACACACACTCCACAACACACACACACTCCACAACACACACACACACTCCACAACACACACACACTACACACACACACTCCACAACACACACACACTCCAGAACACAACACTCCACAACACACACACACTCCAGAACACACACAATCCACAACACACACACTCCACAACACACACACACTCCACAACACACACACACACACACTCCACAACACACACACTCCACAACACACACACTCCAGAACACACACACTCCAGAACACACACACTCCAGAACACAACACTCCACAACACACACACACTCCACAACACACACACACTCCACAACACACACACTCCACAACACACACACTCCACAACACACACACTCCACAACACAACACTCCACAACACACACACACACACTCCAGAACACACACAATCCACAACACACACACTCCACAACACACACACTCCACAACACACACACTCCACAACACACACACTCCACAACACACACACTCCACAACACACACACTCCACAACACACACACTCCACAACACACACACTCCACAACACAACACTCCACAACACACACACACTCCACAACACACACACTCCACAACACACACACTCCACAACACACACACTCCAGAACACAACACTCCACAACACACACACACTCCACAACACACACACTCCACAACACACACACTCCACAACACACACACACTCCAGAACACACACAATCCACAACACACACACTCCACAACACACACACACTCCACAACACACACACACTCCACAACACACACACACTCCACAACACACACACTCCACAACACACACACTCCACAACACACACACTCCAGAACACAACACTCCACAACACACACACACTCCACAACACACACACACTCCACAACACACACACACTCCACAACACACACACTCCACAACACACACACTCCAGAACACAACACTCCACAACACACACACACTCCACAACACACACACACTCCACAACACACACACTCCACAACACACACACTCCACAACACACACACTCCACCACACACACACTCCACAACACACACACTCCACAACACACACACACTCCAGAACACACACAATCCACAACACACACACTCCACAACACACACACACTCCACAACACACACACTCCACAACACACACACTCCAGAACACAACACTCCACAACACACACACACTCCAGAACACACACAATCCACAACACACACACTCCACAACACACACACTCCACAACACACACACACACTCCACAACACACACACACTCCACAACACACACTCCACAACACACACACACTCCACAACACACACACACACTCCACAACACACACACACTCCACAACACACACACTCCACAACACACACACTCCAGAACACAACACTCCACAACACACACACACTCCAGAACACACACAATCCACAACACACACACTCCACAACACACACACACACACACTCCACAACACACACACACACACTCCACAACACACACACTCCACAACACACACACACTCCAGAACACACACACTCCAGAACACACACACTCCAGAACACACACACTCCACAACACACACACACTCCACAACACACACACACTCCACAACACACACACTCCACAACACAACACTCCACAACACACACACACTCCAGAACACACACAATCCACAACACACACACTCCACAACACACACACTCCACAACACACACACACTCCACATCACACACACTCCACAACACACACACACTCCACATCACACACACACTCCACATCACACACACACTCCACAACACACACACACTCCACAACACACACACACTCCACAACACACACACACTCCACAACACACACACTCCACAACACACACACTCCAGAACACACACACTCCACAACACAACACTCCACAACACACACACACACTCCACAACACACACACACTCCACAACACACACACACTCCACAACACACACACACTCCACATCACACACACTCCACAACACACACACACTCCACATCACACACACACTCCACATCACACACACACTCCACAACACACACACTCCACAACACACACTCCACAACACACACACTCCACAACACACACACTCCACAACACACACACACTCCACAACACACACACTCCACAACACACACACACTCCACAACACACACACACTCCACAACACACACACACTCCACAACACACACACACTCCACAACACACACACTCCACAACACACACACACACTCCACAACACACACACACTCCACAACACACACACTCCACAACACACACACTCCACAACACACACACTCCAGAACACAACACTCCACAACACACACACACACTCCACAACACACACACACTCCACAACACACACACTCCACAACACACACACTCCACAACACACACACACTCCACATCACACACACTCCACAACACACACACACTCCACATCACACACACACTCCACATCACACACACACTCCACAACACACACACACTCCACAACACACACACACTCCACAACACACACACACTCCACAACACACACACTCCACAACACACACACTCCAGAACACACACACACTCCAGAACACACACACTCCACAACACACACACTCCACAACACACACACTCCACAACACAACACACACACTCCACAACACACACACTCCACAACACACACACTCCACAACACACACACACTCCACAACACACACACACTCCACAACACACACACACTCCACAACACACACAATCCACAACACACACACTCCACAACACACACACTCCACAACACACACACTCCACAACACACACACTCCAGAACACACACACTCCACAACACACACACACTCCACAACACACACACACTCCACAACACACACACTCCACAACACAACACTCCACAACACACACACACTCCAGAACACACACAATCCACAACACACACACTCCACAACACACACACTCCACAACACACACACTCCACAACACACACACACTCCACAACACACACACTCCACAACACACACACTCCACAACACACACACTCCACAACACACACACTCCAGAACACAACACTCCACAACACACACACACTCCAGAACACACACACTCCACAACACACACACACTCCACAACACACACACTCCACAACACACACTCCACAACACACACACTCCACAACACACACACACACACTCCACAACACACACACTCCACAACACACACACACTCCAGAACACACACAATCCACAACACACACACTCCACAACACACACACACTCCACAACACACACACACTCCACAACACACACACTCCACAACACACACACTCCAGAACACACACACTCCAGAACACACACACTCCAGAACACACACACTCCAGAACACAACACTCCACAACACACACACACTCCACAACACACACACACTCCACAACACACACACACTCCACAACACACACACTCCACAACACACACACACCACAACACACACACACACTCCAGAACACACACACTCCACAACACACACACTCCACAACACACACACACTCCACAACACACACACTCCACAACACACACACTCCAGAACACAACACTCCACAACACACACACACTCCACAACACACACACACACTCCACAACACACACACACTCCACAACACACACACTCCACAACACACACACTCCACAACACACACACTCCACAACACACACACTCCAGAACACAACACTCCACAACACACACACACACTCCACAACACACACACACACTCCACAACACACACACACTCCACAACACACACACTCCACAACACACACACTCCACAACACACACACTCCACAACACACACACACTCCACAACACACACACTCCACAACACACACTCCACAACACACACACTCCACAACACACACACTCCACAACACACACACACTCCACAACACACACACTCCACAACACACACACACACACTCCACAACACACACACTCCACAACACACACACTCCACAACACACACACTCCAGAACACACACACACTCCAGAACACACACACTCCACAACACACACACTCCACAACACACACACTCCACAACACACACACTCCAGAACACAACACTCCACAACACACACACACTCCACAACACACACACACTCCACAACACACACACTCCACAACACACACACTCCACAACACACACACTCCACAACACACACACTCCACAACACACACACTCCACAACACACACACTCCACAACACACACACTCCACAACACACACAATCCACAACACACACACTCCACAACACACACACTCCACAACACACACACACACTCCACAACACACACACTCCACAACACACACACTCCACACTCCAGAACACACACACACTCCACAACACACACACTCCACAACACACACACACTCCACAACACTCCACAACACAACACTCCACAACACAACACTCCACAACACACACACTCCAGAACACAACACTCCACAACACACACACACTCCAGAACACACACAATCCACAACACACACAATCCACAACACACACACTCCACAACACACACACTCCACAACACACACACTCCACAACACACACACTCCACAACACACACACTCCACAACACACACACTCCACACTCCAGAACACACACTCCACAACACACACACACTCCACAACACTCCACAACACAACACTCCACAACACAACACTCCACAACACACACACACACACTCCAGAACACACACAATCCACAACACACACAATCCACAACACACACACTCCACAACACACACACACTCCACAACACACACACACACACTCCACAACACACACACACTCCACAACACACACACACTCCACAACACACACACACTCCACAACACACACACTCCACACTCCAGAACACACACTCCACAACACACACACACTCCACAACACTCCACAACACAACACTCCACAACACACACACTCCAGAACACAACACTCCACAACACACACACACACACTCCAGAACACACACAATCCACAACACACACAATCCACAACACACACACTCCACAACACACACACACTCCACAACACACACACACACACTCCACAACACACACACACTCCACAACACACACACACTCCACAACACACACACACTCCACAACACACACACACTCCACAACACACACACTCCACAACACACACACTCCACAACACACACACTCCACACTCCACAACACACACACTCCACAACACACACACTCCACAACACACACACTCCACAACACACACACTCCACACTCCAGAACACACACACTCCACAACACACACACTCCACAACACACACACACTCCACAACACTCCACAACACACACACTCCAGAACACACACACTCCACAACACACACTCCACAACACACACACTCCACAACACACACACTCCACAACACACACACTCCACAACACACACACTCCACAACACACACACTCCACAACACACACACTCCACAACACACACACTCCACAACACACACACTCCACACTCCACAACACACACACTCCACAACACACACACTCCACAACACACACACTCCACACTCCAGAACACACACACTCCACAACACACACACTCCACAACACACACACACTCCACAACACTCCACAACACACACACTCCACAACACACACTCCACAACACACACACTCCACAACACACACACTCCACAACACACACACTCCACAACACACACACTCCACAACACACACACTCCACAACACACACACTCCACAACACACACACTCCACAACACACACACTCCACAACACAACACTCCACAACACACACTCCACAACACACACACACTCCAGAACACAACACTCCACAACACACACACTCCACAACACACACTCCACAACACACACACACTCCACAACACACACACTCCACAACACACACACTCCACAACACAACACTCCACTATTCATTTAGTCCTTGATTAGTTATAATGTGTCTCGATGTCCATGGTGTGTCTGTGTGTGAGTGTGTGTGTGTGTGTATATTTATGAGTGTTAACGTGTGTGTGTGTGTGTGTGTGTGTATATATGTATGAGTGTTATGTGTGTGTGTGTGTGTGTGTAATGTGTATGATTGTGTGTATGTGTGTGTAATGTGTATGAGTGTGTGTGTGTGTGTGTGTTGTCCACAAGAGACTCTGCCTCCACCCTCAGATGCAGTGAAGTTTCATATCATGCGTTCACACTATCAAGCGACTATCTGGAACCAAGCTCACCTGCCACATCCTGATCTTCCTCCAATGGATGAAATGGGATGGATGCACAAGGAAGGTCAATTAGTGCCACGGCTAATGTCTCTGCCACCTATGCCTTAAGCCTGCAGGGAGTTCACTTCATGTGGGTGTACCAAGGGTGCCTTAGCCAACGCTGCAGCTGCAGGTATGTGTATAGGGAATTAGCTGATGTTGATCATTGTGTACAAGAATGTACAAATATGATAGACTGGTAGAGTATTCCAATGTACCTGTACTTGTACTGGTTGTAACCTTTCTATTCTATTCTTCTATTATTCAGAAAGAGTCGCATGGAATGTATAGACGCATGCAACTTCAGGAAACTTGACAACACTTGCCAGAACATTGAAGAGGACTGCGAATAAGCTGTCACTGTAACTTCTACTGGGATATATAGTGGGGAGAACAAGCATTTGATACACTGCCGATTTTGTAGGTTTTCCCACTTACAAAGCATGTTGAAGTCTGTCATTTTTATCATAGGTACTCTTAAACTGTTAGTGACGGAATCTAAAACAAAAATCCAGAAAATCACATTGTATGATTTTTAAGTAATTAATTTGCATTTTATTGCATGACATAAGTATTTGATACATCAGAAAAGCAGAACTTAAAGGAACACGCCGACTTTTTGGGACTTTAGCTTATTCACCGTATCCCCCAGAGTTAGATAAGTCCATACATACCTTTTTCATCTCTGTGCGTGCTGTAACTCTGTCTGACGCACCCACCGCTAGCCTAGCTTAGCACAAAGACTGGAGGTAAACGGCTACAGCTAGCATACTGCCTAGAGCCCTGCACGGGGCAAAACATCCAGCCCTAACAGAGACCTGGCCCGTGGTGTTCAAGCCCTAATCCGGCCCCAGCCTGAAAACGTCTGCAATTTTTCAGCCCGAACCCGACCCAAGACCAACATTAATATCACTCCTCCATACAGACCTTCTCCAGATCCTTCAGGTTTCAGGGCTGTCGCTGGGCAATACGGACTTTCAGCTCCCTCCAAAGATTTTCTATTGGGTTCAGGTCTGGAGACTGGCTAGGCCACTCCAGGACCTTGAGATGCTTCTTAAGGAGCCACTCCTTAGTTGCCCTGGCTGTGTGTTTTGGGTCGTTGTCATGCTAGAAGACCCAGCCATGACCCATCTTCAATGCTCTCACTGAGGGAAGGAGATGGTTGGCCAAGATCTCGCGATACATGGCCCCATCCATCCTCCCCTCAAAATGGTGCAGTCGTCCTGTCCTCTTTGCAGTAAAGCATCCCCAAAGAATGATGTTTCCACCTCCATGCTTCACGGTTGGGATGGTGTTCTTGGGGTTGTACTCATCCTTCTTCTTCCTCCAAACACGGTGAGTGGAGTTTAGACCAAAAAGCTCTATTTTTATCTCATCAGACCACATGACCTTCTCCCATTCCTCCTCTGGATCATCCAGATGGTCATTGGCAAACTTCAGACTGGCCTGGACATGTGCTGGCTTGAGCAGGGGGACCTTGCGTGCGCTGCAGGATTTTAATCCATGACGGCGTAGTGTGTTACTAATGGTTTTCTTTGAGACTGTGGTCCCAGCTCTCTTCAGGTCATTGACCAGGTCCTGCCGTGTAGTTCTGGGCTGATCCCTCACCTTCCTCATGATCATTGATGCCCCACGAGGTGAGATCTTGCATGGTGCCCCAGACCGAGGGAGATTGACCGTCATCTTGAACTTCTTCCATTTTCTAATAATTGCGCCAACAGTTGTTGCCTTCTCACCAAGCTGCTTGCCTATTGTCCTGTAGCCCGTCCCAGCCTTGTGCAGGTCTACAGTTTTATCCCTGATGTCCTTACACAGCTCTCTGGTCTTGGCCATTGTGGAGAGTTTGGAGTCTGTTTGATTGAGTGTGGACAGGTGTCTTTTATACAGGTAACGAGTTCAAACAGGTGCAGTTAATACAGGTAATGAGTGGAAAACAGGAGGGCTTCTTAAAGAAAAACTAACAGGTCTGTGAGAGACGGAATTCTTACTGGTTGGTAGGTGATCAAATACTTATGTCATGCAATAAAATGCAAATTAATTATTTAAAAATCATACAATGTGATTTTCTGGATTTTTCTCTCACAGTTGAAATGTACCTATGATAAAAAATTACAGACTTCTACATGCTTTGTAAGTGGGAAAACCTGCAAAATCGGCAGTGTATCAAATACTTGTTCTCCCCACTGTAGTTCAATGAATATCACCATGACCCATGGATCTTCCTGCTTTTGGATCTTATTTGATTGACAACTTCTTTATCACTAATGACCACCTTTTTCTCTATACTTGTGTGATTTTCAAGCTGATTATTGACACTTGATCTAAATCAGGACAGGATGTTAAATTCTCCATGTGTGAAAACCTGTGAACACTTAATTAAAGTTTGTAACTTTTTGTATTTGTTTGTACATTTGACATCAAAACAAAATACAAAGTAAGTAAATGTAGCCTGATAATATCAACAATAATAATAGTGATAATAATAATAATAATATTCATAGTTAAAAACAACTATTTTTACAATATCTAAGCTGTTTCTTCACATTACTTCTCAAATCTGAATATGGCATTGAATTGCCCATGTAGGAAAACTTACAAAAGCACATTTATTTCATGTTTGTACCTTGTTTAGTCAAAAAGATATACTGAAAAATAGATTTCAGCCTGGTGGTGGCGGCCATT
>NC_139973.1:41055958-41320958 GCF_963993115.1 Abramis brama | reverse complement strand
AAAGCATTCAGGATTTACAAAAGTTTAAGTTGGAAATGTGATTTTTTAGGTCAATGCTCAAAAAGTGAATAAATGGATTATAAATACAGTGTTAATATAATTTAGTACTATTAAATCCTCTAAAAATACAAAATATTAAATAAAAACATATCAAACTAAAATATAGTACGTTCATTTCAATGCCAAAAAAAAAAGGTGATTTTTGACCGACACGCGAACAGCAGAGTATTTACAGTTCAGAAAGGAAGAATAACTGAACACAGACGTGAGTATATTGTTAAACGAGTTCCTTTATGAATCACACATCTAGCTAATATTGATATTTCATGCCCTAATGTAACCGTCTCCAGTAGCCAGAGATCAATGACAACACAAGCTCTCGTGAGCATCTACTGTAAATGTTTTTCATGTTAATTAATCTCGTAGCATCATCTAGTTACACAATTACAAGCTCGTACCATCTGTGTCACCTCAGCCCGTCCCTAATTAATCCCTAGGTATTTTAATTAACATCTTAATTAGTGGTGCGTTAAGTTCTTAATTATTCACCGGGACACTTGGTCTCTAATCTGTGAGAAATAAAAGAATCAGGTGATCTGACGAAAACAAGAAGAAAGAGAAGTCCAGCTCTGTTCACTGTAGCTTCATCTTCTCAGAGTATAACGATCAATCAGAAAAGAGTCACGAGGAATGAAACGTTATGAATGAGCTGCACAGAAAGAGGCAAACAGGGTCACATCTGGGGAAACACGACACACAACACTCAGACAACTGGCACTCGTTCATGAAGTCAACATGTTAATGATAAGCAGTTCTTTGAATCAGTGGCTTTTGCTAAAAAAGAGTCAAGATTTTACATCAACACATTGCAGAGCTTTACATCAGTAGCAAGCAAACATTGAAATGCATTAATATTATAGAAAGTGGACCCTTAATAGGCCTTATATGAACTGCATTGAAAAGTGGTTTAATGCAAATAGTTCATTGCACAGACAGTGTGTGTCAACCTCAAATCATATTCACTCTCTCTGTGAGCGAGTTTAATGTATTTAATGTCATCTGTGCTGTATTTTCTTTGTCTTGATGTTTTGTTCGTGGTGTTTGAGGAAGAGGCCCATGTCCATCCATCTGCTGAATTTGACTTTTACCTGGTAACATAAAACTGTGCCAAAATAGTGTGTAGTTCGATGCACATACGATCTTTGACATCAATAGCACTATAGCAAGAGTTTTCTGCTTGCTTTGTAAAGTTAATGAGTCTATTTATTCTGCTGTCATATTGGTTATATATGGTTAGTTTTATTGTATTGTATCTGACCCGGCTGCATTTACACTGGCACTAAATATCCAATCTTTTTCTCACATCTGACACAGATCGGGATTTGTTGCACACGTGTAAACACAAAAATCCGCACGAGATCCGATTTTTCCCGCATCCGATCTGAGCCACTTCCAAATGTGGTTTTAAATCAGATTCATATCCGATATCTGGACATACAACCCACGTCTAAACACACATATCCGATTCCCCTTTGAATTAAAAGCCACTACAAGACGAGGACGACACGTTTATTCACAAAAACAGCTGTTTAATGTTGTATTATGATGCAGACGTGCCTGTGCTCGCTCGCTCACAGCTTTATATTGAGGTGCAACTTTATATTTATCTTTGTAAAGAAAAGAAATTGCGTAAACACAGAAACATTCAGGAGCTGGTTTCCAACCTCTGCCCGTGACTTTAATAAATAATACAGCTTCAGTTCTGAAAGATACATTATATTTCTCAGCAATGACGCGATAACTTCACTGTAATTAATTAAACCAACAAGCTTCACTATTAGGTTACTCACTAAATAATTTTAATAGCACGGCCATTCAAAACATAGTAAATGGATCACCGAAAATCATTTTGGGCAGGAATGAATGTAAACACAAATATCAGATTCCAGTCCTGTCTAAAGTGAATGTTAACAGATGGGCCAAAAAAATCGGATATGGTCAAAAGATGGGATCTGTGCATTAAGACTTAATGCCATTGTTTATGGCCTCATTACAACAGACTTGAGGGCTTGTTTTGGCTCACAACCCTCCAGTTGAGAACCACTGAGACACGGACACCCTTAAATCACGCATGCTACGCTTCAGACGCTAACGTCGACCGGTTTCTTGGAGGGACTCTCGAGGCAGGGACAGAACTCGGATCGCTCCATCTTAGAGATGTAGAGCAAAGGCTCGATGGTGCAGCTCAAGTCCATGATGGAGAACACGGCGAGGCTGATCTTACACCGAAACGCCACGAACGAGTAGGTTGATGCAAATGGCAGCAGAGCAACTGGAGGGAGATAGTTCACCACGATGATGGCGAGGACGATAGACACCATTTTGAAGGCTCTCTTCTTCACTGGGTTCATGACTTCTTTCCCTGCCACACTTTTCCTGAGGACCCAGATGATGGACAGGTTGCAGAACACCATGAGGAAGAAGGCAGCGAGGATGACTCCGCTGAAGACTTCGTTCACACTCAAGACGCCTAAAATGCATTTGGTCAACGAGTAGGCCAGGATGAGTCCCCAAACCACCATGGAGACGCCGAATCGGATGCGATTATCACGGATCCCGGTGAATAAAATGGGATGGACCACAGCGACGTACCTGTCCAGACAAATACAGGTGAGAAATAACGGAGTCACGTCTTTCAGCCCGTAGGCGAAACGCACGGAGTACCAGATTGTGTCATCGCTGAAGTACAGCCGGTTTGCCAGATCAACTGGCGTCATGAGGCCGAAATAGGCGTCCAGGACCGAGAGGTTGAAAATAAAGATGTCTGACGTCGATCCTTCGCTCTTCTTCTTCAGAATCTGCCACATCACGAGGACGTTTAATGGCACTCCTGCAACCAGGTTTAATACTTTAACACCAAAGTAGAAGATAAACCAGTGAGGAGCCTCGGCACACGCCTCGAACAGGTACCACAGCGGACGCTGCCACCCAGGAGCGGTGGAGTTCAGGTTTAAATCCGTGATGTTTTCCATGAGGAATGATGATTGGCTGTGAATTAGAGCGTCGGTTCTTCGACGAGAGCGACTGTTCAGCAGCAAAACAAAGTGACGACCTTTCAAAGGTTTGTTTATGAGAACCTCATCATAAAATCAAGTTAAATTATTGCACAGAAATCTCTCCCGCTACAGTTCAGTTCGATTGCCGGTTTCTCCCGACCTTTCTCTGACCATCACCTAACTTAGACGCGTCCTCAGTTTAGCGTCTCTCTCGGGGCGCTCCATTAAAAGCTTATCCCGCGGGAGACAGAGGTGGGACGTTTTGGACGCGACCAATTGTTGGGGGTCGTTTGGGTCAACAAGAAGGTGTGTAGCAGAAGAACTCGTCTGTGATTGGATGAAGAGGAGGGTCTGGCGGAAAAGTTCGTGATGAAGTCTGCAGTTCGATGGAAGGGGATGATCAAAGTTTCGTGATGTAACTGCAGAGCTTCATGTCAACAAGTGATGCAAGGAACAAATGAGTAAATCTACTGTAACATCTTGCAAATACTCATTTCTGGCTCTCTGCCACTGAGTCCACAGCTATATATATATGAGCCTATGACTGCGATTTAGAGCAATAAGCATTTCAGTGAATTCAATCAAATCATTACAGTTTCAACTAACTTCAAATTTAGTTTGACTGCTTTTGTGTTTTCATACAGATTCTCCATCCAGTGACTGATCTATTAACGTGTGCATTCTCATTTCTCACACACTTTAGGGTTGAATATCAGTTTAGTATTTGGTGCAAATGTTTAATGACTGACAATAGTGAGTTTCTTTCACATTTCATTTCATTCAGGTGCTGTGTATTCATGCATTTGAATTTTTTATTCATGCATGTCACTCGCTCAGATTTCATTTGAATCCAGGAGGTTTTAATGGATGGGAGTTTAGTAAACCTTTCGTTGGTTTTCCATTTCTGTGTGTTACACAACATTTATGCATTTGGCAGACCCTTATTGTTTTATGTTCAATTTAAATTTTCTGAGCCAAAAGCAAGTGAGTGGAGTTTGGGATTGAATAGATCTTTTTCTCTTTGGTGTTCAAGTACTCATTTACATAGTGTTCATTTCATGAAAAGTTTTGTGAATGTTTCAGAGGGGTTTCATACAAGGCTGTGTGTCAAACCTGTGTGCTTTACAGTTTTCACTGTGTTCAAATGAAGATAAATCCGTCCCTCTTATTATTCTGATATTTCAGAGTATTTACACATGGCTGCTATAGTTCAGAACAGAAGAATAAATAAACAGACATGTAAGTACATCATTTTTGGAGTTCCTTTATGCATAATAAATACAACAAATATTTATATTTCTTTTCCTTATTGCTCTGGTCAGTAAAACCATCTCCAGTAGCCAGAGATCAATGACAACACAAGCTCTCGTGAGCATCTACTGTAAATGTTTTTCATGTTAATTAATCTCGTAGCATCATCTAGTTACACAATTACAAGCTCGTACCATCTGTGTCACCTCAGCCCGTCCCTAATTAATCCCTAGGTATTTTAATTAACATCTTAATTAGTGGTGCGTTAAGTTCTTAATTATTCACCGGGACACTTGGTCTCTAATCTGTGAGAAATAAAAGAATCAGGTGATCTGACGAAAACAAGAAGAAAGAGAAGTCCAGCTCTGTTCACTGTAGCTTCATCTTCTCAGAGTATAACGATCAATCAGAAAAGAGTCACGAGGAATGAAACGTTATGAATGAGCTGCACAGAAAGAGGCAAACAGGGTCACATCTGGGGAAACACGACACACAACACTCAGACAACTGGCACTCGTTCATGAAGTCAACATGTTAATGATAAGCAGTTCTTTAAATAAGTGCCTCTAAACGGGTTTTGCTAAAATCAGCATTTCAAACCATGGCAATACATAAACCCAAACCCCAGAGTCATACATCACAGTACTAAAATTAAACATTAAAATCCACTGACATTATAAGTAGACCCTGAAAAGGCCAAGTAAGATGCAAAATTATTAACATGACTGAAGCCAGGGGTGTCCAGTCCTGCTCCTGGAGGGCCACTGTCCTGCAAAGTTCAGCTCCAACCCCAATTAAACACACCTGAACCTGCTAATCAAGGTCTTTGTTGGCATACTAGAAACTTGCAGGCAGGTGTGTTGAGGAAAGTTGGAGTTAAACTCTATAGGACAGTGACTCTCAAGGACCGAGTTTGACTTAAACCGAAGAGAAAAATAGAAGTGGTTTCAAGTGTGTTCAGCTCAAATCATGTTCATTCAATGTCATATTTTATTGACTCTGTGCAGTGTTGCTTACCCTGTCCATGTAGAAATAAATCTTAATTTAATTAGACAAATTTGTGCTGAAATACTGTAGAGTTTGATGGAAACAACCTTTGACATCAGTGACTAAAGATATGGGTATTTTTCTCTCTCGTTTATAAAGGTGATGAGTCTATCTATTTTGCTTAGTTTTGTTTTATTATATGCATTTAATGTTGTGTTTTTCCCTACTTTCAGTGACCAATCACGACACGGTCTAGATTCACATGGTGGTTCGTTTCAGACACTAACGTTGACGGGTTTCTTGGAGGGACTCTCGAGGCAGGGACAGAACTCGGATCGCTCCATCTTAGAGATGTAGAGCAAAGGCTCGATGGTGCAGCTCAAGTCCATGATGGAGAACACGGCGAGAAGAACCTTGCAGTGGAGCGTCACGAACGAGAAGGTTGATGCAAATGGCAGCAGAGCAACTGGAGGGAGATAGTTCACCACGATGATGGCGAGGACGATAGACACCATTTTGAAGGCTCTCTTCTTCACCGGGTTCATGACTTCTTTCCCTGCCACACTTTTCCTGAGGACCCAGATGATGGACAGGTTACAGAACACCATGAGGAAGAAGGCAGCGAGGATGACTCCGCTGAAGACCTCGTTCACACTCAAGACGCCTAAAATGCATTTGGTCAACGAGTAGGCCAGGATGAGTCCCCAAACCACCATGGAGACGCCGATTCGAAAGCGATTATCACGGATCCCGGTGAATAAAATGGGATGGACCACAGCGACGTACCTGTCCAGACAAATACAGGTGAGAAATAACGGAGTCACGTCTTTCAGCCCGTAGGCGAAACGTTGGGAATACCAGATCTTGGGATCGTTGAAGTACAGCCGGTTGATCATGTCCACTGGCGTCATGAGGCCGAAATAGGCGTCCAGGACCGAGAGGTTGAAAATAAAGATGTCTGACGTCGATCCTTCGCTCTTCTTCTTCAGAATCTGCCACATCACGAGGGCGTTCATTGGGAATCCTGCAAACAGGTTTAATACTTTGACACTAAAGTAGAAGATAAACCAGTGAGGAGCCTCGGCACAGGAATCATACTGGTACCACAGCGGACGCTGCCACCCGGAGACGGTGGAGTTCAGGTTCAAAGCTGAGATGTTTTCCATGAGGAATGATGATGAAATAAGCTGTGAACGAGAACGACTGTTATATCTACATGAATTCAAGCCAGAAATACTTCAAAACCAAAAACCATATCTAACAATGATTTCAAAAGTCTGTTTCTGAGTTAAAGGGGTCATGACATGAGGAATCCAATCCAAATGCATACTTTTATTACTGTATTATTGAAGCATACTGTAAGGTGTAGACATCAAAAATTCCTCCTGAATGTAAAAAAAGCATCTAGAAGCCAAAATGACTTGTTGGCTGCATTCGCCTACTTATACTATGCCCTTGAAGTATCTTCTTATTTTTTGTGAATGAAAAAGTACATACTTTTGAGTGTGTAGCAGAAGAGTAAGCAAGGTTTGGGACATACTGCCATGTCATAAAATTGTGTTTTTAACAGACCGCTTTGTTGCAAAGTTACATGCATCCTGTCACCATACTTTAAATGAACTGAGCGCACTGCCTTTCAGTTTGTTAAATTTCCACTACTCAATTTTCCTAAAGACGCACATTGATCTGCCAGTCATGAGTTTTCCATGCAGAGAACCAGCTTGTGATTTTGCATAATGATGCATTTAATAGTTAAGGGCCAATAGGGATGTAATGGTAAATGTGTTCGTCCCGAAACCTCACGGTACAGTCGTCACGGTTCGGTACAGTCAGACGACGAATACAGTCAGTCACAGGAGATCCACACTCCTGTCCAGAAGGAGGCGCGCGCGGTAATGCAATGCTGTTTGCTAACCGCCACAACAGGAAAAAGAGCAGGAGAAGAAGAGATGATCTATGCACCAACCCAGAACAACGGTTCAGATTGAACCCAAGAGATCGCTAGTAGCCTATACACGCTCCACAAAGAGCCATCCTGTTTGTTTTCTTTAATTTACAAAGCAAAATGATTTGTATTTATTGTGAGTGTACACATATAAAACAGACCCTTTACAGTTTCCAATGATGTCTTACTCTTATCTGTATGACCACGAATGAGATGAGTCAGTATTTGCTTCACTCGTGCAAAGGTGAAATAGGCTCTTTTTCTCCTTCTTGCTCATCTTTCCGTGATTTCTTGAAAAAACGCAAGGAGAGAGAGAGAGAGAGAGAGAAATTATTACAGTGGTGCGATTTTAATGCCCTCGATTTAATGCTTGGCTAAAGAAATGCGTCTTTAATCTAGTTTTAAACTGGGAGGCTCAGACTCGCTGTCCCAGTTTAAAACTAGATTAAAGACGCATTTCTTTAGCCAAGCATTCACATAATACTTACCTTTTATACTACAGTTAAATCAGATTGAATGCATTATTTTTATGAACAGCAGCTACGCTAATTATTTCCCATCTGCTTTTCTGTTGTTATCTCGGGACGCTAGTCCCGAGGTAAATACAGATTGTCAGTTCCAGTTTGTATCCAGCCTCCCATGGAAACTACAGATGCCCCAACACCCGTGCAGAGACGACTCGACGCCTGTGAAGCATTCCTTCGTGCATCAAGATGTATTAGAGTTGAATAAGTTACATAAAAATTAAACCTATGGCTGGGGTTTTGATTTTGTGTGTGAACAGATCACTGAAACATCGCCACCTATCTTGAATGGCTGTCATGCCTATAAAGGAATGTACATCGCACGCCATGACAGAGTAGTGGACCTTATAAGTGAAGGACAAATCAAGCCATTTCTCATCTTCAGTAAAAATGTGCATGTGTAAAACCTTCCATGTTTCAGTATTGTAATAACTCTGAAACCTTTTCACATTTGTTTGCTAATACACCAGATGTGGTTGTGGTTAATGAGGAGATCAGTGAGGTGTGTGTTTTGAAGGTTGCATGTTCCTTTTACTCTAGTATGGAAGAAGCCTTTATGACTAAGATTATTAAATATCAACCACTCCTAAACATCATCTCAGAATTAGGTTATGAGAGCCGACTACTTGTGTTCATATTTGGCAGCTTAGGACACACACACACACACACACACACACACACACACACACACAGGCTGGTTGTAAGAGGGCTTCAACAACTTGGGATGCCCAAAAAGAGGGCTAAACAGCAAGCAGAGTAACTGTGCTCTGTCTGCTACTATAGGCTCATATCTGGCGGAGACGGTGTTACTTGTACCCATAACAACTGAGTGACGCTTAATATTGTGTAGATCTGCTGTATGACACTGCACCCATGATTTTGTACATGTATTTGACTGCATCTATAGTATTTATGTCCCTGTAAATCATTTCTTTTAAAGGAACCGTATGTAAGATTGTGGCCAAAACTGGTACTGCAATCACTTTCAAATTACTGTAGAGCGGTGTATCCCCTCCCCCTCCCCCCTGACTCGAGGTTGCCAGATATGCTGCAGAATCCAGCAGGAACGTTTGTAGCTGCAGCTGTGGTAACTAGAGCTGAGCTGGCAACCTGGATGCCGAAACACTACTGACTTTGTGATTGGTAGATAGGTGGAGGGTGGGGCATCAGGCCAAAACACAAGATGACAACATCAACATCAGTTGAGGGCTGCAACTATCACTTTTAAATGACAATATCCTGGCCGTACTACTGTTGTCAGTGATATAAGTATTTGAAATGAACATGATTTCTTAATGTCTAGTGACATATCAGGGCCATTTTATGATAAATTGAAATACATTTCTTACATACGGTTCCTTTAAGTGGACTTAAATAAATAGTTAAAATGTGTGTGTGTGTGTGTGTGTGTGTGTGTGTGTGATTGTAAAGGTTTTGTTTATGTACTATGGTTTTGTATTTGTGAATGAACTTACTGTAACTGTAACGGTCACTTTGTGCTTTTATGGTAATTTGTGGTTCGATGAGAACTGCGCATGTGCGTAGAGTGTCAGTAATAGATGTGAGGAGAAGAGATAACCGCTCTACCGACTTTTGTACTCTTTCTTTTATTTACATTTCTGTAAGTTGAATACTTTTTCTCACTCAATCCCCATGTCTGCGGATGAGTGTGGCGTTTAAGTCATGTTATTAAACCCGGGGAAAATACGCCATCTCTTGTCTCTCGTGCATCTTTTCCTCCGACACTATTGTTTTTCTCTCTGGGCAACAACATCTCAACTTTGTGTTTTAAGACTGTCTTAGTTATATCATATCATCATCATACTAGTCATAATACAACTGTAAACAACTGTTTTACTATCAAATCAATAGGTCAAATCTCATTTAAAGTTTTTCAATCTGATTTTTTACTATAGGAAGATGGAGATATTTGAATTTAGCTTTTTGACTGGGAACGCCAATAGTAACATTCTTACTATAGAGACAATTACTTTATAGATGTAAGAAATAGTCATGCAATATGCAAGAAATATCTTTGCTAAGCTCTGCTTAACCAATCCTGCCTTGGAAACTTGTCATTCGCCATTTTGTCTGAGAATTGTATAGGCTAATAAAGGTCCTGCACATTTAGGTAATTTCAAACTGCTTTATACAGAAATTCAAAAAAAATATATGAAAACAAAAAAGTAACTGGGCCACATGTCAAAATGAGTTTGCAGAGAGGACAAGCAGGTTTTTGACTTATACTAAGTAGTAGAAGTTTATGTTGAGGTGGAAATTGAAATGAACACAAATAAAACCATACTGAAAAAAATGATTTGTTGAATTTAATTTAAAAAAAAATTATTGTAAGTGGTTGCACACAATTGATTTTAGCTACATTTAAACAAATGCATTAAGTTGAACTAAAATGTATTAAGTTCAACTTAATGCATTTAAATGTAGCTACAATCAATTGTGTGCAACCACTTACCATACATTTTTTTATTAAATTCAACGAATAATTTTTTTTAGTGCACATTTACTTACTCAAAATTTAAATAAGATGTTAATACATCTCGACTTGTACAGGTCTCGTCTGGTGCATATTTTAAGAGAAGTGTTTCATGCACTGTCTCAGTGAAGAGCATCGTCACCATGATCTCTCTCTGTAATAATGCAACACTGCCAGCTTGTGGACTGTTACATTAATGCCATGAGTTAGTTAACCTGCACTAACACACAAGCAACACTAATGCATGTTATTACTCATTACCTTCTAATACCAGTTATATGTTAAAATGTTAACCAGTTAAAATGTTTCATTTGACTGACTGCTTTGAATCTGAAGCATTAAACCTCTCAGACACATTTATTTGCACTGTTTTACGTTTTTGATGTGCAATTCCATGTTTCTCCAGGCTCTGAAATCACAGCGTTACATACTGGACACATGGCATACCGAAGACATTTTACCAGATATGAATGCATCCAGCTATATTATTTAATAATTCCTGAAGATGTCCAACCAGTAGTTTTCTCCGTGTCAGTTAGCGCTAAGGCAAAGGGATGGATCTGGGTAAAGTCTAAAAACAATTTTGGTGTTTACTTTGTAAACTGCGATGACGTGTTGTTTGTGGGCGGAGCTAACACTTTCTGGCGGCAGAGGCAGAGCCAATGGGCGGAGCTAGACAGGTGTCCTAACCAGACGCGACGCGACAAACGCCAAACGGTTTCTATTTCTGCGACGGTACGGCTAGAAGAAGAACAACATACAAAGTATGGCAATGATAATCTCTGGTACAGTTTATGTGCATTTGTGAGTTTGAAATGGATATCATTTTGCTTGACCTTTATAGCCGTACTTAAAGCTATGAAATTCGCCTCAGAACTTGAAAATAATCAAAAGGGGGGAAAAGAACGTTCAAACCGTGAACAAACAAGTGTTTTCTATGTCAAAAGTCAGTATCAGTTACTCAGTAGGCTGTGAATTTTTAATAATGTTAAAATGGTGTTATATTTATGAATCTGATTATGTGTTTATTAGGAGTGTAACTTATAAGTCAGCCCATAGCGCCCCCCCCCCCCCCCCCCCCCCCCAGATTCCTAAAAATTAAAAAAATTAAGGAATTGTTACTCTAATTGATAGATTGACCAATGCTGCGTGGGGCTGTTTTCAAACTTATTGGTTTGATTACCGTGTTGTGCTGCCCATGGGCTGCCCATGTCGGCGGTGACATTAACTATGGAAGCTGCCTTGTCAGTGATGTTGAGGATGGGCTTGGAGATCGCCCCATTAGTGGAGTTGCTACTGTAATGTTACTTTACTTTAATTTACAAAAGCAATGATCTATTTTTATTTGTGTACACTCACAATAAAAACAGTTCATTGCTTTTGTAAATTAAAGTAAAGTAACAGGGTGCCTCTTTGTGGAGTGCGTCACAAAAATGAACCGAAACTCAGCGTATAGGCTACTAGCGAGCTCTTGCGTTCATCTGAACTCTTGTTTTAGGTTGGTACATAGTACGTCTCTTCTTCTTCTGCTCTTTTTCCTGTTGTGGCGCTTAACAAACAGCATTGCATTACCACACGCGCCTCCTTCTGGATTGGAGTTTGGATTGCCTGTGACTGACTGTATTTGGCATCTGACTGTACCGAATCGTGACGTCTGCACCATGCCGTTTTGGGACCAATACATTTACCATTACGTCCCTAGTCAAGTCAAGTCACCTTTATTTATATAGCAATTTTTTATATAGCAGCTTTACAGTGATAACAGGAAAATAATGCAACAAAGTTTGTTTCTAGAAGAAAATAGCGTCACAGTCCAGCTTTAGTACGTTCAGTGATGGTTAATTTTTGTTTAAAAAAAGTTATTAATTTAGTTCATTTATCTATACAGCCTCTCTGGAGAAAACAGTGATGTCATCGTCCAGCTCAGTTCAGTTCTCATATAATGGTGTCAATGCAGAAGATCAATAATATTGTAGAATATTAAGTTGTGCTAGTGCTTATCCATTTCGTTGTGATTGCAGTGTGACTGCAGAGAGACTTCGCCCACACTCTCTTCTGATTGGCTGTGATTGTTTTTGTCACGTCTCAACTTGTAGTCGTGTTACGGCTATTGTGAACAGACAAATTGCTTGTCACTGGAATTTTATTGCATCACGTCTGGTTAGGACACGGAGTAACCCTACCCATAAAGCTAAACATATCTCCACCCATTAGGTCCACAGCGCTGGACTAGGTCAAGCTCCACCCATTACATCCAGAGAGGAGGAGCTAGACGGCAAGCTCCACCCATTACATTCAGAGAGGAGGAGCTATATGGCAAGCTCCACCCATTATTTCAGAGAGGAGGAGCTAGACGTCAAGCTCCAACCATTGCATCCAGAGAGGAGGAGCTGGACGTCATTTGGCTCTGCAGTGAGAAAGTGACAGTTCTGCAGTAGCAGTCAGAGCCGTTGAAAAACAGAGTTACGACACTCCCATAGACCGCCATAGAAACATGCTGTTGTCCGGTAAGAGGGGGTCTTTGTTCCTGCTCCAGCATGTATTTCAGGCCTGCACTTGTTGCCTTGCTAAAGACATTCATCGCAGGGCCTTCATCTTGTCAAAATGACTGGACTGAAGGGTTTTACTTGAAATATTTTAGTGGACCAATTGAAACCTCATTGAAGACAAGGTTCTCCTTCTCTACCGTATCTGGAGGAATCGTAAACGTCTGTCCACGGACCAGGGCGCTCTTCAAGTTCTTAACCAGATGTGGGACGTCTGGCATGAAGTATGACCTCTTGTCTGGTCTTGCAGGGTGTGGGACAGATGTTTTGTTTTGATCCACTCCAAAGGCCTTCCACATTGCCCGATTAGGGAGCCCATGTCGGCGGTGACGTTAACTATGGAAGCTGCCTTGTCAGTGATGTTGAGGATGGGCTTGGAGATCGCCCCATTAGTGGAGTTGCCACTGTAATGGTAAGCTACAACTTGCTTCCATCGTGTTGTGGTCCCTGCCAACATAAAAACACACGCATGTGTTGCCATTCCTGTGTGGCCAGGTAATGTCACGTCCCCATAAAGCTTCCCTCTTCCCAGCTCCATCTCATCCAGAGTTAGCACATGTTCCCTCTCCATCTCTGTCAGGCCATCTACCTTCAGCATGAGCTCGTGTCGTCTCTCCCTGGACTTCTGTGATAGGAGCCAGTTCATTACAGGACCAGGAGAATGGCACACCCTCACAGTAAGGAGGTTGTGTACACTTAGTGTCCACTTTATTAGGCACACCTGTACGATCTAATGTAATTCAATACTACAGCTTTTCCATGAATTCTGCTTTTATGAAGTTTATAATCAGTCAGAAATGTGTCAATTCAATACTGAGGTCATAGTTAAAGGTGATGTTGCATTCAGAGGGGTTTCTTATTTTTTTAATAATAGAAACACATCTGGATATAAAGCAAGTACAACAGCACCCCCACAAACTATGACCTCAATAGTTTTGTACACCAAATTTACTGTAATTTTGAGATGATAACATGTGACATTGACACGACATCTTCGGACTGGGAATTATGCGTTTTATGGCTGATGGAAGCTCTCAGAAAATTCCCATCTTTCAAGTTGTAATTACGAGCTATACGAGAACGTGAACGCTTTTTATAAATTGAAATGTCGTAGGCTATTTACGGTAATTACCATAATCAGTCTAGCCTGTCCGTTTAATGGCTTGCAACCATGAATGTCTGCGTTTAGCTTCAAATTACGTCTTCAACGACGGTATTGTATAAAAATGTTTTTGCATTTTTTTTTGCATTCCGGTTTTTCTCCACAGTTACCTCAGTTTTTCTGCGCGAAACTGCAGTGACAGAACTGAGACGTCCGCTCCCAAATGCTCTATTTCACGCCACAACAGCAGATTCAGAATGAGACATAATTTTTGTTATTTTGACTAGTAAAAATGTAATAAGAGACATCTCTTATTAGCCTACATATATTACATGACGTGTCAATTGACGATATCTTGTTCAAACCTTTACAGATCTTGAATATCAGAATATAATTGCAGATATCTCTAATTAGTCGGAGGATTATGCTTTTGTCATTTTGTCATTTTTTTTTCTGTGTTGACGCTGTCAATCCCACAGTTACCCGTGTGTTGTTCGGCTCCCATAGGAATAGATGGACTCTATTTTAGCAAAAATCTCAGTTCTACATATGAAAGCCATGGAATAAAAAAATAAAAAAGATAATTGCGACTTTTTATCTCACAATTCTGACATTTTGAGAGAACATCCAAATTGACAGAATGTGTTAAAGATATCAAAGATTGGATGACGCGTAATTTTCTTTTATTAAATCCAGACAAGACAGAGGTAATACTTATCGGTTCAAAAAACCGCCCACAAAACCTCTCACAATACAATTTTAACATCGTAGGATGTCCTGTTACTTTATCCTCTACAGTAAAAGACCTGGGTGTTATACTCGATTGCAACCTGTCTTTTGAAAATCATATTTCATATGTTACAAGAACAGCCTTTTTCCACCTTAGAAACATTGCTAAGCTACGTAATATGCTATCAGTTTCCGATGCAGAAAAGTTAGTTCATGCATTCATGACCTCGAGACTAGATTACTGTAATGCTTTATTAGCTGGTTGTCCTGCGTCCTCAATAAACAAGCTACAGTCCAAAATGCAGCCGCTTACTAGATCAAGAAAATATGATCATATAACACCGATTTTATCATCACTACATTGGCTACCTATAAAGTTCCGTATCAATTACAAGGTATTGCTACTGACCTATATAACGCCCTAAACGGCTTAGCTCCAGTCTATTTAACGGATCTTCTATCGCCCTATAATCCATCGCGCTCTTTAAGATCACTAAATTCGAGGCTTTTGGTCATACCTAGGATATCCAGATCCACCAAAGGAGGGAGAGCATTTTCACATTTAGCTCCGAAACTCTGGAATAGTCTTCCTGATACTGTTCGTTGCTCAGACTCGCTCTCCCAGTTTAAAACTAGATTAAAGACGCATCTCTTCAGCCAGGCATTCATATAACATTTTAAATCTTACTGTTCAAACTACAATCTGGCCTCTAGTTCATAAATGCCAGAGGAGAACTGGCCCCCGACTGAGCCTGGGTTCTCCCAAGGTTTTTTTTCTCCATTGGGTCACCTGATGGAGTTTTAGGACACCATTAGGTCACTTGATGGAGTTTTCGGTTCCTTGCCACTGTTGCCTTTGGCTTGCTCAGTTGGGGATATTTTGGGGATATTAATTTAATTTTATCAATCAATAAATTTACACTAGAAACAACCTTGTTGTGTTATTTTGGTTTAATGCTGTGAAGCTGCTTTGATGCAATCTGTATTGTGAAAAGCGCTATATAAATACACTTGACTTGACTTGACTTGACATTTATCTTGCAATTCTGAATTATATCGCACAATACAGAGGAGAAAAATCAGAATTGCAAGATATAAACTGGATTTCTGACCTTTCCCCTCAGAATTATGATATAAACTCGCAATTATGAGTTATAAAGTCCGGACTGGGAGTTTAGCCTATATCTCACATTTCTGAGACAAAAAGTCAGAATTGCGAGACATAAACTTGCAATTGTGAGTGAGATATAAAGTCCGTTTTGTGACTAGCAATTCTGAGAAAAAAGTTGCAATTACTATTCTTTCCATGGAGCTTCCATAACTATGCAAGCTTCCAATAACTTTCCATAGAAAATGTGGTAGTAGCAAACTTTTGATCACAACTTATTATTATATTATATTATATTATATTATATTATATTATATTATATTATATTATATTACACAAAAAAGGTTCCAAAAGGAGCGTTGCCATTGAAGAACCATTTTGGGTTCCCGAAAGAAGCTTTAAGGCTGTGTTCACAACTCTGGTGCGATTGCGTGATTGATTAAGTGTGAACGCTGCCATCCGAACCAAACAAGCGGACCGAGAGCTGAAAAGATGGGTCTCAATCCGCTTCCAAACGAACTCTTGTACGGTTCGAATGATATATGACCAATACAGACCAAAGACATGTTAAGAATCAAAATGTCCCTATAAAGGACCGAATGCTCAAGCACAGCTGTTTTTTCTCATTATAGTCACGATGTTGCCCATCACAGTTCAGTACAGGCATCAGAACCGGTTCTCCTCGCAGCAGATCTGTGTGTGTGTGTGTGATGGACGGACGGATTCCTGCCACTGTTTTGACTCCTTTACACACTTTATAAGCTCTTCACGAGTTTTAGCTGGTCAAAATACCACCATAGAACGTACAACGAGCGCGTTTATCCCAGAACACAGCATTGTTCTGGATGTAAGGTAAGTTTTGCCACGAAATATAGGTGATAAAAGAAGACTAATCCCTATTCCTTTAGGTTCGGTGTTAAAATGCCAATGTGAACGCTACGCGGACCAGGACTAGGCTAAATTATTATTTTTTTGGTCCGGATCAAATGAATCAAGCGAACCGAACTACAAGTGTTAACAGTTCAGTTCTGAAAAAGAACCATTGTTTATTTTAGATTTTAATAATCTAAAGAACCTTTTTCCACTAAAAATAGCTCTTTATCCAATGGAAAGATTCCATAAATGATAAAGGTTCCTCATGGAACCATTAATGCAAATAAACCTTTATTTTTAAGAGTGCGCTACAGTAAACCTAACATTTTAGTATATTAGCCTATATTAAAACATAACATGTTAGTATGAGTTCTAGAAGCTGTAAATACCTTTAGCGTTCAGGTGAATCTTATCTTTTATCCTGTTGTCTTTCACGTCCTCAAGATTTAGATTTGTTGCCTCAATATTTAGCCTACAATTTCTACTCAGCGCAGAGCTTCCACAGAGACTGAACGCAGGAGCAATCGTGCATATAATCCATTAAAAACAGCAACTCTACTGAGGACACATACCGGTACTCACACAATCCGCTGATCCTTTCTCCTATGCAGTGACTTTAGCCAATCAGAACGGCAGAAGTTAAAGGAGACAGTAAAACCCAGAGTTTCTGTCAGAGAAATCTGGTCAGTTTTTTTTTTGCAAAACTTTACCAAAATCATAATTGAACCTAATATTGTCATGACCCCTTTAAATGATGATAAACTATGAAATATTTGACTGGTAACTCACCCACAGTCTGGAGGCGTCCTGCTACGATCCACGTCTCTGCCGAAGTCTCTCTGACCATCACCCAACTCAGACCTGTCCTTAGTTTAGTATCTCTCTCGCGGGACATTTGGACACAACCAATTGTTGCGACTCTTTTGGGTCAACAAGTCTGTAATTGGCTGAAGAGGAGGAAAAGTTTTGTGATAAAGTCTCTGCACGATCAAAGTTTTGTGATGTAACTGCAGAGCTTCATGTCAACAAGTGATGCAAGGAACAAATGAGTAAATCTAATGTAACATCTTGCAAATACTCATTTCTGGCTCTCTGCCACTGAGTCCACAGCTGTGGGGAACGATATATATGAGCCTATGACTGCGATTTAGAGCAATACATATTTCAGTGTACCAAAACACAGTTTCTTTTCAGTTAACTCAATAACTCTTACCTTTTGTCAAGTAAGCGTTTAGAAAAGGTCCATCACAAGAAAGGGTCATTTCAACCAAATCAACCAAATTTCAGGAAGGTTTCACAGGTGTGTGTATGCAGTTGTTTTTATAGAAGGAAACAAGCTATGTTTTAAGTTTCAGTATTATTTGTTCTTCAGATATAAGTATCAGCTGTTTGAAAAGTGGCCCAGATTTTGGATTTTGATCAGTGAAAATGGGTAACATTTGATAATGGAGCCACATTGAGATCTCCATATCTCTGGAAATGAACCATAATCCCAGCAAGCAATATCCGTCATTCACCGTCTAGTTTAACTATAGACCCGATATAGTCTGGCTGTGAGTAACACACTTTGGCTGTTAGACGTCATTTAAACGCAAAATTGCTTGCTGGGATGGGTCTTAAAAATGAAGACAGCAAAAGAAAAGTTTGTTAGGAATCAGAATCGAAAATGATATTGAGATATCTTTAATAGTTTTTGAGTTACAAGCATGCAAACTTTGGAAAAATAACATTTATGTCACTCAGACAGGTATGTTCTATACAATTGTGTTGATAAAAAAACAACAACAAAAAAACAAGATACATTTGTAGTTTCAACATTATTAGTTCTTCAGATATTCCTCTTTAAAAGAAAAAGGCATCAGTTGAATGCAGAGTGACCCACATTTGGTTTTTAACCACTGAAAATGTTACAATTGACCAATTTACTCATGGAGCCACATTGAGATCTCCATATCTCTGGAAATGAACCATATTGGGTCTTAAAAATTAAGAAATCAAAAGAAGAGTTGGTTAAGAATCAGAATTGAAAAGAATATTGAGATATCTTTAATACTTCTTGAGTTACAGGCATGTAAACTTTGAAAAAACTAAAAAAAGAACATTTATGTCACTCAGACAGGTATGTTCAATACAATTGTGTTGATAGAAAAAAACAAGATACATTTGTAGTTTCAACATTATTAGTTCTTCTGATATTCCTCTTTAAAATGAAAAAAAGCATCAGTTGAATGCAGAGTGACCCACATTTGGTTTGAAAATGTGTACAATTGACCAATTTACTCATGGACCCACTTAGAGATCTCCATATCTCTGGAAATGAACCATATTGGGGCTTACAAATGAAGAAATCAAAATAACAGTTTGTTAAGAATCAGATTCTTAAAGGATATTAAGATATTGTAGTTCTTGAGTTACAGGCATGTAAACTTGGCGCAAAATAACACAAGAAGTGCTTTTTCCCCATTTTGAACTGTGACTGTTTGTCATATAATACAACAAATATTGCTAAAGTCAACAGATTTAACTAATGGACCTACAAATCTCTGAGCAAAAATAAAATAATGATGCTGCCATCTTTCTAAACTCATTTGTACCGCCCTGTAAATTTGCTCCAAATCTCAGGTGAAAATTGTCATTTTGACTCTCATTTGAATTTCTCAGTAAATATACAGCCATTACGTTTAATATTTTGGCTTTTTTCTTCATTTGTGTATTTCTTTCACGAATGACCCAAAAGTGTGTATGCTTAAATTTGGCTAAAGATAAGCCACGAATTATTGAATGAAGCATTTCCCCTCAAACTGGGGGTAAAGTGGGTCAGTGATGGTGAGCTGTGCGCCTCCAAATGCAGGAATTACTATTACTATTACAAATTAATTTACTATTAAATTTAATAGTACAAATACTGTTTCAAAATGTTGAACTTACATACAGATTGTCTGATTATTAAACCAAGGTGCAGCAGAATAACACTTCAAAAGGGTGCTGTGTATCAATAAATAGTTTTTCTAACAGATGGTAATTTTTAAATGAAAGTCCTTCCAGTATTGCGCAAAAGAACACAAAGTTCAGAAGTTGCATGAACATGGCCTTGAAACTGCATTTGAGACTTTTTGATTGTTGATGGGTGTCATTGCACCACGTGGCCGCTAGATGTCGGGAAAACGCCGCAAAAGCGACTCGCTTTTCGGCGGCTTCATTTTCCACTGCGAATCCAGCAGGGACATACTGTACCGCATATGAATCACAGAATAATAGGCTAATTATATATATGCGCTTTGGTTATCAATCTTCCAGTATCAACACACATATAAGGACAGATGAGCGTATCTTTCCAGCAAATTCACCCTTTCAGTTCCAGCCGATCTGCTACTAAGTTGCAGATCTGTATTTCTCCATACGCTTTTCATACGGAACATTCATTATTGGCTCGTCACATTGTTGACGTATCCCGGTCGCAGTATTGCGGGTTTATTATAGAACAAAACGCTGATACAATATGAATAGGCATATATATATATATATATAGTTTATATATAGTCAAATGTAATCTTGCGTTCGGTTCCGAGTTAAACACTAAAACTGCTTCGTGCTCAAACAGGGAAAACGGGAAACTGCAGCAAGAATAAAGCAACGAGAGCGCGAGGAAACCGGAGAGGAGGGGCGCGCGCGTTTCCTCTCCGCAGCAAGAATCCATTGAGAGAGAGAGGGAGAGAGAGAGAGAGAGAGAGAGAGGGAGAAGAAAGGAAAAGCAGCAGCTCCACGCCACTCCTTTGTTTTAGGAAATCGCTTGAATCTTGCTCGAAGGACTGGAATGATGCATCGCGTTTCTCTCGCGTTTTCCCGCGACGCCTGTTTTTAAAGGCGAACTTCATGCTTTTGCGGTTCATTTAAGTGGCATCGACAGAAGAGCGTTGAAGATCTGAAACCTTCAGACGCATTAAGCGTTTCTTCGCGTTGACCGTCCATGTGTGTTAGACTCGCTTTTTCCACCGTTTTCAGTTTCGCACCAGAGGATATTCTGCGCGTTGTGAAGCTCGGAGGTGTTTCTGCTCGTGGTTCGAGTCTGTTATTCGCGTCCAGGCCCTGAAATACTCGCTACTCTTCAAAGGCCTTTAATGCGGCACGCGCGCGTCAGTCTGTAACGGGTTTTAACGCGTCAGATGAGCGTCAGTTCTGATCCGTAAAGCGCCGCTGATCCTCTGCCAGAACATCTCGTCTTCGTTATTCGCTCTTCATACGCAACATCTGCGGCCCTCTTCAATGTTAATGTCGACCGACGTCGCATCTGTAATGCTGCCCGTGAGCCGCGGGATCCTGGAGCGCGAGCGGGACCTGGACTCGGGTTCTGCGGGGGTTCGGGGGATGAAGCGCGGGGACCCGGAGCCGGAGGGCGTCGCGGCGGCGGGGGATTCGGTCGGGGCTGAGTGCAAACGACCGCGGATGGACGGAACCGGAGAGATCGGACAGGTAAGCGTTAAAATCACGATTCTGGGCTGTGGTGAAAGAGACGCGTTTGTGTTTATGTAAGAATATAGCCTACACTGTGAAAAATGCTGGGTTGTTTCAGTGGTCCCCATGTTTAGGTCAAATATGGACATTTGTCCATTTGACCCAAACAAATAAATGGACAAATCCAACCGTTTGGTTTACATTTACATTGTAAACCCAACGGTTGGTTTTGTGCAAACAACCTAGCATTGTTAGAGTCTGCGCTCATGGTTCTCTGATATTATACTGTTATATGAGATGAAAACAAAGAGTGATGATTGGGGCACCAAAGGTGAGATTTCAAGGATCAGTCACTGATACTGAGGGACTCTATCACTGTGTGCAGCGCGTATGATCCTCAGTGCAGTAGATGTTCCTGAATCATGGAGCTGATTTCCCAGTCTCATCCGAGGCCTTTGCTCCATCTCTCTCTCCATCCTGCGGTACTTTTCCATCCTCTCACACGAGCACTTCTGCTCCATTCCTCAGACTCCATGCATGCAGACATGATCTCACCTCTCATTTCTGCAGTTTATCCATCTATCCAACCCTTTCCCTCTTTCTTTCCATTCGTTCTTTCTGTTTCTCCGGTAAGTGATCTAAAGTGCTGCATGTCCTAATGGCTCATTTTCACTGGCTAATGGCTCACGGTTTCTCTGAACTGCACCATGACGGGATTAAGACTGAGCAGATGTGTGTGTGTGTGTGTGTGTGTGTGTGTGAGAAAGCTTGCCCGTGTAGCCCAAAAAAGGTATTGATCTGCTCCGAGAGAGTGTCTGGAAATTTGCCTGCAGCGAGTCAGGAATGAAGCGGGGGTGCAGGAATCAAACCATTCGGTAACAAGAGACGCACATTTATGAAAAGCAAGAGATGCAGGAAATTAAAGGAGTGAGACGTCTGTAAACACAGCTCTCTCTAAAAACACGTTTCCAGTGACGTATGAAGCAGTGAAACATGAGCACAGTTTGGGAAAATCCTGGAAGAATAGTGATTTTCCCATTATTTATGTTTTTCTAGTTCAATCTGTGCTGTGCTTTCCTTTAGAAGTTGTTGTTTGTGAATGAAATCTATGTGAAAGTGATTGGTTAAAGGTGTAGGAACCTCATTTAGTTGCGCTCATGGTTCCACGGCACTGATATTAAAATCACATCAGTTTACTGCTCACACACACACACACACACACACACACGAACACATGCATGCATCAGAAGAGGATTTGCTGTATCACTAACAGTAAAGAGGCTTGTTGTTGTGCTAAAGAGATCTGTACTTGTTTCAGAGTGGCATTAGTCTCTGATCTCCCATTTATCCTGACGCGGGCGGCTGGGGGGGGGGGGGTTAATACACATACACACACACACACACACACACACACACACACACACACACACACACACACACACACACACACACACACACACTGATTAGAGATTTGCAGATAAGCCTTTGCTTTTTTTCCTACATCATGCACAGAGTCGCATTTATTGAATATCCCCAGGATTCTGCCGCGATGCTGTCGGGTCACTCACTCACTGCCGTACACACACACACACACACACACTCACACTCACACACACTCACACACACACTCACATCGTGGCTGTAACGTGCCCTACTTACCCCACGTCTCCAGTAATTACCCTTATGGGATTGCACACATGTGTTACCATGGCAACTTTGAACTTTGACCCCACGAGCAGAGCAGTAAAGTCGGGGTGTGGTGGTGATGTTATTGCGACAGACAATAGAAGCACATGCGTCTGATTTCCACACGTGTCTCGGTTGGTTTTGTGCTCATGGAGTCAAGAAAGTGTTTTTGCGTCTCATTAAAGCATCCGCCGAAGTCAGGGGTCGCGTGTAGTCAGGGGTCGCGTGTAGTCAGGGGTCGCGTGTAGTCAGGGGTCGTCGCGTGTAGTGTGTGCATCGCGTCTGTCCGGCGAGGATATTGGTGTAAAATCATCTTTGGTCTTTGTTTTGATGTTTGATGAAGTGCACAAATACACCGTTTCAAGCGCAAGGTCTTCAGTTCTCAATAGAGTTTCCTTCAAGTGTCTGTGCAAACATTTCTACTAATGTAAAATCTTCATAAAGTAGATAAAGGACCGTATATATAAAGGACCGTATAAAGTAGATAAGGGACCGTCGTAGACATTCACGCTAATGTCAGCTGTTGCGCTCTTTGCGTTAACGCTGAGAATGTGTGTGTTTGTTCCGTGTGTCCGTCTGACGTGTTTCTGAATGCAACGATGCATGAAATCGAGCGGCAGCGTTAGAGTTTCTTTTCCATCTACTTGCACTGAGTTTGTTTCAGCCGAACTCTTCCCTTTAGAGCGATTCACTGACCTTTAAAGCTCTATTTTTTTATTTAAGTGTGTTGAGCAATGTGTTTTTCATTTTCTGTACCTCATTGAGGGAGTCTCTCTCTCTCTCTCTCTCTCTCTCTCTCTCTCTCTCTCTCTCTCTCTCTCTCTCTCTCTCTCTCTCTCTCTCTCTCTCTCTCTCTCTCTCTCTCTCTCTCTCTCTCTCACTCTTTCACACACACACACACACACACACACACACACAGCCATGAGGCTTATGTCAGGACGCCAGACCTCCATCTTAAATGTGTTCAGCAGGAATACACACACACACACACACACACACACACACACAGACACACAGAGGAAGCATTAAACTCCAGACAGACATTCAGACTCTAACAGAGACACATGAAGTAAGCGAGAGGTTTGAAACACAAATCCTCTCATTCGCAAATCATCTGGTCTTTCTTCTTCTCCTCCGTCGTTCGCTGAGCTCCTCCTCCTCTTCGGCTCCACCATCTGTTCACGTTCTCGTCTCTCGTTCGCCTGATCTCTCCGTTCTGCTGTTCTCCTTTAGCAGGAGTTACAGGCCAGCGAGTTTGAGGGAGTCGTCGTTTCTACTCTCAGAAGATCTGCAGCTTCTTCCAGTGAGACGCTGCTCAGTAAAGAGTGTGTGTGTCTTTATGAGAGTGAGAGTGTGTGTGTGTCTGTGTGTGTGTGTGAGAGTGTGTGTGTGTGTGTGTGTGTCTGTATGAGAGTGTGTGTCTGTGTGTCTGTCTGTGTGTGAGTGTCTGTGTGAGAGTGTGTGTGTGTGTGTCTGTCTCTGTCTGTGTGTGTGTGTGTGTCTGTATGAGTGTGTGTGTGTGTGTGTGTCTGTCTGTCTGTGTGTGTGTGTGTGAGTGAGTGTGTGTGTCTGTGTGAGAGTGTGTGTGTGTCTGTCTGTCTCTGTCTGTGTGAGTGAGTGAGTGAGTGAGTGAGTGAGTGTCTGTCTGTGAGTGAGTGTGTCTGTGTGAGAGTGTGTGTGTGAGTGAGTGTGTCTGTATGAGAGTGTGTGTGTGTGTCTCTGTGTGTGAGTGAGTGAGTGTCTGTCTGTGAGTGAGTGTGTCTGTATGAGAGTGTGTGTGTGTGTCTCTGTGTGTGAGTGAGTGAGTGTCTGTCTGTGAGTGAGTGTGTCTGTGTGAGAGTGTGTGTGTGAGTGAGTGTGTCTGTATGAGAGTGTGTGTGTGTGTCTCTGTGTGTGAGTGAGTGTGTCTGTGTGAGAGTGTGTGTGTCTGTCTGTGTGAGTGAGTGAGTGTCTGTGTGTGTCTGTGTGTGTCTGTGTGTGTCTGTGTGTGTCCGTGTGTGTCCGTGTGTGTCCGTGTGTGTGCGTGTGTGTGCGTGTGTGTGCGTGTGTGTGCGTGTGTGTGCGTGTGTGTGCGTGTGTGTCCGTGTGTGTCCGTGTGTGTCCGTGTGTGTCCGTGTGGGTCCGTGTGGGTCCGTGTGGGTCCGTGTGGGTCCGTGTGGGTCCGTGTGGGTCCGTGTGGGTCCGTGTGGGTCCGTGTGAGAGTGTGTGTCTTTTTGAGTGAGTGAGTGTGTGTTTTTGAGAGAGAGTGTACTGTCAGAAGATCTGCAGCTTCTTCCAGTGAGACCCAGTGAGACTGTGTGTGTGTGTGTGTGTGTGTGTGTGTGTGTCTTGTCTGTGAGAGTGTATAAGTGTGTGTATTGAGTGTGTGTGTTGGCAGTGAGTTTATCCTCAGTCCTTAAGGAAATGAGGCACATGACGGGGTTGTGTGTGTGACTCATTGTCTCTCTCTGCTCCAGTCGTCTGTTTCACACACATGGACTCCAGATGTTTCTGTCTTTACTCTGCAGATCAGAGCCGGTCCTCAAATAGTTTGAAAGCAGATTCTGGCCTGAATCTCGTTAAACCCGCCAAGAAAACGTCTGCCCCATATTTCACCTCGAAACCAAAAGAAGGACGTTTTATTTTGAATAATGTAGATGATTTAAGCTTCGTTTTACAACAATAAAGTGATTTTCCATTATTTTTCATTCCCGATTGTATGATGCAAAGAAATAAAGGTTCTTTATTTATGGTTGCATGAAGAACCTTTAACAACCATTGCACAAAGGGTTCTTTATAGTGAAAAAAGGTTTAAAAAAAATAAAAAAACCCCTGATTATTTAAAAAAAATTGTTAGTTTAAGAACAGATTGCTGAAAGGTTCTTTGGGAAACAAAAAATAAGGCATCGCTGCAAAAAAAAACTGATATTCATTACTGTAATACACCAAATGAGTTTTTTTTTTGTTTTTTTTTGCGTTACAGCAATGAGAGTCGGCATTAAGAATAATGCACAAAAAAGCTCTGAAATATTACAGCAATGAGAATTTGGGCTGAAAATGTGGTCATAAATGACTAGGGGTGTATTGATACACTAATGTCACGATTCGATGCAAATCGCGATACTGAACTCACAATACGTTACTATCGCAATATTTATTCCAAAATAAAGAGTTTTTTATTATATTACTTTATTATTATTATTAGTAAAATAATAATATTATTATTATTATTATATATATGAACCCACAAATATATATGAACCCACAAATATTCCCCATTACATTATTATACATTATATTCAACATTATATATAGTGGTTTAATGTAGTAATCTCTCTGGAACTCCATAAACATAAATTTTTCCTCACGCTTTAAATGCAGGCATTCGTTGGATCTCTCGCACAGACAATAAAGCCGTCGCGTCTCTTCAGAAGACTTGGATTCGACGGCTCGATTGATTATTTTTACGATGCCTTTGTATCTATTAAGTAATAGAGGAATGGCCTTTAAATGGAGGGACTGAAATCTCTTCATTTGTGTTTGGAAGATGAACAAGAATCTTATAGTTTTGAAACGACATTTCTGTATCTCTCGATATATCGATGCATTTATTACATCCCTGTTTTATACACCCCTATAAATGGCACAATATTTTTTTTTTACTTTTTTTTGTATAGCGCTTTTCACAATACACATCGTTTCAAAGCAGCTTTAGAGAAGGTGCATGAGTGCACATCACAGTTTAGAGATCTGTTATCAGAGGAAACCAAGTTATGCATTTCAGAAATCTACATATACAAAATCACAGCTAGCGAAAAAGGTATTAATTTAAACAATGCAATAACCTGATGCAAAATATGCTTTTTTGCAGTGAGATTCTCTGAGCAAACATCAGCACTGCAGATTATTTGTGGTCTCAGCATCACGTCTTTCGCAGTGCTAAGCGTTCCCTCAGGGGACTGTGGAAGGGACATTAGTTCCAGCTCAGAGAGGCTGTGTATCAAGAGCAGAAGAAAAGAGACTATAGATAACCCTCCGTTCTCTACACTCTTAACACACACTGTCTCTTCAAGACCATCTCCGGCTGCATTCACTGTGGCGAGAGTGAAACCGTTTCCGCTCGTATCATGTGTTGTGTAAGAGTCCCAATCCGCTCGCCTCATCTCCAGTAAATATTAACTACGCCGCATCTTTTGGACTGTAATAAGTAACCGTTAAACTGCAGCGCCGCGTCACCTCCGTTGGTCCCTCATGTCGTGATTATCCTCTTGTTTTAATGCGTAAACAATAGAGCGGCTTGAACTCTGCCGGAGCAGCGAGGCGCGTGTGAGCCGGCGCTAATCTGATTATACAGCGCTATAGACCCATTAAACGCGCAGCCCAATTAGACACACAGAAAGACCGTTCCTAAGGATCGTGTACATTCTTCATGGTGAAGGCAGTCCCATAATGCATTGCCCTGAGATCAATGAAAACAGATTCAAGATGGTGATTGAAGAGAGAGAAATGTTGGATTGGTCAAATCATTTAGGTCATTACACTCAAAAAAATGCTGGGTTGTTTTAACCCAATTTTGGGTCAGATATGGACCTGTTGGGTTAAACGGCTGGGTTTGTCCATATTTGACCCAAAATTGGGTTAAAACAACCCAACATTTTTTAGTGTACATGTCAAATCAAACACATTTTGGAAAATTCCCTGGCTCAAATTTTGGATTTTGATCATATTTTTTTCTGAAGAAAGACGAACATAAATAGTGATGAAAGCCAAAATATTAAATGTTATGAATGTATGACTGAGTAATCCGCCATTTTAATAAGGGGGTCAAAATGACCATTTTCACCAGAGCTTTGGAGCCAAATTACAGGAGGATAAAAATGACTTTTGAAAGATGGCATTATCATTATTTTATTTTTACACTGGGATTGGTAGGTCTATTAGTTAAATCTGTTGACTTTAGCAATATTTGTTGCATTATATGCCAGCGGTGACTGTTCAAAATGGGGAAAAAGCACTTCTTGTGTGTTTTTGCCCCAAGTTTGCATGCCTGTAACTCAAGAAGTATTAAAGATATCTTAATATCCTTTTAGATTCTGATTCTTAACAAACTTTTCTTTTGATGTCTTAATTTTAAAGGCCTAATATGGTTAAATCCCACAGATATGGAGATCTTACAATGTGTAAAAATAAATAATAATGCTGCCTTCTTTCTAAAGTCATTTTTACTCCCCTGTAATTTGGCACCGAATCTCATGTGAAAATTGTCATTTTGACAGTGGATTACTCAGTAAATATTAAGGCTGTAACGATTCCCTCATCTCACGATTCGATACATATCACGACACTGAACTCACGATACAATATTATTGCGATACTCCCAAGACGTATGATTAAAATGCTAAATTTGGTTTTACATTGTGTGTGTAAATGAATATTCTTGGACTTGCTGCTGGAAACCCAAAGCACAGGACAATAGAGACACCAGAATAACAATATTCATGATTCTGAAGCTGAAAATACAGATTTATTCTAGACGAATATGCCTTGCACTCTTTCAGTGACTAGATATATTTAAAATAATGTCAGCCACTTTTTACTGGTTACATCAGACATTTGGCATTATCAGGACCCACAAATATTCCTCCATTGCATTATTATACATTATATTCAACATTATATATAGCAGTTTGATGTAGTGCTGACACTAAAACTCTGAAAACTTGAATTTTTCACACAGTCATTTTTATTTTTGGTGAACTATACACAATATATATTGTTGCATTTTTGAATTGCGATATATTGTGACACGATATATTTTTACACCCCTAGTAAATGTACATTCATGACATATTTTGGCTTTCTTCTTCATTTATGTATTTCTTTCACCAACATGTTTTAGCCTCTGGTTGCGTTGACACTGAATGACTCTTGCGTGTTTCCAATATTTTGTGGTGTTGACTGAGTTTGCAAACGATTGGATTCAAGCATTCGTTGTAACGTTCCCGTGCGCAGCGCTGTTGACCCGAGCGCTGGAGTCGTCGGCGTTAGACGGCAGGCGTCCTCTGAGGTTAATTACGGTGTGTGTTCCTTCTCTCAGGGAGAACTGGTGTAATCTCGTCCACTGCCGAGCGCCCTTGATCTCCTATCTCAGTCCAGTAATTGATGTCATTTTAAGGAGCTTTTGCCCCAGGTTTAATTAAAGCCTTCATTATTCACAGATCTGGTGCTTAAATGGTCTCAATTGTGCAGTTGATCTCGAAAGTGAAGCTTCATACCGGTGTCAGAGAAATGACCGTCTCTGTTCATTCCTGGAGGTCAAGCGTCAGTCAATCGCTCTGAAACACAGCGTCAGCTCTCCCTCTACGACACACTCCCAGAACACACTGTGATTCTCTGTGACTCACTAGATGTGCTTTCTCTATCACAAATGATAAAAACGTACTATTATTTTTGAGGGATGCACTGATATATCGGTATCGGCCGATATGTTCATTTTTAATGTTAGCGTTTTCGGCCCGATAAGATAATTTGCCTGATATATTAAAGCTGATAAATAATGTATTATTTCCTCCAGCTGAGACTCTTCAGATGCGCAACTGTTCAACATGATGGTTTTGAATTGCTTGAAATATGATTTGAATCACTTTGAAAAGGAGAATAATGAGAACATAATTATAATGGTGTGATTTGGACATGAGACTTTTTATTTATTTATTAGGCTCTCAAAATTTACATAAGAATTTTGATTTAGAGTTATCTGCCAAAATATATATCGATTATCGGCTTTCAGATATAAATCGGTATATCGGTATCGGCCAGTTTTCATATCGGTGCATCCCTAATTATTTTTATCTTGTGTATTTTGTATAATTATGTATTATTCAGTTTAACAAAAACCTTGCAGTTCCATCATGATCCCTGGTTAGGAAACCCTTAAACGATGACGATCCGCTTTAGTTTGGCCGGATGAGGGTTGCACACTCGTGTTGTAGTTGCTCGACGCTGTTAAAGCGATGTGTTGTTTCTGGACAGCGAGGAGCTTCACAACAGTTTAAAGCGAGAGGAAAAGCATTAAACTGATTATAATCCAGTGTTTTAGATTAGCCTTGTAGATTACAGCAGCAGCTGCTCGTGTGTGTGTGTGTGTGTGTGTGTGTGTGTGTGTGTTCAGATTGCTCAGTTAGTGTAGTTAATCTCACTCTTTATCTTCTTTTTCTCTCTGTAATCCCTCCATCCGTCTCTTTATCCTTTTATCACCAGCCGTTCGACTGTGAGCTTCACATCTGTTTTCTTTTCAGAGGTTTCGAGACAATTCAATGTCATCAATAATATAATATAGTCTTTTGTGATGCCTAAAAACAAACTTTTGGGCAGTTGAACATGAATTATTGATTAATCGCCTGTTTTGCTTGATGTAATCGGAGATAAGCGTAATACTTGTGCAGTTTAAATTTTCATTTTGCCATTCAAATAAGGAAAGTTTAAGCTCTTAAAGAAATGCCATCAAATGCATGATATTGAATCTACTTTTTCAGCAAAAGATGATCAAAAACAACACTTAAAGTACATGAAGATGGTCAAAGGTCTTTCTTCATACGGAATGTAGGCTTATGGGTCTAATCAGGCTGCATTATCTTATTATAAAAAATCTGTTCATTTTTATAGTATGAAAGAAATCATATGGGCCTAATTTATTATAATTTTTTATATTAAATACGATAAAATATGTTAGGCTTACCATTTATCGTTAAAAGATCGCGATCTCGATTCAAACACCCACGTGATCTTCTCTCTTGAAATCATTAATCATGATTATTTGTATAAAAGATTATCGCCAACACAATATTCATGATCGTGACTAAGGGTGGGACAAAATACTGATAGGGCGATATATCGTTGTTCTTGCGATACGAGAATCGATACGCTGGCGCCAAATATCGATATTTTAATGAATGCCCTGAATAGATTTCCCTGCTCCCAGCGTCAGATGTCAGATATTATGATGCATCATTATAGGATTGTCTAGCAATATATCGATTATTGTAGAATTGCTGTATCGTGAAATTATCGGTATCGTATCGTATCGTGATCCTGTGATTCCCACCCATAATCGTGACGGGTCTGAGCTTCACCGTTCATAAACATTGTTTTTTGGATTTCTAATCAGGCAGTGAATAAAAGCCAAATATTGTCTTTGAAAAAACAAGATTGGTTTAGAGAGAGAGAGAGAGAGAGAGAGAGAGAAATTATTACAGTCGACTAATATAAATTCTGAAATGTTTTTGTTTCATGAATGTTTTTTTATGTACATGTATGATGATTTACTGTAAAAATTAGAAATGCTTTGGCAATACATCTTAACAATTGTCATATGGGAGATATGGGAGGAGAGAGAGTGAGTGAGTGAGTAAGAGAGTGACTAGAGGGGGAGGAGAAACGCACACACACACACACGCACACACACACACACACACAGAAAGCCCGAGAGGGAGATTTTGAATGTGTCAGACACTGAAGAGATCGAGAGATCGAGAGCAGGAGTCGCTGTTCTCTCGTGTTCAATAGGATGATGGGAGTCTTTTACACTCCTGTGCGGCCGGTGAGTTTAATCATTCATGTTGCTGCATTTCCTGTGTGTGTGTGTGTGTGTGTGTGTGTGTGTGTGTGTGTGTGTGTGTGTGTGTGTGTGTGTGTGTGTGTGTGTGTGTGTGTGGCGCGTAAAGCAGGTCTAATGGAGGTGAGGAAAGTCTCGTGTGTTTCTCCAGCTGTCTCTCTTGACTGAAGGGATCAGGTGTTGTGAACAGTTGTTCCTTCATCCGTCAGTGTGTCTCACTCTCACACACACACACACACACACACAGCTTCATTATTAACGTGCAGCAATACAATTCAGTCTTTTATTAGTTAAAAGCTGTGTGTTATACCTTGGAATTTCTCTCTCTCTCTCTCTCTCTCTCTCTCTCTCTCGTGTGTGTGTTATACCTCTCCCTCCCCCTCTCCTGCTGTTTCCCGAGGGCTCGAGCAGCTGTTATCTCGGTGCTTTCCTTTAAAAGCAGGAATGAGATGGAGGGGGTGTAGAGAATGGAAATTGATTTTTAAACGTGGCGCTCAGGGAGAAGCTTGAGAGAAGAGAAGTGTGTGTGTGTTCAGGTGAGGATCCGATGGCACGGTTCATACTGTACATGTAAAGCTCAGGACAGACTGAGGCTGGTTAAAGTGTGTTGAAGTGTGTTGAACTCCACCCTGTGTTTGCCCTGAAGGCTGGGAGAGACTCTTACCTGTCTGCTCATGATCTCATGCTCGCTTTAGAAATCACAACAGCTGCCTTTGCTTTGCACAGAAATATAGGTCTGTATTTCCCCTAAAACTCTTTTTGTTGACTTTAGAATATAGTTTTGGACATCACACACACACACACACACACACACACACACACACACACACACACACACTGAACGAGGATAGACACTTGTTAAAGCGCACTCTAACACCCCTCTGTCTATTAAACTTATCTTATTGGATTGCTCTGCTTTAAATGCAAGTACATTTTATTTAGCAACATCTTTTTGTGTAATCTATTGAATAGGGTTGGGAAAAGAAAATCGGTTCTTATCCAGAACCATTGGTGTTTTTGAAAAACACCGGAACCGTGCGAAATTCCCAAGTTTCGGTTCCGAAAACGGTTCTGGTGCGATGTGTGGGCGAAGTGCTGGGAGCTGGGATTTTAGAATTGCCAACTTTGCCTGCCCTAATAGAAAGTTACCCAGAGTGCACTGTGCTTTCCATTCCTTCTTGTACTTCAAGCCCAAAATAAACAGATTTTTTGTAAACATAAACCCAAGTGAATATTTTTTCCAACAGTTCAAACAAAGGAGTTAATCTAAAACAATCAACAACAAAAAAATGAAAAACAGTATCAAGAACATTACAAAATGGAGTTGAGTGAGAGAGAGTGAAGGGGGTCGCACACCGGACGCGCCGCGCCACGTCTAGGACAACTCGAGGTATCGCACACCGGATGCGCACTTTCTCAGTTTATGGCCAGCAATATTGTTATGTTTAAGGACATTATGAAATTAGATTCATAATGTGAGTGAGTGAGTGAGTGAGTGAGTGAGTGAGTGAGTGAGTGAGTGAGTGAGTGAGTGAGTGAGTGAGTGAGCAAGCGTGAGTGAATATAAAGACAGTAGAGCTGCACGATTACTCTTTAAAGATCTCGATCTCGATTCAAACACCCACGCGATCTTATTCCTAAATGACAAAACTTCACACCGGAACGTTCTAATGTGTTTGCGCTGCCGCTGACCCAGAGAGAGCAGTTGTCAATATGGCACAGCTTTACTCTCACAGTCATTTCAACCACACAGTATCGATATTTCTGTGTTACAAATATTCAAATGATCACAGAAGTACGGAGATAAAAGTTTATAGTTTGAGTATGAACACTGATGTCTACGGTAGCGACTAAAACAGAGTAAATCACCTTTTGAAAGTCGTTTCAAATAACGAGTGTTTCGATAACATCTGATGCTTCAAAACATTCATAAAGACGACTGTTAAAGCTGCAGTCCACAGCTTTTTTATGTTCAGACTTTACAAAATTTAAATGAGCGAGTACATCACGAATGCCTTTTTTCAAACCTTGTTTTTGTCTTATCCTGAATCACTACGGTAAGCCTGTAATAAGCGTTTATACTCGGACTACTTTACACTGGTCGGGTCGCACCGCTGCGGAGGAGCACAGTGCCTGCGTGATTCGCCATAGACATAACATAGAGAAGTAGCTCCGGCTACAGCGTTCCTCATACAGTTCTGTTCATTAACTGCTAATACTGATCCGTCCAGTAATGAAACAAGTCAAGTTTTTATGAATCAATCATTCAAACCAATTTAAAAATGGTTCTTACATGTGTGTTCAAGCATGTCCTACCCTTCTGAGAGGGTGTTCTCCACTGCTGGAGAGACTGTATAGGAGAGGTCCCAGATTCTCCAGGAGAATGCAGACATTTTTATTTTCCATCAGAAAAATGTATTATTTTTGCAAAAATTGCTAAATAATATGTTGAATTTGTTGACATTACCAGTCTGTTAAACTCATTTGACAAGTATAAGAAATAAACACAAAAAGGATTGTGCATTTTCCCCTTACTACTATTTTTTTTATTAGTTGTTTTAATAATTTTTATTGAATGGGAACCGGAACCGAGAAATTTCTGACGATTCCCAACCTTACTGTTGTATTTTCTAGTGCTGGGCATCGAGTAATCATGATTAATCACATCCAAAATATAAGTTTGTGTTTACATAATATATGTGTGTGTGTGTACTGTGTATAATTATTTTGTATATATAAATACACACACACGTGTGTTGGTTTGGTGAAGAAAAAAAAAGAAAAAAATTTTATATGCATTTTTAGCATTAATGCACATTCTTTCCATCAAGCATTTTGTAATGCAATATCCCAAGATTTGCATAAAAATATATGGATGTAAATATAGCTAGTGTGATGCGTCAAACAGAACAATATAAATCATTTCAACTTTTATATTTTTGAATGTCTTAAAATGACTGCCCATAAAGCAGTGTTCTTGTCAAACTGCACATGAAGAAACTGCATTACAGTAACGCATCACCAGAACATCATCGACCTAGAAAACATGATTGACACATTGCATGACGCATTTCTGTATTTGCATTTATACGCATCACAGATGTGTGTGTGTGTGTGACAGCTTCGTTAACCCAATATTAGTTTATTGAGAGCCAGATGTGACAGCATTGGCATCAACACAAGCGATTCATGATGACATGAGACGCAACACAGTGTAACTCTGGCAAGAGGACCGAGATGTGTGTCATGAAACGTGTTTGCTATTCTTGTGTTGGCTTATCGTGTGAGAGTTCAGAGGTGACGCTCCGGCCGAGAGCTCGTGTTCAAACCATAAACTTGGGTTTGCTTGTCTGTCGGTGAAGATCTGTCTGTTGATTTATCTTTACTGTGTGTGTGTGTGTGTGTGTGTGTGTGTGTGTTGTGTAAAGGAGCAGTCCTCTATCCAAACTAGATCAACTAGTTTCCCGTTGGTGGCACATGTGCTCGAGGGTGGAGTGTGTGAGAGACAAACATTCACACTCGCACGTGTGTGTGTTTCTCTCAAACACGAGCGTTTGCAGGCTTTTATCTGGGTTGTTTTGGACCCACAAACCTTTGGACCCTGCTGGACTCTGATTGGTCGGGGAAGAACGAACAGACACGCCCCTTACAGAGGGGTCAGGTTTCAGTCGGCCAATCAGAGAGCGCTGTGGGCGGGGCCATCTGTTGAAGGCTGGTTTGAACAGAGCACTTCTTTATGGTTTCATCCGGTTTAACACTCGATTTCTACATTTAAAGTGTTTTTAAGTCCGTTTGCTCATCGGCCATCTTGGTACCGCCTCTGGGCAGCTGCTGCTTACTCCTTTCAGTATTAGTATTTATTAGGGGTGTAACAATATGTCATGTCACAATATATCGCAATACAAAAATGCATCAATATTTATCATGAATAGTGACTGTATTGTATATAGTTCACACAAAATAAAAATGACTGTGTGTGAAAGAATTCAAGTGCACAGAGTTTTAGTGTCAGCACTACATCAAACTACTATATAATGTTGAATATAATGTATAATAATGCAATGGGGGAATATTTGTGGGTCCTGATAATCAAATGTCTGATGTAACCCCAGTAAGAAGCGGCTGACATTATTTTAAATATATCTAGTCAGAGTTCAAGCATATTCATCTAAAATAAATCTGTGTTTTCAGCTTCAGAATCATGAATATTGTTATTCTGGTGTCTCTATTGTCCTGTGCTTTGGGTTTCCAGCAGCAAGTCCAAGAATATTCATTTACACACACAATGTCATATCAAATTTAGCATTTTAATCAACAGTACATTTATTTGTTAACCTTTAATCATATGTCTTGGAGAATCGCAATAATATTGTGTCGTGATATATATATATAATTTTTTTTATAGATTTTAATAGGATTGTGTTGTTTCTAAAGTGCTACTAACACACATGGATCTGTATGGAACGACTCTGTGAAGCGTCTGAATGTTCAGCATGTTGTATTCTCAATGCGTGACCATCACGTCACCAGTCTCGAGTCGCAGGGGTTTATCTGTGGCAATATCCAACTAAACATTGTATGGGTCAAAATTATAGATTTTTCTTTTATGCCAAAAATCATTAGGATATTAAGTAAAGATCATGTTCCATGAAGATATTTAGTAAATTTCTTACCTTAAATATATCAAAAATGTATTTTTGTGAGTGAATGCAGCACAACCGCCAACAGAAATGGAGAACTTTAAAGGAGATTTTCTCAATATTTAGATTTTTTTTTTTTGCACCCTCAGATTCCAGATTTTCAGTAGTTGTATCTCGACCAAATATTGTCCTATCCTAACAAACAACACATCAATGGAAAGCTTATTTATCCAAATAAAATAAGATTGTCCCATGCGACTGGTTTAGTGGTCCGGGGTCAGCAGTGATGGTGGCAGTGAATGATCCGAGCGCCTGTGATCGTTACGGTGGACGAGAGACCCGTGGCACAGATGCCATATATAACAGCGGCCCGTTACACAGATGCCAGCTGACCCGTAACTAAAGCTGCCAGTGCTTCGAAGCCCTCGCTCGGATGAACACGCGCTCACAGCGTTTATGACGACCGAGAGAGAGTGTCTTCTGTGTCTGACACACAGATCAATTATATGGATTAATAAAGGCCTCTCGTACGGTAACATGCATCTTTTGCAGAGAATATCTGTTTGTGCATCTTTTTTTTTTTTGTCTTTGTGTGTGTGTGTGTGTGTGTGTGTGTGTGTGTGTGTGTGTGTGTGTGTGTGTGTGTGTGTGAGGCATCATCGTGTCATGAGCATGAACGCTTGGCTTAATTCTTGTCAACTGTTTGTTAATCAGAACTGAACATCATCTATGCAGTAGCATTGTCACGATTCTGGAATTTCCAACTTTGATATGATGCCTTGAAAAATATTGATATTCGATACCATTTTTGATACCACTGGGAAAACCGCCATATATATATATATATATATATATATATATATATAGAGGCATACAAAATAATGTATCATGATTTTTTTAAATAATTTGGGTAATTTTGTTGTAATAGCTTACACACTGCACAGGGAGGCTTTATTTGAATCGTTGAACTACATTTAGAAAAAAAGGCAAGTAAATAGTCCGTAATAAAATAAGAAAAATTTAACAAATTGCAAACAATAGCACAAATAATATACAATAGAATAAAGAGACAAAATTAAACATGACTGAGTTTTTCTGGCGGGTCTAACAGTAGCATTGAGGTAAGAAATACTACAGAAATTAAAGTAATCAAATGTAAAATATTAATGATTACAAATAGAGTTATTCAGTCAAGAGCAGTGAGTGACTTTCTCTGTCTTTAGTTCTTTGATTAGCATGATGGCAGGAGGTTTATTAGGCTACTGTCACTTTAAGAGCTCATGCACTGATCCAGTACACCGTTACACAACATGCGTGTGAATGCGTCATGAAATTGAAATGATCTACAAAACGGATTCTGAATGAATTCTGTACATTCGGCGCTTCAGGCTGATTCATAAATATCTGGAACAGTAATAAATATGGATAATTGCAGACACAGAAGGAGTGTTTTAAAGCTGCTGAATTCAGAAATGTAGCTCATAAATGTTCGTTGTGGTTCACGGGAAGATCTCAGAGCTATAAATACCAGGATGTCTTTCACTGCGTGTCTCTCCTCGTTCATCTCCCTCTCCCTCTCTCTCCGTTCTCATCCCGCTGCCATGTAGGGAAGAGATGCTGGAGGAGGAATGCAAACTTGACAGAACAGTGTTTTCCCCCTCTCTCTCTCTCTCTCGCGCTCTCTCTCTCGCGCTCTCTCTCTCTCTCTCTCTCTCTCTCTCTCTCGCTCTCTCTCTCTCACTCACTCGCTCTCTCGCGCTCTCTCTCGCTCTCTCTCTGCAGTGATGTGACGTGTGTTTCTCAGATAGATCAGTTCAGCTCAGAATCTCTCCAGAGGAATCTCATCAATGGCTGAATCTCATGAAAACACATTTCAGCTCAAAATTTAATTATATTTTGCATTAAGAAAATGGCCTGTTTTCTCCAATTCTGATTTTTCTGGAAAAAAACCTCCCTTTCATTAATGTAATGCAAGAATAACATTGGTAGTATTTGATAAATTGTCTAATTTATGCTAATTAAAATAATATATATATTTTTTTAATACAGTAAATGCCATAATTTTACTCCTAAATGTTCTTAAAATATATTTTTATTTTTTATGCAAAATGTATTTTTTTGTTTTTTTTACTTTTAGCACATCTCCAATACTATTCCATACTGTAAAAAAACACTCTTATTAATGCAAGAATTAGAATGTCTGTCTGTCTGTCTGTCTGTCTGTCTATCTATCTATCTATCTATCTATCTATCTATCTATCTATCTATCTATCTATCTATCTATCTATCTATCTATCTATCTATCTATCTATCTATCTATCTATCTATCTATCTATCTATCTATCTATCTATCTATCTATCTGTCTATCTGTCTATCTGTGTATATATGTAAATGCATAATACCACAATGTAAACAAAAAACCTAGACTGTCCTAAAATAGATTTTTATTTTCTTTATGCAAAAAATATTTTGAATTAAAGCCTTTTTGTTTTGTTTTTTTTACTGTAAGCACATCCCCAATAATTATTGTCCTGTAAAAACTCACTTTCATTAATGCAAGAATAATATGGTAGAATGTTATAGTGTCTAATGTATGCTCATTAAAATATTTACTTTTTTATTAATACAGTTAATGCATTATGCCACAATATAAAAAAACTAAACTGTCCTTAAATAGATTTTCTTTTCTTTGCAAAATGTATTTTTTTCTCCCTTTTTGATATTCAGTGTGAAATATGTGCTAAATGTGTTTTGATGGAAATCACTCAAATAATGCACAATCATCCAGTGCATTAACACTGATTAAACTAAACGTGATATTTAACGATTATAAAGAGAGGGTTTTGTAGCCGACGTGGGAGTTTAGCTCAGTAACTGCGTGCGCTGCGCTAGCTTCATCTTCTAGCGTATGCGTTTGAGGCCCGTGCGCTAAATTATGCATGAGGGCCTCATTAATATTGAACAGCTGCTGGATCCGCTCGTCACCAGGAAGAAGAGAAACGTAATCTCTCTCTGGCTCTCAGTGCATCATCTCATCCGTGAGAGGAGGAATTCTTTCTCTCTCTCCGTTCCAGTTGATTTCACTTTTCCTGTGTTAATCGAGCTGTTTTTCAGTCCGAGTCGGTGGATCTCGGGTGTTTAACGCTGTCTGTGTGTGTGTGTGTTTGTCCTCAGGGTTCACAGGACTCGATGGGAGCTCAGGAGGGTGTCGTCGCCCCGTTCTCCTCGTTCCCCCCCCCTCCACCTCCTCCCCCTCAGAACGGCCTGGCGCTGGAGTTCGGGGGCGGCTCCATTTACCCCGCAGGGGGTCCGAGCGAGGCCCCGGCAGGAGTTATCAGCAACACCCCCATCTCCAACCCCAGCACTCAAGTAAGTGCTAAAGCTCTTCTGAGCAAATGCTGACATCTGATCTCTCGCACCATTGGCCAGCTGGAACAACAACACACGTGTCCAACGACTTCCTCTCGAACTGTCGCAAACCATTGGGATTTTGTGTATTCGGCGTTTCAAATCAATTCGCGTTTATTTTGTATTGCGCTTTTCACAATACACATCATTTCACAGCAGCTTTACAGAAAATGTCCATTACAGTTTAGAGTGACCTGGGGAACACTTTATTTTACAGTGTCCTTGTTACATATATTACATGTACTTACCATAGTAAAAACAGTAAATGATGCATAATTACATGCAACTAACCCTCAACTAAACCCTAACCCTATAGTAAGTACATGTTAATTATTATTACTCAGGACTTAAATGTATAATACCGTCATCTGTTATCAGAGGTAACGAAGTTATGTATTTCAGAAATGTTCATATACAAAATCACAGTTAGCTAAAATTGTATTAATTTAAACAATAATTTGGCCAGCTGGAACAACAACACACGTGTCGAACGACTTCCTCTAGAACTGTCGCAAACCATTGTGATTTGTATATTCGTTACGGTTGGGTATCGCTTGAATTTTAACGATTCCAATTTCGATTCTGCTTATCGATTATTTTCGATTCCTAATTTTGATTCCAGTAAGATAAAAAAAACAAAAACGTAGATATCATTCACATTTAGTCTTATTGCAAAACATTTAATTGTAGCTGAATATCATGAACACAAATCCACAGGCTAAAGAACACTCACATTTTCCTGTGGTTTAAAAATACTTTAGAAAAACGACTAGCCGAACTAATGTAAATCTCAAGCATTATTAAAGACAAGTAAACACTCAGTCATTAAAAAAGAACAAAGAATTAGCAATCGCAAAAAAAGTTACAGCTGAACAAAGATATGATTGAAATAGTGTTTTAATATTTATTTAAGAGTTATTCAGGTTCAGAAACTGTAATCAAATGTAAAATAACACTGCACTTTATAAGTAAAATATACATTACAAATATAGTTACAAAAGTTATTCAGTCAAAAACGAGTGAATTTTCTCTCTTTTGTTTGATTAGTGTTATTATACAGACGGCTGCTGTCACTTTAAGATTTGCCCAATATAGCGCGAGTCGTCTCGAATTGAAGTGAATTGTTTAAAGTAATATTGAAATGCTCACAGAGGAATCGAAATTTTAAGCTTTAGAACAAGTATCCGATTCCTGAATTGAATATTGAATATTCTTCCAACCCTAATATTCGTGTGTGTGTGTGTGTGTGTGTGTGTGTGCCAGCTGTCAGACGGCTCTCCTCAGGCGGACGGTCAGTGTGTTTCTGCCGGTGGTTCGGGCAGTGACGACTCCGAGGCCAAAGGGACCCCGAAACGCCTCCACGTGTCCAACATCCCCTTCCGCTTCCGGGACCCGGACCTGCGGCAGATGTTCGGGGTAATGCAGCTTTTTACGGCTTATTCATCAGATGCTTTTAGAAACAACAAACTGTGACGTGTAAAAGGGACAATTCTGCCCCCTGGTGACCGACTTTGTTAGTCAAATCAAGTCACCTTTATTTATTTATACAGCGCTTTTTACAACACAGAGTGTTTCAAAGCAGCTTTACAGTGAAAACAGGAAAATAATGCAACAAAGTTTGTTTCTAGAAGAAAATAGCGTCAGTCCAGCTTTAGTACGTTCAGTGATGGGTCATTTCTGTTGTAAATGCAGCTCTTCTTTTATACTCAAACAGCTGTGTGTTTATGTTGAGCATTCTCTCTCTCTCTTTCTCTCTCTCTCTCTCTCTGTGTGTGTGTGTTTGGTATTTTAGCAATTTGGAAAGATTCTGGATGTGGAGATCATTTTCAATGAGAGGGGCTCAAAGGTAAGAAACTGCTTTCAATCAAATGCATTTAAACTAGTGCTGGGCAATGATTAATCACATCCAAAATAAAAGTTTGTTTACATAATATATGAGTGTGTGCTGTGTATAATTATTTTGTGTATATATAAATACACACTCATGCATGTATACATTTAAGAAAACATACAGTATATACATGCAAATATTTCTACAATGTATACATGCATATATGTGTATTTATATATACAAAATAACTATACACAGTACAGACACATATATTATGTAAACACAAACTTTTATTTTGAATGCAATTAATTGCCCAGTACTAAATTAAATATAATGTAGAATATAGTGAGATGTTGTTACAGTAAAGGAACAGTTCACCCAAATGAACTAAAATCATAATTTACTCGTCGTGATTCTGATGTTTAGGAGAGCGCTCTGTCTAATTCAGTGAAGTCAGATGGTGACTTGTACTAACAGCTTTCAAAAATGACTAAAAGCATCATATAATAAAATGTGATTTCAAAATCATCAATTCTGGGGAAGTTGGTGCATATTATCAATAATAAAAATGTTTTTGCTCAAAATATATATTTTTAGTTTTTTTTTGTTTTTGCGTATCATGTGTTTCCATTTTTTTTTTATCACAAAATGTGCATAAAAAAGCTCCAAGAGCAATAAAAACCCATAGCAGTCCATTTCACTCGTGTATATTCTGAAGTCACATGATGCTTGTGTGAGAATAAATGACGATTCATTGAATTCCTCAACGAGCAGCGTGAACGTTCTGCTGGACATCTGCTTTCGTGCTCTACACGTTTGGAGCAGTTTTGGGTGAATCGTTCCTTTAAGCCGAGTGTGTTTCAGAGGTCATACGCTTCATGTGTGTGTGTGTTCCTCTCCGCCGTGCTCCAGGGTTTTGGTTTTGTGACGTTCGAGACGAGTGCGGATGCAGAGAAGGCGCGCGAGCGTCTCCACGGGACCATCGTGGAGGGACGGAAGATCGAGGTGAGAGTCTTTCTCTTTCTGATGTTCCCATTTCACACCTTAACTGACCTAATGTGTCCTGGAAGATGCTCAGCTGTGTGTGTGTGTGGCATTATGGGAAGTGTGTGTGTGTGTGTGTGAGCTTAGCAATGCATGGTTGCATCTCTACTGCAGTCCACTGTAGATTCTGAGTTTCTCGGCTGTTTTTGGATTGGTTGTTGTCTGGCTGAGTGTTGGTTATTAACAGCATGTGATTATTTCTATTGATTTGTTTATTTGTTTTGAGTTCATCATGTTTTGTACTGAGCATGCTCACAGTTAGCCAATCACATGCGTGCGTTTGATGCTGTCTCTGTTTCTCCTGGTTTGAATGGCTTTTTTGTTCATAAAACATTTGCTTGGATTCTTACGACACTTGAGGACTGTCCGATGATTCTGAATGCTTTTCACAAATTTGGTGTTGTACCCTTTATATGGCATACGTGTGCATACTGTGAGAAAACGGCTCACTTTTCAGATGCTTGTGTACTTGTTTTTTAGTGCATTTGTAGATTGTTCTCTGAATCTGGGAGATGAGACGAAGCTTGTTGCTTGCTGTGTGTGTGTGTGTGTGTGTGTGAGAGCGGTCGAGTGCTGCATGGAGCCGCGTGTGTTCCCCCTCGTGAGGCCCAGCGTGTTGCAGTGCTGGTTTTTCTGGGTGTTTTAATAGTTCTTGAACTCCTCCAGGGGTTTCCACCTGCATGACCTCGAGACGCTGCCTGTGTGTGTCTCATAGACCGGGGGAAATCATTCGGTTTGTTTTTATCCTTTCTTTTTTTTGTCACCTCAGGCTAAGTCATTTTTATTTCTAAATTAATTGGGAAGTGTGTTTTAATCAGGACTAATGGTAATGTTAGTGTGTAGATCAGGGGTGTCAAACTCCAATCTGCCGGAAATGTTGCGTCATGTGGGTCGAATGTTTTCTTTGTTTCAGTGACCGTCGTCCAGTGCTGTATAACCGACCGCTCAGCTGGGAAACCCGTTAGTAAAGCTGCGTTCGTTCGGTCTCTCTGCCGTCTCTACAAGTATGATCATAAAATAATACAGTATTGCACATTGATCTTATTTTTTACATGGTAAGTAGCTGTTTATTAAGGGGATAATGTACAGTCGGCTACTCGACCAGTCAGAAGTTTTGGATCGGTAAGATTTTTAATGTTTTTCAAAGAAGTGTATTCTGCTGTCAATGGCTGCATTTATTGGATAAAAAAAACAAAACCAAAAAAAAAACAGGCATATTGTGAAATATTATTAGAATGTAAAACAGCTGTTCTATGTGAATATACAGTAAAGAGTAATTTATTCCTGTGATCAAAGCTGATTTTCAGCATCATTACTCCAGTCTTCAGTGTCACATGATCCTTCAGAAATTATGTTTTGATGCTCAGGAAACTTATGATTATTATCAATGTTGAAAACAATTATTTACATCTTTATTTCAGGATTCTTTGATGAATAGAAAGTTGAAAAGAACAGCATTTATCTGAAATCTAAAGCTTTTGTAACATTAAACACTACCGTTCAAAAGTTTAAGGTCAGTAAGAATTATTATTTCATTTTTGGGGGAAGAAATAAAATAAATTAATACTTTTATTCATCAAGGATGAATTAAATGGATCAAAAGTTACAGTAAAGACATTTATAGTGTTACAAAAGTTTCTATTTCAGATCAATGCTGTTCTTTCCAACTTTCTGTTCATCAAAAAATCATGAAAAAAATGTCAACACTGATAATAATCATAAATGTTTCTTGAGCATCAAATCATCATATTAGAGTGATTTCTGAAGGATCATGTGACACTGAAGACTGGAGTAATGATGCTGAAAATTCAGCTTTGATCACAGGAATAAATTACACTTTACTATATATTCACATAGAAAACAGATGACTTACATTGGAATAATATTTCACAATATTACTGTTTTTTTGTATTTTTAATCAAATAAATGCAGCCTTGGTGAGCAGAAAATCATTAAAAATCTTACCGATCGAAATCTTCCGACTGGTAGTGTACATTATCACTTACTTAATAACCAGTACTGTGGTGAAACTAGATTGATTAATTCCATTCAAATTCCTTTTTTAATGTAATCAGACAATTTTACTCTTGAGATGTTTAGCTGAAGTATCTGAATGTATTTTATATTTTTTGTTTAGTTTTCTTGTTATTTGTTAGATAGCCCTGCATTCAAAACTAATAAAATGCATAAATACTAATTTCATTCCCTGGAGGCCTCGCATGTGAAATCAGTAATCAGGAAATATAAATCAAACAACAAAATTGACAAGTCATCTTAAAAGTGAGCCTCTCCTCAGTCAGTCCAGAGCCGCTCTGAACCACATCCATATTCTGCATGCAAGACTCATTCAGTGGAGGATTTTGTGGGATTCTTTGCTCGTAACATTTTTCATTTGTCGTCCACAGATTCGGTTTCAAATGTGCACATGAACCAAAAGCTGCATGCAAATAAAAAGGTTCTACACGTAAGCGTTCATATGTTCTGCTGAATTAGCAAAAAAGGGAATATTCTACCCATATAACCAAAGCTGTGTTTTTAAGCGTAGCATCTTTGATTGTGTTTGGCACCCCTGGTGTAGATGCATGATGCCTGTTGCTCTAGCGCCCCCTGGTGTCGTGGCTGTTTGCATGGGAGCGCAGCGCGACAGCTTCATTTGGGTTTGCATGAGTCTGATTAGTTTCAGACCATCAGATTCATTGGAAAGCGGGAAACGGGTTTAATAGGCAGCAGCATTTTATATACAAATATATATATAACGGAATCATTTGGATTTGCTTTTTTGAATGCCATTGAAATATATTTATCATGATATTTTGCTGTATGTAATGACACCCTAATGTTTGTTTGTGTTTTCTGGAGAGCAGATCTGTGGAGAGAGCGATGCACAATCATCAACCTCTTCACTCATCTCTCTCTCTCTCTCTCTCTCTCTCTCTCTCTCTCTCTCTCTCTCTCTCTCTCTCTCTCTCTCTCTCTCTCTGGCCAGTCTGCACTCTCACTGTGTTTCCTGTCTGTTGCATCACTTCCTGTCCCTGTGTCTATTTATAAACCCTCTGATGTTACTGTCTAGGCCCCTCCCCTGGGTGATGTCATTAGTCCGGCATGTTAGACTCACAGACTGCTCTCTTAGATGTACCTCCATGTCAACTTGCTTCTATTTTGGCCCGTAAAGCTCCAGCTTTTTTGACTCAGTCGCAGATTCGCTCTGTGCTGCATTTCACTACGTGTGTGTGCGTGTGTGTGTGTGTGCTTGTCGAGTTCCTCTAATCATTCGTCCCTTTCTCCTCCTCCTCTATGACACAGACGAATGCGGCTGCAGGCTCTTTAGCACTCCTAAAGCAACAGATTTGATCACCTGAAGATTTGTCTTGTTGTTGTTTTAAGTCCGTGTGAATGTCTGCCTCAGAGTTTCCCCACGTCCGGTGAAGACTTCTGAGTTCTTCACTGGACTTTGCTTTTTTGTTTTCCTCTCCTCTTTTCTAGTTGTTCACTCATTCTTTGCATTTGGTTTGTTTCTCTTTGGTTTGCTCTTCTCTTTTTTTTCTTTTTTTCTTCTTTTTTTGGTTCATTTTTCTCCTTTTTCCTTTCTGTTCCCTTGACGATTTCTGTGTTGTTGTTATTGTTGTCAGTCTCCACGGTAACTGCTCGCGTGTCGTCACGCCGTTTCCTGGCTCATGGTAAGTTTGTGTATGTACGGCTTCATCCCTGATCAATCCCACCAACTCAAACCCCCTGAGATCTAAACTCCAGCCCTCCCCAGCTTTACAAACTGTGGTCTTTCGCTCTTTTGCACTGATTAGCTTGTTGAGGGATCAGAGATGCGTTAAAGCCCTTGCGGAGACGACGGCAGCCCTCGTCCTCGTTACGAAGTTTGGCCGAGCGCATCCAGCTAGTGGCGTCTGTTCGCGGCTAGCGCAATCGCATCTCCTCCCTGAGGTCTGTCCTGATATTCTGTTCATCAGAGGCATGGGGGAAAAGAGCTTTATGAAATCATGTCTATTATAGTCGCTAAGGACCACAGAGTACTGACAGAAATGATATTCCCTCCCCAGTGCTCGCCATTGCTCCTCTTTTCTCCATCGCTCTCATGATCATTAACACTTTTCCCACGCACTGACATGGCTGATATGAGACTGTCACACTAAACCCCTCCATTTCTCTCTTCCACATCATCATCATCATCATCATCCATCCATCCATCCATCCAATTATCTATCCTGTGGTTCTAATGAGCTCTCGTTAGGGGGGTGGGCGTTATGACCAGAGTCTCGGACCAACCGTACACATCTATAGTGTGGGTCACAAATTTTCATTTGGAACTTAATGGGTGCAAACCAACATATCAGATCATTTAACAGACGAGTGATGTGGAATCTGCGTCATTTGACTATAGCCAGACCTGAGGCCGGTTGCACCAGCCGTGTTTAAGCACCGAGTTACAACTTGCACAATGCTTAATATTTTTTGAGATGCACCATTAAACTTATGCCGGGTTCAGACTACACTAAATCAGCACAATCCTCTTAGGGTGTCGTGATTCGTAAATGACAATGGCCGTCGGGTGTGTGATATTGACAAAATCTATTTTCCGGGATCATATCAATAAAGCTGATTAGATGATATTTTGCTGAGTGTGTTTGTGTTGGTACCTTTGCATGTTTAGGACGGCCGTGGACAGAGACTCTTAAAGTTTTGAAAATCTTCATGTTCAGTGTGGTGCTGCAGTGACCGAAATGATCTTTTCCAATAATTTAGAATAATAGATTTTTAAAGTCCCTCTGTAGTCAATAATTTTATCCCTTAAAACTCATCTTTGATCACCAAAATGACATATTTAAGCATTTTTTCCTTGAAAAAAATCTTCATGGCTTAAAATATCTTGAATGTAACTCGACACCCTTGCCTCATTTAGTATGCATGGTTCTATGAATATGCAAATGAGCCCCGCCTCCACTCACTCAGCTCAGAGATCCACTGGTTGACGATCACACGTTGATCTGATTGGTTACAAGGTAGTTTGTGACGTCAGAAACACCAGCGATTTCAAAGCGTGTTTTTGAGACTGTCTTTGGTTCACTGCAGTTTTAAGGAGAAAATACTCAGCAATGGAGTCGACTTATGAATTTACACATGTTTTGTCTTAAAGCAGATTAAAAATATAATGTTTTAAACATTAAAACGTTGAATATTGATATTGATGTGAAATTAAAACTGGCAGTAGGTGACAGCAAGTCTCTGTTAATAAGTGAGTCATTGAATCATTCATTCAGCCGATGCATTCAAACGGATGATTCATTCAGGAAGGAAGCATTTGACTGTCTTGATGAGTGAGTCATTGAATCATTCATTGAACCAATTCGTTCAAATGGATGATTCATTCAGGAAGGAAGCATTTGACTGTCTTGATGAGTGAGTCATTGAATCATTCATTGAACTGATTCGTTCAAACGGATGATTCATTCAGGAATGAAGCATTTGACTGTCTTAATGAGTGAGTCATTGAATCATTCATTGAGCCGATTCATTCAAACGGATGATTCATTTTGTAAGGAAGCATTTGACTGTCTTAATGAGTGAGTCATTGAATCATTCATTGAACCGATTTGTTCAAACAGCTGATTCATTCAGTAATGCATCCGTCTGTTGCTCAGAAACGCAATGTGAAGAAAAAGTCATACAGGGCATCTTTGTCCCCATATCTTGAATTTTGAGGGCATTATAAATGTATTTTAATAGACTAAATCATACAGTGAAAGCGTGCGCTCTAACTGCACACTAGTGTAGCCTACTGGACTACATCACGTAGTGTATGAGTGAGAGACTTACTGGATAATGTCGTATTGCACATCGTTAAAACGGCAATTACGATATTACCGTAGACGATATATACAAACCTCTAGCATCGGGATGCTATAATTGATTTTCATCTGGTATAGTGTGTCATAGTGGACGACAACCAACGCCGCGTCTGCAATGCAGTGTGCAACATCAACAGAAACACTAGCCTGTTTAATTTTTCCATCACATCTGTGACGTCGACCAATAGGAGCACAGAAGCTGATCCGTACACAGCTTTCAAACATGGCGAAACGAAAGAGAGCCGATGGTATTGGTGCTTCTAGGTGGAATTATGCGGTGGACGCTGGTGGGATAAACGCTGGCGAACAATAGCAGAGGTGGTGAGTACTTGAATTAGCATTAGGCTAGTACAACCATTGTTTGTTCACACACTAATGAAGTCAGACGCTAGTTTCCATCGCACATCGTTTAAAGCGGCTAGCGATGATTGATTGGTCGGGAAGCAACGTGTAGTCTGACATGTTTCTTGTCCACGACACACGGATTCAAAATCGCATAATTCGACACAGTGATTATCGTAACAGACCAAAGTATTGTGTAGTCTGAACCCGGCTGTAATTTAAATATAACTATGTATAAACTAAATATTAATGCAAGCCTCTGACCAGGACTAATGGCTGGAATAAAACTGTTCACAACGCTTTTCACAATACATATCATTTCAAAGCAGCTTCATAGAAAATCATGATGTTAATGTTTATAATATCTTCATCCCTTATAGTCGCGTTCAGCAGATTAAAGCCGAGGGATAATAGTTCACATTTTGCATCAATACAAGCAATCAAGGAGTCGAGATTTGCTATATCTGATGTCATTAGTTTTTTGTGTCAGTATTTTTTCCTCCTTAATTTTAAATAGTTGCTGAATGTCATAAAAATACAATGCTATTTCATAATTAAGTATTGTATTTCAGTGTAAACCTATTTTTAACAGTTTTTATTAAGAATTAAGGATAAACTGAAATCCACTGCGTTTCGACAGAACTTCTGCTCGTGAGTTTGAAGGCTGCGATTGGATCATTGAAGGTAATAATGGTATATTTTGTGACTGCATTACTTTGACTAGCTACTCTCTGACTTAAGAACTAATAGTGCAACCAAATTAAGTAGAGAATTACTTAAAAACTAGCTAGTAACTAAGCTTCTAATGTGGATTAACATTATAGTGTAAGTAAGATCTTACAAACAGCGGTGCAACCCGAACTCTGGAGGATCATCTGAGATCATGTCACTCTCGGACGGGTTTCTTTGGTATAATCTCTACCGATTGATGTCTTATGGTCATAGCGCCCGGCCCTAACATGCATCTTTCATCTCATTTGTGATTGTTTGGATCACTCCATCACGCTTCCACCAGTTCAGGCCCAGATATCTGCTGATTATTGCACAGCCTATGAGCCAAAAACGTCCCTAAATACACACACATCGAAATTGTTCCTCAGACGATATTTCTGCCCTTATATTCATGTGAGGATGAGCGACTCAAGCTTGTTTTGGTCTTTGGTTATGGACGGACTGTGTGTGTGTGTGTGAGTGTGTGTGTGTGTGTGTGTGTGTGTGTGACGGTGTTTGCATATTGGTCTTCAGCGTGTGAAAGAACCGTGTTGATGCCTGCCGGTGTTTTCCGTCTTCATGATTTCATTTATTGTGACATGTAGCATATGCATCTCTCTCTCTCTCTCTCTCTCTCTCTCTCTCTCTCTCTCTCACCCATAAACTCCGTCACTCCTCACAAGGTCTGACAACAACCAATCACAGGCTTCCTTTCATTTGACGCACTTTGGTGTACTTGTTCATGACAAACTGGATGGCTTTTTGAGTTTGACGTTTCTGATTGGGTGGATTGTTCTCTCTCTCTCTCTCTCTGTCTGTCTGTCTCCCTCTTTTCTTCTCCCGTTTTTGTGGTTCCATTGAATGTCGACTGGCTCTTTTTTTCTTTTCTTTCCTGCATCCCTCTGTTTCTGAACATCCCCCCCTTCTCTCTCGGTATGATGTGTTGTTTTCACGAGGGGGCGGGATTAAGCTGCAGAGTATTTGGATTGGTCCATAGGCTGCATCTGATGCTTGCTGATTGGCTGATATGCTCATTTCTGGTTAATGGACTGTAATTGGCTGAATGTGATTTTGCTAAGAGCTGTGCACAGTGTATTGATTTCGTCATGTGTGATCTCTTTGTTTCTCTCTATTTATCTCTCTCCTCCATTTTTAGCAATGGAATGCCCTGTTTTTCATTTTGCTTTTACGCATTGATTTCTGGGTTTTTGTGTTGAATGTTTGAAAATCAGTGGGAGTTTTTTGATGCATGAAGCAATATAAGGGAATATCAATGAGTCCACAATTTCTGCTGTAAATATAGTTCAAAGAATTGATTATCGAATGTCTTTTATTTTGAGATTTGGGTGATCTGTGAACTTCACTACATGTAAATATCGTAATGCTCAGTGATCTTCACATATTTAGTCCTCTAACTGTTTGCAGAATGACGTTTGGATTAAAACAGCTCTAGTTTTGAATGCACCAGTGCTTTTTCTTCTTCGTCTCTGATCAGATTCTCATTCTGTCTCTGTTGAACAGGTCAATAACGCTACGGCTCGAGTGATGACCAATAAGAAGTTGGTTAGCCCGTATGCTAACGGAGAAGGACTCAGTACACTGCCCTACGGTAAAACCACCTCACCACGGTTTTTGAGTTCTTCTTCAGTTGTTAGCAATGAAGCCATGCAGATAATCGGAGGCTTTTCTCTGTGTTTGGATGCAGCTGGGTGGAAACTGAGTCCCATGATGGGCGCGATGTACGGACCGGAGCTCTACGCAGGTGAGATGTTTGGCCCTGTATCTGACCTGAGATCTGAGACGACGGCCGTTTCTCGATGTGCAATATTGCCTCCTCGTGTTCTCGTACTACGTCATCATCAACCTCCAAAGATATAATCAAAATCATTCCAATAATGGAAAGCACATGTATAGAGGACTCATGAAGGCTCCCGGATGTGTTCTTGATATCGAGGACGAGAGGATCAAACCGTTTAAAATCCCAGTCATCGTAGACGGATGACGTACGGAAGACTGTACGATTCGTCATGCTCGAGATTCCTGCAAATACTTTTGTTGTATTACTTTTGGCTTGTTCTACTTACTACTTGTTATTACTTATTAATAACAATTATTATACTATTATTAGTAATTATTATTACTTTTGGCTTGTTGTTTTATTTGGCACAATTTAAAGAGAGTGAAAAAAAAAACATCAGCACTTTTTATTGCCATATAAATAAATGATCTTTGACTGCACAAGTAACATTAAATACATTTAAACAATAGTTACTCGTGTCCACAAATACACACGATAAAAATCGAATGATATGAAAATATGTAAGTAAATATTTTAATAGGTTATGACTAGGGCTGTCACTAACCATTATTTTGGTAATTGAGTAATTGGTCAATTTTTTTGACGGATATTATTTAATCGGATATTTTTTGTGGTAATAAATATAGACCCAAGCAAATACAAACAATAACCTTTAAAAGACTTTAAAAACACATTTAATAACAATGAGGCAATAATATTTGATTCAAATAAAGTATTAAAAGAAAGTAGTCATATAGTTTTAGAGAAAAACACGGTTAAAATACATAATATAATATACATACTATAAATAATTAACTTATGTACATTATGTATATAAATGCCTGCAGAGGGCGCCAGCGAGCTCTTGGTTTCGCACTCGCAGCGTTTATCATCAAACCCTTGATTAATATTGGCCAAATGACATTTAATTCAAATGTTCACTTAATCTTTAATATTTGAAAACTTATTTTAATAGCAATGATGCAGCCGCTGTAATTTCTTGAATGAGAACATGTGGACATCAAAACATCTAAACTCGTGATAGCATATTTAGAAACATATATTGCTGTATTCTCCTGTGTTTATTAATGATTTAACTTACAAATCTGATGAAATGGCACACACTGCGTTCCCAGATGAACGTTATAAGCAACTCAAACTCAGCATTTGCAGAGATGGAGTTTGAGACGCTCCATGCATGTACATAATAACAGTTCACGGGAGCATTTACTGTGAACGGAGACGCATGTAAACTACACACATGCAAATAAGTAAAGCACATGTTTACAGTATTTTAAACACTCAGGGCATATATTTATTTCATTGAATCGCAGCCTTTGTGAATTAATAATAATACTATGCTATAGTATGATTTTTAAATAGTTTTAATTAGGGGTGAAACGATTCCCTCATGTCGCAATTCGATACATATGACAATACTGAACTCACGATACAATATAATTGTGATAATACAAGACATATGATAAAAGGTTAACAATAAATGTACTGTTGATTAAAATGCAAAATTTGGTTTTACATTGTGCGTGTAAATGAATATGCTTGAACTCGGTGCTGAAACCCAAAGCAGGACAATAGCGAGACACGAGTAAAATTATTCATGATTCTGAAGCTGAATACAGAATTATTTTAGATGAATATGCTTGAACTCTGTCACTGACTAGATATATTTAAAAGAATGTAGGCCACAGTTTACTAGTAACATCACCCACTGCATTATTATACATTATATAGTAATTTAATGTAGTACTGACACTGATTTTTATTTTGGGTGAACTATCCACGAAACATTGTTGCATTTTTGTATTGCGGTATATTGTGACACGATATATTGTTACACCCCTAGTTTTTATATATAGTGCAGCCTTATAAAAACGGTCTAATAATGCAGTTTTTAGTTTGTTCTTCTGGTATTTTACAGGTTAATCGACGTGGGTAATTTGCAATTGAGTACTTGAATTGAATCGAGGAATCGTGACAGCCATAGTTATGACATTAGTTTTGTAATGTGTTATTTATTGTGCATTGGGTGGTGCTGTCCCACTATTTAAAATGTGCTGGTTAGTTAAGTAAGATGATCACTGCGCATCTCATTTTCCACAAAGATGCGTTCTTTGTCTTTCCCAGTTTGTTCGTTCGTTCATTCTTCAATCTAAAGATCCGAAATTTTCATATGCGTTTTTTTTTTTTTCGTATTAGTCGTTCGGTGGCTCTGAACTGTCCAAACACCTCTCAAAATACTTGCTACGGATGCGAAAAATGCAGAAAATTTAACCTGATCCATATTTTTTTGTGTGTAAACATGTTTGACACAACATGAGCTCGTATTTATTTTTTAACGTGCGTAAATTTCGGACAAGAATTTCGGACTCGGTGTGCAAGGACCTTCAGCATTGAGAAGCCGTGTAAATCACCTGAAGCCACTCTGAGTGTGAATGATCCTGTGGCTCCTGTAGTTCCAGGGTTCCCGTATCCCACAGCCGCCTCCGCAGCCGCCGCTTCAGCCGCCGCCACCTTCAGAGGAGCCCATCACCTGCGGGGCCGGGGCCGACCGGTGTACGGGGCCGTACGAGCCGCAGTTCCCCAGCCCACCATACAGGCCTATCCTGGGTAACACTCCTGCACACACACACACACACACACACACACACACACACACACACACACACACACACACACACACACACACACACACATACACACACACACACACACACACATATATATACAGGCCTATCCTGGGTAACACTCCTACACACACACACACACACACACACACACACACACACACACACACTCCTACACACACACACACACACACACTCCTTCAGAGGAGCCCATCACCTGCGGGGCCGGGGCCGACCGGTGTACGGGGCTGTACGAACCGCAGTTCCCCAGCCCACCATACAGGCCTATCCTGGGTAACACTCCTGCACACACACACACACACACACACACACACACATATATACAGGCCTATCCTGGGTAACACTCCTACACACACACACACACACACACACACACACACACACACACACACACACTCCTACACACACACACACACACACACACACACACACACACACTCCTTCAGAGGAGCCCATCACCTGCGGGGCCGGGGCCGACCGGTGTACGGGGCCGTACGAGCCGCAGTTCCCCAGCCCACCATACAGGCCTATCCTGGGTAACACTCCTGCACGCACACACACACACACACACACACACACACACATATACAGGCCTATCCCTGGTAACACCTGCGCTCGCACACACTCACACATAAACACTCGTGAATACACACACTCTCATGAACACACACACACACACACACACACACACACACACACACACACACACACACACACACACATACAGGCCTATCCCTGGTAACACCTGCGCTTGCACACACTCTCACACACACTCTCATGAACACACACACACACACACACACACGCACTCACACATACACACTCGTGAACACAAACTCTCATGAACACACACACACTCACACATACACACTTGTGAACACACATGCACTCACACACTCGTGAACACACGCACTCTCGTGAACACGCACGCACTCACACACACACACACTCATGAACACACACTCGTGAACACATACTCATGAACACACACTCTCGTGAACACGCACGCACTCACACACACACACTCATGAACACACACACTCTCGTGAACACATACTCATGAACACACACACTCTCGTGAACACGCACGCACTCACACACATACACTCATGAACACACACTCTCTCGTGAACACGCACGCACGCACTCACACACATACACTCATGAACACACACTCTCTCGTGAACATGCACGCACTCACACACACACACACTCATGAACACACACACTCTCGTGAACACGCACGCACTCACACATACACACTCATGAACACACACTCGTGAACACACTCATGAACACAGATGCAGCAGATGTGATTACTCTAGTGTCTGCATGCTGCATGCTGCTTCTGCTCAGTGATGTAAATATGCAATCAGAGTCACTCAAATGACACCAAAAATGCCATTTTCTCCAAATATATGCTGTTTAATAAGTGTAAATCTGTTATGATGTAATGAAACTGGATCAAAGTGGCATTTTCTTTTCTGTTTAATGACCAAATGCACTGCATGTGTGTGAATTAATGTTTTCACTTTCTCTTTTCCGTGGTCTACATCTGTCCTGCCATCCTTTGTTTTTACTTCGACCACCACATGATGGCGCCCTATCCATTTTTTTATTTTGTTCTTCCATCTTTCTTCCTTCCTTCCTTTCTCTCTGCTGTCATTTTGTTTTTCTGTCTCTCAGTGTGGTGTACCAGGATGGGTTTTATGGAGCTACAGAACTGTATGTAAGTATGACACTTCCTGTCTCTTGGTTTTTCACTTCCTCTCTCTTTCCTTCTCTCTTTTCCGAGTGCTTTACCGTGTGAAAACTGAAGCCACACAGAGCCGTTTAACTCTGAATAAGACTTAAATCACAACACACACACGTGAATGAAAGCGTGTTACATCTGAATCAGTAAATTAAATCGCTTGATTTGTTTGTCATCTCAGTTGTGCAGATTCACACGGCTCTGTGTGTGCCAGAGTGTGTGTGTGTGTCTCAGTGTTTGGACGTGTGTGTGTGTGTGTCCAGGTTGACGATAGCTTTTTCTGTTTTCTCTGTAGAATAGTGTTTCAGGACACTCTGGTTAGTAGCAGAATGCCTCAGGTAGGCTCACAGACGGATAGTGTGCATCTCTCCTTCTGATTAATACATTTGTTTGATATTGATCGTGTGAGATTGCTGTCTCTGTTTCCCTACTAACTCACAGTAATCTGACAGGAGTGAGGGCTGGAAGGGGGAGAAAGAAATTCTGCTTGAATTCTGCACATTTTCCTCTTTAAATGATTCAGAGCGCATGAACAAATTTGGCGGCAGCATCAAACGTCACGGCAGCGACTCTTCCTAGGGAAAATCCTCAATAAAACAGCGGTCGAAGGGCTGGGCGGGACGAACACACACTCCGAATCTCAGTACGAGTTATTTTAGCTTTATATCGCGGTTTCAGGGGATTCATTTGATTATCCTTTTGTTTGCACAAACTACCAGGTCAGATTATTCAGACTCAAAACTGTCAAACTAATATAATTACTAACATTGATATAAAACTGATTTTGATTGGATGAACAACATTTGAAAAGCCAACGATACACAGACACACACACACCTGTGAAACACACCAAACCATTTTCTTGGGCTGTGTTCACTCTTGTTTGCTTGGATTATTCGAACTCTAGTGCGATTGCTCTGTTAGTGCGGTTCACTTGAGTAAGTGTGAGCGCTGCCACCCGGACCAAACAAGCGGGCTGAAGATGGGTCTCGATCCGCTTCCAAACGAACTCTGGAGCGTTTCGACTGAAATATGAACACAATACGGACCGAAGACGTGTAAACGAACCAAAAACAGGAAGACGAGACACTAAAAGCACAGGAAACTCAAGCACAGCTGTTTTTTCTCATTATAGTCGCGATGTTGCCCATCACAGTTCAGTACAGGCGTCGGTTCTCCTCGCAGCGTGTGTGTGTGTGTGTGTGTGACGGAGGGATTCCTGCCGCTGTTTTGACTCTTTACACACTTCATAAGCTCTTCACGAGTTCTCAGCTGGTCAGAATACCATCACATGTAGCTACACACACACACCGAGCGCGTTTTTCCCAGAACACAGCTTTGTTCTGGATGTTCCGTCTCGTAATATATGGAATAAAAGCCGACCAATCGGGTGTGTTTCCCAAAAGCATCGTTAGCCAACTATGTTCGCAAGTTCTGTCGTTATCAGCAGTTCAACGAGTCTGTGTTTCCCAAAACCATCGTTCCAACGAACATTCGCAAACATCATCGCAGAGGTGTGTGTTTGGAGCGGCAGATCTCGACCTGTGGTCAGAAGAGTTTCTAGATTGCATGACATGTGGACTCAATAAATCCTGATCTTGAGCAGAATAAGCAAGCTGACATTCAGTGCAATCTGTCTTTTATTTAGAATACATACAAATGTAATTTACGTCTTTTAGTTTGTCAAGAGATTTAAAGAGTCGTTTCTGAAGAGTGTGAACAAGCTCTAGTGTGTAAGAACGAGTCTATGAGTGAATCTGGAAATAAAGCAAAATAACTGAGAAAATGAGAAATATTCCTCAGATGCGTGTCTGTGATCTATAGCAAATCATGTCGCATTAATTCGATCTCAAACAGATTCATTAACAGTAGTTATTACTCCTGCACATGCGTGACATCATTAACCAACGTGGTTGAACTACCAATTTGCGACAATACGGTTTCGGGAAACAGTCGAGACTCGCAAGTTGATTTCTTCAACGATGTATCTACTATAGTAGTGAAGTTACGGCGTTGTGCGGGAAACACACTCCAGGTTCTGAGAATATCACTATGCCTTTATGTTCGGTGTTAAAATGCCGATGTGAAAACTAAAGCGGACCAGGACCAAACTAACCAAGTGTCCCGAACTGCCAGTGTGAACACAGCCCAATATAAACGCCGCTAGATGAGTCTCCTCTACTCGAGCCGCTGGTGTTCCCGTGCTCCTCGACACCGGCGTCTGCGTGAGGACGTGCCGCCCAGCTCTTAGCGGTGGATTATTTACACTCTGAGGATGTAAATAATTGTCTGGCTCTGTTTTTTCAACCGAATGACTTTCTGCGGGTCTTTTGTTGTGCATCTCAGACACTAGAGACGATAGTTTCATAAGGACTCTGGATGTTTTGGGTTTGTCAGACTGGATCTGATTCTGTCCCCTTCCCAGAGTCCCTGTCTCTCTCTATATGGCATGTTAACTCGATCTGTGTTGGCATGCAATCACACTTAATTCCCTCGTAGATCTGCCTCTCTCTCTCTCTCTCTCTTTCTCTGCTCTTCTTTCTCTACTCTAGTTCCTTGATTTTTCAGCAATGATTCACTGTTTTTCGTTTGACCTTTTCATTTTCAAATCACCTGCTTCTCTTCCCTTCTCTCTCTCTCTCTCTCTCTCTCTCTCTCTCTCTCTCTCTCTCTCTCTCTCTCTCTCTCTCTCTCTCTCTCCCCCCTCTCTCTTCCTCTCTCTCCCCCTCTCCCCCCTCTCTCTCTCTCTCTCTCTCTCTCTCCCCCCTCTCTCTTCCTCTCTCTCCCCCCTCTCTCTCTCTCTCTCTCTCTCTCTCTCTCTCTCTCTCTCTCTCTCCCTCCCTCTCCCCTCCCTCTCCCTCTCCCCTCCCCCCCCTCTCTCTCTCTCTCTCTCTCTCCCCCCCTCTCTCTCTCTCTCTCTCTCCCCCTCTCCCCTCCCCCCCCCCTCTCTCTCTCTCCCCCTCTCTCCCCTCCCCTTCCCCTCTCCTCTCCCTCTCTCTCTCTCTCTCTCTCTCTCTCTCTCTCTCTCTCTGAATTCAATTTCAATTCAAATGAGCTTTATTGGCGTGACTTGCTAAAGCATTGGCCATTACATAAGCAATGAACAAATAATGAATAGTCAATACATCAATCAGAAAACAAATACATGAATACATTTATATAATCTAGAAATAACAAGACAAATGATTAAGACAAAAAAAAAAACATCTTTGTACATTTGTACCTACATTCAGACATGTTAAGAATATTTTTGACTTTAGGTTTGTCCTCTCTCTCTCAATTCAATTCAGAATGTGCTTTATTGGCATGACAATTGTTTCAATGTATTGCCAAAGCATTTCCAATCATCATACATATACATATACATATAATACAAAAAGGTAAGTAGACCAATTAATCAACATTTCTGAATTCTATGAATCCCCCTCTCTCTCCCTCTCTCCCTCTCTCCTCCCTCTCTCTCTCCATCTCTTTCTCTCTCTCTCTCTCTCTCTCTCTCTCTCTCCCTCTCCCTTGCTCTCTCTCCCTCTCCCTTGCTCTCTCTCCCTCTCCCTTACTCTCCCTCTGTCCCCCTCCCTCTCTCCCCCCCTCTCCCCCTCTCTCTCCCTCACTCTCTCCCTCCCTCTCTCCCCCCCTCTCCCTCACTCTCTCCCTCTCTCTCTCTCCCTCCCCCCCTCTCTCCTCCCTCTCTCTCTCCCTCTGTCCCCCTCCCTCTCTCCCCCCCTCTCCCCCTCTCTCTCCCTCACTCTCTCCCTCCCTCTCTCCCCCCCTCTCCCTCACTCTCTCCCTCCCCCCCTCTCTCCTCCCTCTCTCTCTCCCTCCCCCCCTCTCTCTCCCTCTCTCCTCCCTCTCTCTCCCCCTCTCTCGTGGATCGTGGGAGAGTCTTCTGATTGGCCGTAGGGTAGAATGCTGAGGAGAGAATGGCGGAAATGGCTTGTTATTTTGAGTTTGGGGTGCATGCAGTCTGTGTGGTCGTGTGGATGTTCTCTAATCTCACTATCTGTCTGTCTGTCTGTCTGAATATGGCACCAGTAATGGATTTGATCACCCCTGGTTGCGTTTGGGGGGTGAAGATGACACTGACGCTAATGCACTCACGATCCCCATTTCTGCTTGTGTCTCCCTCTTTGACAAACAAACAATTGATTCTTAATCAGAGAAATTCCTCCTATTTCACCATGATTGTGCATTGTTTGCCACTGAGGAAGATTCACAGTGCGTAACAGATTTACGGTTCTCCGAATGCGGTTTGTTTGACTGAACATCAGTGGCAGATTGCTTGTTAATGGATTTTAGGTTTGCTTTCCTTAAACGTTTTCATGTCCTTTTTCCCCTGCTAACTCACCACTTCACCTGCCTCATTTCACTGGTGTTGATTTTAAACAAGTGTGTGTTTTCTCTCTGTTTGTAGAGCGGCTACACTGCGTATCGCTACACCCAGCCGACGGCCGTAGCGAGTCCAACGGCGGCGGCGGCGGCAGCGGCGGCCGCTTACAGTGACAGGTTAGACTTATAATATGAGCAGAACCATACCATATCTTGAACATTGGGGAGTTTATTTGACCCTTGTGATGTTGAAAATCCAAAACAAACCAGCCTTTTAAATTACTTGTAAATCTATCATTATGCTATATTATCACCAATTATTTTAGTTATTTTTAACAGTTATACACAATTTTTGAGTGCAAAAAGCTTATTCACCTCAAAAAAAAAAAGCGTGGAGCTTGAGCTCAGATCAGTCAGATCCAAATAGAAATCCCAAACCTGTGCTAATTGACAGAAAACAAGTTGATAAAAAGATTGAATCCAATATTTGGCAATAACAGCAATATTTTGTAGGCCGGTCGACGATTCCGATTCTTATCGATTCCTAACTTGGATTCCAAGGATATCGTTTACATTTATTCTTAGTCTTACTGCAAAACGATTCATTGCAGCTAAAAATCATGAACAAAAATCAACATGCAAAAGAACACTTTGCCTGTGGTTTAAAAATTTACAACTAGCAAATAACAACTAGCCTAACTAATGTAAATCTCAAGCATTATTAAAGGCAAGTAAACACTCAGTCATTAAAAAAGAACAAATAAACAAATTAGCAATCGCACCAATAAATACAACTGAACAAAGAAACGTTTTAAATAAACAGTGTTTTAAGATTCAGGTTCAGAAACTGTAATCAGATGTAAAATAACACTACACTTTATCCAATAAAATATACATTACAAATATAGTTACAAAAGTTATTCATAATTTTCTCTTTCTTTTGTTGTTTGATTAGTGTTGTTATAGAGACGGCAGCAGGAATATTAGGCTACTGTCACTTTAAGAGCTGCACAGATCCATTACACTCTTACACATGCCTTTTCTTTCTCAACTGTTTACATTCACTTAAAACAAAACTGAGAATATTTGTACATTTTTTGTTTGTATTTGTCTGTTCAAGTGCAAAAAGCAGAATATTACTCTGTTTAGTATCGCAGAGCTTGAATGGTTTAGTCATATTAAAATGAACACAAAGTAATCGATAAGAGGAATCATTTTTTATTTTATTACAAGTATCCGATTCCAGAATTGGAATTGATTTTCGATTCATAACGCCACAAGTGTAGCAAGATCGAGAAAGCACAAAACTGATGATAATTGTTTTGGACCGTTGTTACACCCAGTGTGAGCAAAGTCAGTACGCTTTTAGTCCAATGCGATAACAATAACATTAGCATTTTCAGGAGAAAGAAACTCCTCTGTAGGGTTAAAGGAATTAAATCATTAAAGGATTTAAAGTAATAAATGCAAAATGTTTTTCGTCTCGTCACCTTTTACCAGTTATGAATCAAGTAAATGATTCAGCCAATATTTTCAATATAAAATGGCAGATTTTGACACAAATAGTTTTTATCACTGGATATCACTGTTGGACGTTTAAACTGGTCTAATTTTTCATCAATCACATGATCACCTCAATGTCTATGGTGGTTATGGCCCTGATTATGAGTTGTAATCATGCTTTTTGTCTCTGAAATCTGTGTGTGTGTGTCCAGCTACGGGCGTGTGTACGCGGCGGATCCGTACGCGGCAGCATTAGCGACTCCCGCGGCGGCGGCGGCAGCAGCGTATGGAGTCGGAGCGATGGTGAGATATACCCTTCTTTATAAAACGGATAGTTCCGGTCCTTGATTCTGATTGGTTGAGCCGCGTTCGAAGCCGTTGTAAATGACTCCACAAACACACACCTGTGAGCGCATTACATTAGTGTTACTGCGCAACTGCCGTTTGTGATGCTTTGTTGCTGCATGTGTTGCTTGGCAACCTATTCGGAACTACATTGCTTGGCGGAGGGATACATGTGTTATTACATTATGTTTTTTGTTGCTGGTGTTTATTTTATGAATAAAATAAATATTAAAATGAATATTTTTATGGAGTAACCGTTTTATAAAAGCAATAAGCCCCTTGAAGCCGTGTTTTACAGTGGATTTAGAACTGTTCTTGCTTTAGTATGTCCATCACACTCTCAGTTTCTCAGTTTCTCGCTCGCAGGTTTCTAACCAATCTCTCTTCCACAGGCCACTCTCTACAGAGGAGGATACAGCCGGTTTTCGCCATATTAAACACCTTTAATACACTTCCAGATTTCCGGTCTCTCTGATACTTCACCAACAGCTGCTGACCTCGGAGGGAAAAACCTAATCACACTTTTGGACAAAAAAAAAACAAAAAAAAGAAGCATAACGCGTCTGTTACGAACTTTGAAAAAGGAATGCAACTCTAAATCAGTTCAAAGAAGGTGGATTTTTTTTTTTTTTTAAGGAAACCTGACATCATTGAACACTAAATTGTAACAGATCTCTGACTGAAACTGCTTGACTGAGAAGCTCAAATCATTTCTTCCTTCGGCTCGTCTTTCTGCACATATGCATGCAGTAACGGCTCTAGACTGCCTCTAGTGGCCATTGAACTACATGTGCACAGAGCGTCAGGACCGCAGTGAAGTTTGTGTCACCCTTCACTGTTTCACACTACAATAATGATCAATATTCTTTAAGAAATATAGACATTCATCCAGACCGCTCTCGGTTTTAAGGATCATCTTGAAATACGTGGATCCCATCAGCTCTGTACGGGAGGACGATGCTATTATCCCAAATACAGCAACATGATGAGAGACTACATCATGCTTTTCCTTTCTTTGGAAAGATCATGGATGAAAGGAAACTCCAACCGCTGTTACGAATCACTGCAGTGTGACGCACACGACCGGGACGACGTGTCATAATAATCCGTCTTGCTGAAAGCTTTGTGTTCTTTAAACAGTACCTCCGTTCAGACCATTTTCAAGAGGCGTACCTTTAAAATTAAATAGTCATTATATGCAAGTAAACTAGAATAGACACAAAATTTTACCAAACATTATTATTATTATTATTATTATTATTATTATTAATTATTATCGTCATTAGTTTCTCATGGTTGTGTGTTGGCTTTGATGAAGGGCAGGACATCATCTGAATCCACATTAATACACAAAAAGACGGCATAATGACTATAGCAAGTATTTAAATTATGCTATGAAATACTTTTTTTTTTTTTTTTTTTTTTTTTTTTTTTTGGGATTGAAAAGCCCTTCTTGTGGAATATCGACGGAAGGTCTTTTATTAGCATAGTTTTGTAAAATATGCAAGTTTCAGCCCAACTTTCTGAGAAGCGGATTAAAAAACGTTTGTCGGTTTTAAAGGAAAACTACATAGTATTTTACATAGTGTGTCCTCTTTCCCTTTAGTATATTGGTATTTTGCTTTCTTTGAATTTTGGTTCCAAAGAAGAGTCAAGCACATTTCTGATTTGTGTGTGTAAACATATTTGTAATTCTATTGTTTGGTTTCTTTTTTTTTTTTTATCAATAGGTTTTTGATATTGTTTGAAGTGGCTCGTTAATTTTTTCAAAATGGCTGGAGATGGAATTGCAGAATCCAAGACCACAGCGGTTTCTTTATCTGTGAAAACACATGCATTTCTTCATTTTTTTTGCAGGACATGCGTTTCAGTAGATTCTAGGTGCATGTAATTGTAATCGGGTCCAGGACTGAAAACGTTTTGCCATTTTAAAGTTTCGGAGTTAATTTCACTTCCGCTGTGTTGTGTGTATGAGGGGTTGAGTTTCATCGACACTAAGAGAATGAAAAACTGAACACTAAACCAGACAGCTTTCTTTAGTTTTAGTTTTTTTTATGTTTAAATGGTACTTGCAGTCTATGCATACACTTTACACAGTATTATAAGAGATTGAAATATCTCAGTACCTACATTCTGATCTTCTGGCTTTTAAAGATGCTATTGGAAAAGATACGGCGGATTTGCTTGTTTCTCTTTCTCTGTCCCTTGTACGTTTCTCCTGTAGCGCCGAGAGCTCGGAGATCTTTGATACGAGGAGACTGAATTCTTGCATGACGTTTGTCTTCTGATGATGGAGTGAAAGTCTGAAATCCCCTCCATTCGTGCAGTAAAGGATTAAAGATGGCGTCTCTTTTATTCTCCATTCTCGCACCTTATGAATATGATACCTGTTCCACATACTCTCCTTTGGTTTACAGTGTAACCGTGTTTTTGAGTTGAACTATTTCTCTCTCTCTCTACATATTCTGATTCCATTTGTGATGTAATTTGTATCTGAATGTCCATATAAACTGTTTTTTTTAAACAATCACTCGATGGGTCTTTGATTTCAGTTGATTGTGTAATAAAATTGTAGATGGCATAAGGAGAGGTTATCAAATATAATCTACAGTATGTTATTATGGTGCTTATATTGATGTTAAAGCTCTCGGTGAATGAAAGTGGCAGCAGAAAGATTTTAAATGTGAGATTGTAAATGATAGACCCTTTTCACATTTCTGTGTTTCTCAGCAGAAGTCGTCATAGTGGGGTAAGCTTCTATTGCGGTGAATGAGAGAATTCATTAAATATATGTTTTGTTCCCATTTGCTCAAACAGCAGAAGAAAAACTCCTCAATAGTTTTCACAACTTTCAAACAGAGAGAGACTGATAATGGCGGGCAGGAGAATGTCAACTTTACCGTCACTACTATAAACACCCTCACAGCAGCGGAAACTAGTTTCTTGTTTTTGATGAAAAAGTAATACAATTAAAGTATAGTTTTAAAAATATACATGTTTTTTAATGAAAATGAAAATAAAAATTAGCAGCAAGGGCATAGGTTTGATTTTAAGATTGGTTGGGATATAAAAGCTTTTTAGCATTTTTGAAAGACTTTTGAATAATCTCAGATCAATGAGGCCTGTGATCAATCATATCCAAAAAGAAATACAAAACCTTTGCTAATTGAAAGAAAAGAAATTGACAAAAAGACTGAATCTGATATTTGGCAATAAAATAGCATAACTAAAGATTTATAAACAATATTTTTGTGGGTTGGTCATTTTTGACTCCAAGTGTAACAAGGTGATCCAATCAAAACAACAAAAATCGTCAAATAAATTTTCAGGAAGTTGTTATACTCTGTGAGAAAGTCAGTAAGCTTGAGTCCAATGCGATAATATTACTAAATGAACTGAACTAAATTAACTATTCTATTAACTAAATAGAAGGGGGTCCTGCACACTAGCATTTGCTATTTTTCATAAAATGAAAAATAAGTAAAAATTTACACTTGAAATTATGGAGGAAAGTAGCCTACATTAATAAACAAATATTTTGATTAATATGTAAAAATACAAACTTTTTTTTGTGAGGGTTATGTTTAGGGGTTGAAAATATTAGCTCAATATAAAAACGAATGAAGTCGATGGAAGGACTCCACGGAGATACACTAACTATACACTGTTTGTTTGCTTGTGAACAAGTGCAAGTGTGTGTGTCTAAAAGTCGAGTTAAACGCAGACTAACTTGCATCGTAGCCTGCAATTTAATAGGTGTCCTCATCGTAGTGTACATACACAATATACCCAAGTTTATTAGATCCATGTTGTGCACTGAGATTTGTAAAGATCTTTTATTATTGCCAAAATCGCAAACATTTGTAGCCAACATGAGGCAGGCAGGAAGAGAACACATTGAAAATGAAACCAAATCTGAGCATAACCGTTACAAGAGGTAGAGGATAAAAAATAGGCTATATCAATGGAAAGACTCCACCAAGATACACTAACACATGTGTGTTTGTTTGCTTGAATGGATGTTTTTCTCTCACAGTTTATTCTCTTTTCACTCCTTAAAAACCATTTCCGCTCAGTTTTTCATGAGATCACGGAAGTGAAGTTCAGTGCTTTTGTTGAGCAAGGTGCCATAGAGGAACATTTATAAATATTGTCATTATTCAAGGTAAGTTAGTAAATATTTTAAGTTACTGAACAATGTTTAAGTGTCATGTGTTCAGTAATCACAGAAGATTCATGCAGCACAACTCTTAATTGTGTTAGATTACAGTCTTTACTGAGTTCGAGATTATGTCATTTTCAAAACTGTTTTATAAAAGATGTTTTGTGAGCTGAACAACTGGCACACTGTATTTCTAGTTTCCCTCACATCCTTGTTTTCATTTCTGTCAAACATTACAGTTTTTTCAAATTGCTTACAATTTCTGAAACTATGGCTCTAGAAGTGAAGTTAATTGGGGTCGCACACCGGACGAGAAGTGCAGCGCCGAGTTATGGAGCGAATTATGTGCCATAATTTAACAAACAAATCCAGCATTTTGCAAACAAACTCAATCTACTTCGCAAAGGAAAACTCGACTCGCAAACAAACTCGATCCGCTTTGCAAAGGAAATCTCGACTCGCAAACAAACAGAAAGCAATGTGCAAGCACAAAGGTCAGTTTGAGTGAAAATGCAGTGGAGTAACAAATATGTATTGTGTTTTACAAATATAAATAAATGAGCCAAGATAATACTTCACAAATATATACAAACCATCCTTCAAATTGCATGTAACCTTTGAACAAATACCAAATCTAGTGCATACAAATGCATATCTGTCTGTTATGATTGTGTGACGCTTCGCTTTTTATGAGATCTCTCGGCTCGATTTTCTCACAAATGCGTCCAGGCGGATTTTCTCACAAATGCAGTTGAGCAACTTCCTCTTCTAAAACAGTAGATGGCGCTAAACTAGAGGCTAATTTAGCGCTAGTCTCCCAGGAGAAGCACTGATTTGAAACTTGCCTTTGCCTACAGCTGAGGAAAATGGCTGATGAACGGGTGTGTTTCTGTCTTATTTGATCTATAATTAACCTTTTTGAGGTTTTCTCTTGCAAAATGTTTATTGCATATCTAGACAGAAATCCACATTAGCACTTAGTAGCACTTCATTCTCTCTAGGATCGGGGAATCTATAAGCTGAAAGCTCTGCCATCATGTTGCTTTTTGTAATTTTTTTCTGCATCGGACTCATGCGAAATTACTAAATTAGTGATTATGTCTACACTTGAACGGATCTATTTCTTTCGTTCTCCATAAATTAATGAGAACATTTCATTTAATTGAGCGGCGGGTTTCATTTGTGTGTCCAAAATAATCATTTGGGCACTGCATAGGCTACGTCACAGGCAAGTTAAGAAACAATTGTATATTGTTTTTTTGTGTGTTTTTTTTCATTAATTATTTGATTACATTAACAGTTAAGCTGACTGAATTCCAACTAAATAAATAAATAAATGGGACCCTCCTTTCAATTAAATTAAATGTTCTCATTAATTTATGGAGAACGAAAGAAATAGATTCGTTCAAGTGTAGACATAATCACTAATTTAGTAATTTCGCATGAGTCCGATGGAGAAAAAAATGACAAAAAGCAACATGATGGCAGAGCTTTCAGCATAGATTCCCCGATCCTAGAGAGAGTGAAGTGCTACTAAGTGCTAATGTGGATTTCTGTCTAGATATGCAATACACATTTTGCAAGAGAAAACCTCAAAAAGGTTAATTATAGATCAAATAAGACAGAAACACACCCGTTCACCGGTCATTTTCCTCATCTGTAGGCAAAGGCAAGTTTCAAATCAGTGCTTCTCCTGGGAGACTAGCGCTAAATTAGCCTCTAGTTTAGCGCCATCTACTGTTTTAGAAGAGGAAGTTGCTCAACTGCATTTGTGAGAAAATCGAGAAGCACCTGGCTGCAGCCTGCAGATTTGGGCGGGGGTGCACCTGGGGCGGGGCTGCACGTGCAGCCCCGCCTACAATGCTTCTCATTGGTTAGTGGCAAGTGATGACGTCGATCGCGGCGGGGCCGCACCTAGGGCGGGGCTGCACGTCTCTTCCCGCCAACATCTCTTCTCATTGGTTAGTGGCGTGAAGTCATGACATGATTCTAACATGTTTTCATTTCCGATGTTCATCGCTGCATGCTGCATGGTGAGTACATTACAGGCAAGCTACTCTTTTTTTGTTCTAATTTTATTTACATTTTATTTTACAATGTTTAATTCTGAAGTGGCGTTTAGTGTGATGTTAATTGGTGTAAAAATGAGATCGTGTAGTGCTAACTTTACTCATCATATCATACAAATAACTAGGACAGCGTAAGTCTAAGTGTGTGTATGTGTGCGTGGTGTGTGTGCGTGGTGTGTGTGTGTGTGTGTGCGTGCGCGCTAGCGCGCGTTTGCGTGGTGTCTGTGGTTTTGGTGGGATTAGGATATGGTGTTATAACCATAGGTTAAAACAGAGGCCCTTAAAAAGAAATACAGTGGCAGAACTAAACCAGGAGAAGAAATATAGGATTTAAGAGTTAATAGTAATATACAAAGATATATTGTAGGATATTTTTTTCTATGAATACATTGATTAAATGTATTTTGATATTATTGTTATTAATATATATAAATATATTTAAATATAAGGTTATGAAAACCTTCAAGCTTTTAAAACTATTTCAAACTTTTAGGATAGGCTTTCTCAAGCCAAATTAAAGTTTGTGTTGACAAACTTTTTAAACTAGTTTGTTGTTCATAAAACAAGTAAGTCTCTTAGGTATTTTACAGACAAAGCCAATAACACTCAAGCATATCTTGTCTAACATTTTCCTATAATATGTTTAAAATATATAACAAATAAATTCCTTGTATGACTCTGTACTATGTTAATGCCTCTCTTTAAAATGATTCCATATTGTTTGTTCTGTATTTGATCTAAATTAGGTGTTGTGAAGTGGAGTGCATTTTCCAGACAATATAAGCAAGAGTTCCGGGAGCCCTACTCGCTGACTCTGTGCTTGCACTGCACTGAAGTATACAAGCACTGCCCACCTGGGTCTGGGTGATGGCCGAAGGGGAGTCCTGCGGGGACTTTATTCTGAGAAGGAGGTTGAGGGCTATTGCTCTGTTGACTGTTTTTTTTTTTTTTCAGGCTGAGTAGATTGTGTGTGTGAGTGTGTGTGAGTGTGTGTGTGTGTGTGTGTGTGTGAGTGTGTGTGAGTGTATGTATGTACGTGTGTGAGTGTACGTACGTGTGTGAGTGTACACGCGTGCGTGTGTGTAGGTACACGCGTGCATGTGTGTACGTACGTACAAGTGTATGTGTGTGTGTGTGTACGTACGTACGCTTGTGTGTGTACGGTTGATGTATGTGATTATCTGTATGTGTGCATATCTCTTTTTGTTTTGAAATAAAAGTTATCACTGGTTTGAGTTTGTTTTTTTTGAGTTGGCATGCATAATATGGGATACAGACAGAGATTGACAAATGTACTTTATGTAGTTAGTTTAACTTAAAACTACTTTATTGGCATAAATGTTTTATAATAACCTAATGCACAAAAATAAACAAGAACTATTACAGAGGAATGATTAAAATAAAAAATATAAGGTGCCATTAATGTTTACAGTAATTTTGTAATTTACACAGTGAAGTGCAACAGAATGTAAAAAACCTGTAATTCCTTATGTTTACCTTAGATCAGACATAGTTAAAACTATGGATATATGCTCAACTACTTTTTGCTGCTTTCATTATTACTTTAGAATTGTTTTAATACTTTATCATTTTATTAAAGTAGCCTATTATTTCAATTATTATTATTTTTTTTATTAATGCCAAGGTTTCAAAAATATAACTTACATAGCAAAAATGTACAAATTACATACAACGGAATAAAAAAAGCAAAGCAGCATAGTACATATACTCATAAAAATAAAACAAAAAACAGAACAGAAAGCTTTAATGAAATAAATGAAAAAGTTGAAACAATTTTATTGTCTTAAGAGCTTTAAGATTCTTAGATGACGAAATGCTTTGGATGTATTGGATCTCTCTTGTAAAAACAATGAATAAGGGATTCTGCTGAGTGAATTTACTACGGTGAATGTGAAATTTTGCAAGGAACAATAATAGATTCATAATAAAATACTCATTAAATTTAGCTTTTTGTATATTAAAGAAACCAAACAGTACATCCTTAAAAAGCAAAGAGAAATCCGGAAGCACATTGCACTTAATAAAATGAGAAAATTCAACCCAAAATAACTGTTTGTGAGGACAATCCCAGAAGATATGAAAAGCAGTTTCATCAGGGGCACCACAAAAAGAACAACTTGTGTTTATATCTGATTTAAACCTTTTCAAAAAAGCTTTAGCAGGGTAAATTTTGTGTAATAATTTAAATGAAACTTCTCTAACCTTATTAGTTATTATGTATTTCAAAGGTAGAGTCCATACTTTTTTCCAATCAATATGATCAAACAAGTTCTTCCAATACGAGGCCACATATGGAATTGTTACTAGCTCCTTTTATTATTTCAAATTTGCGCAAGCGTTTTTAAGACGCGTGATGTCATCACAATACGACGCATGCGCTGTCAGCGCGATATGGCACAAGAGTTTTCAACCGCTTTTCCTGTTTACCGTGGCGTCGACGTCATTACTGTGCCACTAACCAATGAGAACCAGGTGCGGCCCCGCCTCGATCGACGTCATCACTTTACCCCAACCAATAAGAAGCGTTATGGGCGGGGCTGCACGTGCAGCCCCGCCCCAGGTGCAGCCCCACCCCGATCTGCAGGCTGCAGCCAGGTGTACTTGGGAAAATCTGCCTGGACGCATTTGTGAGAAAATCGAGCCGAGAGATCTCATAAAAAGCGAAGTGTCACACAATCATAACAGACAGATATGCATTTGTATGCACTAGATTTGGTATTTGTTCAAAGGTTACATGCAATTTGAAGGATGGTTTGTATATATTTGTGAAGTATTATCTTGGCTCATTTATTTATATTTGTAAAACACAATACATATTTGTTACTCCACTGCATTTTCACTCAAACTGACCTTTGTGCTTGCACATTGCTTTCTGTTTGTTTGCGAGTCGAGATTTCCTTTGCAAAGCGGATCGAGTTTGTTTGCGAGTCGAGTTTTCCTTTGCGAAGTAGATTGAGTTTGTTTGCAAAATGCTGGATTTGTTTGTTAAATTATGGCACATAATTCGCTCCATACTGCGTCGCGTCTAGGACAACTCGAGGTATCGCACATCGGACGCGCACTTTCTCAGTTTATGGCCAGGAATATTATGTTTAAGGACATTATGGAATTAAGATAATGTGTGTACTATGTTATGATTGTAGTGTACAATTAAATGCAATCGTTGCTAAGTCTGCAGTCTGAACACTTTACCTCAGAGCGCCCATTAACTGAATGAATTGAGAATCACCTGAAAATCCGATAACATCAGCAGTTTTCATCCACGCAGCTGATTTCTGTAAATGAATGTAAAACTAAATGTATATTGCAGCACAGGGTGAAGTCAGTATATAGCCTACATTAATGACGATTTGAGACAAATAAATGTACATTTAATATAAAACTATGTAAATGGCGCTCTGTGGCGCGGCAGGATTTTGAACACGGTCCTGAGTCGTAGCTGGAGCTGGGTGCCGCAGACAGACGCCGAATGGCGCCGCCGGTGTGTGTGTACACTCATAGAGAATAATGTGTTCGAATTTTAAAGACGTGGCGCTGCGCTTCTTGTCCGGTGCGACCCCCTTAACTCTACATACAAAACCACAAAACATGCAAAACATCAGACAGTAATAACAATTTTAGGAACATTAACATTACAATTGTATAACATTACAATGTCTAGAAATCAGTTTCAATAGTAACTGAATAGTTGGGTTTAATTTGAGATCTACTAATATATTGTTAGTGCCGAGATTTTTCACGTGAATAAATCCATAGATCCGCATGATTTGTTTGTCTACTGTAATGGTCTGGTTGTTAGAACTGTCAGAGGTTACGGGTTCTAATCCGCACTCGTATATATATTTTTATTTTTTCCTCATCAAAACCGAATATGTTCATCAGTGGTTACAGTATATATCAAGCAGGGACGTCTGAGTGCATTTTGTTTTGTGATTTCACTGGAACGAATAGAGAGTCTCTGCGTCACTGATAGCAGCAGCTATGAGCACTTGGCATGATTTGAAAAACAAAATTTTAGCCCTACATTGTCTCTTATTTAATAAACTAAATTAATGCTCTGCTAGTTAACTGGAGATGTTTTATTTATTTGTATTAGGTACATCTGTGCCGTTGTTTCAAAAAGTGGTGTGGACAATATTGACCCTGAGAAAAAGTGGTGGGGACATACCACACAAATTATGCCTATGGCACAAATACACTGTATACTGTATGTATGCACAATTGATGAATGTTTTATTGAACTGAACTGAATCAACACTGAAGTGATTTGGAGTGAATATTGACACTATTGCGTCTTTGGCTAAGCTGCTTCTCAGGCGATTTGTTACTATTGTGAAGCTACTATTGTGAAACAATCTATATTGTAGCTTGTATGTATATTCAGTGTATGTATGTACATATATATATATATATATATATATATACACACACACACACACATAGGCCTACATATATTTACATACATATATTTATTTACACTATAAAAAGATCAATCAATCAATCAATCAATTTATGTATAAGTGTTTTCACACATGATCATTGGGTGTCGGTCATCAGGAAAATGAGTGTGGCATATAGAGAACTGTGTTTAGAGTTTTGCAAAAAGTTTGTTTTCAATTTCAAAGTGTAAAGCGTATAATGTGCATGGAGTTTTGCAGAATTGGTCTGAAGATTCAGTACATGAGTAAATGGTTTCACTGAGTGAGCCTCAAGTTCCACTTTTATTGTCTAAGCTTTCTAATTTGAAAAAACTGTAAATATGGCTTTAGGTCTATGACACTAAAGCAGTTAAAAATCTCTGTTTCTCAAATAAACTGTTCTTATTTTAATGAGATATTAAAATATATTTAAATGAGAATTTATTCATTTTTTAGCAGTTCATTTGTGTGTGTGTGTGTGTGTGTGTTCTGCTGACAGTCAAGTGCTTCAGATAGTACAGAACTGGAATAACTGGATACTGGGAAAATGTTAAATGTTGTTTTTCATTACAAGGTACATTTAAATGTTAAATGTTGTTTTTCATTACAAGGTACTTTTTATATGTATTTGCGAATAAGATCGGCCCTTTGGGCATATGGGGTGCCTTGGGACTCTCATTTACCTATTCACCCACTGCGCAAATTAATCCTTCCTTCTGAGAGATCTCCCTCTTCTGTTTCGGTTATTTATTCGTATCTTCTTGAGCATTCATACAAACCCTTATCTATTACAACTGTTTGGGCCAATGATCTTAATGAAGATGTGCATGTTTTATTTTTGGATCAGGTATGGGGAATGTTTAAGCTGTCTTCAATGAACCCCAATCATCAAATGATACACTGGAAATTATTACATACTGTAGGGTTTACTTGACTCCTATGAAACGTTTCTGTATGAATCTATCCTCCTCTACCAAGTGTAATCTTTGTTCTCAAGGATCTCTAGGCATGTACTTGCACTTCTTTTGGGACTGTCCCTCTCTCTCACCTTTTTGGACCCAACTCTCACAGGACTTATCATATATGTTGGGCACTGATATTTCTTTTATGTGGGGTTCCCCACATAATTTTTTCTTGAACGATTTTAGGGACCTTACCTTATCCATTCAACAAAGATATTTACTGTTAACCGCTCTCACAGCGGCAAAAAAAATGTTAGTTAACCGCTGGAATCCTCCTCACACAATGGACAGATGAACATGGACAGTATCTTTGCTGGACATTATATCAATGGAACTCTCAACTTCTCGTATGCATGGATCCAATGTTAAGACTGTGAATTTATGGCATGCTGCTTTTGATATTGTGTCAACTTTTTTAACATCTATGTATTTTTTTTTTTTTTAATTTTTATCTTTTTATTATTATTATTATTATTATTATTATTGTTGTTTTTTGGGTCTTCATTCTATGTTTGTATTTGATTTTTATTTTCTTGAAGTCTACCAGGGGTGGGATGGGGTGGGTTCTAGATTTGTATAGTTGCTTTTTGCCTTGTATTTTTGTTTTTCTTGACTTTAAAAAAGAAAACTCAATAAACAGTTGTTAACAAAAAAAATAAAAAAATAGTATGAAATATGTTATAATTATCATTCACAATCACTATTGTAAAATGTTGTATTTTCAAAGTTAAATTTGTTCTTGTCTGGTCTGAAATTTAAAAGATAAGTCTCCCAAGAAGACTATCATAATTGAATCTACTTGTTCAGTCTAATTCTATTGAGACTCAATCATCACCAGCAATCAGCTGAATCTGTCAGACCTATTAATGAGCACAGACTTTTAAACTGAAATACAACGTGAAGATTTTGTTTAAAGTTTTGACCTTTAAAGTTTAAATAATGTTTCATAATAGTTGATCTGATCACAGTGTCATTTCATTAATAATATTTATTTACAGGTACTTCCTAGATCTCTGCTATAAAAGTGCAAATATTTGAAGACTTTTTTTTCTTTGCTCCATCAGTCCTTGAAAGAAGATGCCATCTGTTTTAGAGCTGCTTTATGTTACTCTAGAAGACCTGGGGAAACATGATCTGAAGATATTTAAGTGGCACTTAAAAGAAGATGGACCCACTAGAGCTGGTAGACTGGAAAATGCTGATGTCCTTGATATAGTGGATATAATGATTATGTGTTTCGGACAATACGGAGCAGTGATGAAAACAGTGAACATCCTGAGGAAGATGAACCAGAACCGGCTGGCCGAAGAGTTACAGAACAACTACACTGGAGGTAATAAAGGAAAGAATAGAACAGATAGGCAGCATAGATTCATAGAAATGTGCATTCAGTTTTTTTTTTTAAAGAAGATTCTTACGTTCACAATTTATATTTATTTAACCACAAATATTTTAAAATATTTTTACAATTTAAAGATACTGTTTTCTATTTGAATATCTTAAAAATATATATTTTTCCTATGTTGCCATCACAGGAACATTTTCACAGCTGAATTTTCAGCATCATTACTCAATCTTCAGTGTCACACGATCCTTCAGAAATCATTCTAATATGCGGATTTAGTTCATAGTTTAATAGTTGTGCTGTTTAATGAAGTGTTGAAACACGATGCAGAGCTTTATTTAGGATACCTTGATGAACATAAAGTCTCATTCTTTTCTCTCTCTTCACAGTGCAAACATCATTCGAGCCAGCTGAGAAACGCCCAAGAAAACAAGGTAAATTAACCTTAAACATCCTTACAGCGGAATCAGAAATTATTTTAGCATGTTTGATGTATATTCATCTCATTACAGAACAGAACTGCTTTCATTATTATGAATTTAAATACCATATGTTTGCTCCTGTTGATTATAATGATAATCATGCTAATGTGAAAAATCTTTGTGTTTAATTTTCTAGTGTTGTTTTGTTCACACCTTTACATGTTTATTTATATTTTTCATAACAGATGATTTCTGGCTGCAGGAATTCTTGAAAACTCATAAAATGAAGATGAAGGAGAAAGTAGAGCACATCTTTGACTGTAAAAAGAAAAATGAAGAATATCTCAGGGATGTTTTCACAGAACTCTTCATTACGGAGGGGGATCTTAAAGAAGTCAATCAAGAACATGAGATTCGGCAGATTGATAAAGCCTTTAAACCCCATAAATCACAGGACAGGCCAATCAGATGCAATGATGTATTTAGTCTGAACAAAAATAAGAAAAAGATTGTGTTGACAAAAGGCATCGCTGGCATTGGAAAAACGGTCTCAGTGCACAAGTTCATTCTGGACTGGGCAGAAGGAAAAGCCAATCAGGATATAGACTGTGTTTTCCTGCTTCCATTCCGAAAGATGAACTGCATTAAAGCCCGAGAGATCAGTCTGCATGAGTTTCTGCAGAGATTTAATCCAGAACTGAAGGACCTGGAAACAGCAAAGATATGTAAGATATATAGTTGTAAGCTTGCGTTCATCTTTGATGGACTGGATGAGAGTCAACTGACTTTGGATTTTGACTGTGAAATTGAAAGCTTTGAGGAACGATCATCTATAGATGAACTTTTTTCAAGTCTGGTAAATGGGATTCTGCTTCCATCCGCTCACGTCTGGGTGACATCACGACCAGCAGCAGCCAATCAGATCCCTCCGGAGTATGTAGGGTTGTTCACTGAGGTGCGAGGATTCACTGACCAGCAGAAGGATGAGTATTTCAGAAAGAGAATCAAAGATGAGACTCGGGCCTCCAGAATGATCTCACACATTAAGAAATCTCGTAGTCTCTACATCATGTGTTACATTCCCGTGTTCTGTTGGATCACAGCCACTGTTCTTCAGGGCATCCCTAGTGGGAACAATGCAGGGAACATCAACACGACACTTACTGAAATGTACATCCACTTCCTGCTGATACAGATGAAGTTGAAAAACCAGAAGCATGACAGAAAAACAGAAAGACAACGTACCAAGCTCTTAGAATCCAATAAAACCATGATTTTGAAGTTAGCTAAGCTAGCGTTTGAACAACTGAAGGAAGAACACATAGTGTTCAATGAAGAAGATCTGAAAGCATGTGGTATTGATGTGAGTGAAGACTTTGAGTCCACTGGAATGCTCACTGAGATCTTTCAGCAAGAAGCTGGACTTCATGAGGTGAAGGTCTTCTGCTTCGTGCATCTGAGTGTTCAAGAGTTCCTCGCTGCAGTGCATGTGTTCCTCTGCTACCTGAACAAGAACATGGACGAACTGCAGTTTTTCCTTGAAGAAACACAAAACCTGTTACTCCCTCAGTTTAAAAAATGCAAAACCTACAAAAATATTGCTTTATGTGATTTACTAAAGAAGTCTGTTGAGAAAGCAATGCAAAGTCAGAAAGGACATTTGGACCTATTTTTACGGTTTCTGCTGGGCATTTCACTGGAGTCCAATCAAAACATGCTCAGAGGCCTGTTCACACACACTGAAGACAGCAAAGACAGCGTCACAGAAGTAACTAAACACATTAAAGAACAATTACAAAACGAGGACATCTCACCTGAAGCTTCAGTCAACCTGTTCTACTGCTTACTGGAGCTCAACGACAATTCATTATATACAGAAATACAAAGATACTTCAGATCATCTTCAGGAGAATACCTCTCATCTTCCATGTGCTCATTGATGGCTTACGTCCTGCTGATGTCAGAGGAAGTGCTGGATGAGTTCAACCTGAGGATCTACAATACTGGACCGGGAGGCCAAATTAATCTTCTGCCAGCTGTGAGATGCTGCAGAAAAGCCATGTAAGTAACTTGTTAACAGCTGTTTAATCAGTTTTTTTGTTTTTTTGTTTCAAGTATCATGTTTTTAATGATTTTGGAAAGTAAAATCTGTATTTACTAAAACGTAATAGTCTAAAATCTAAACAGTAATTTTATAGACATACTTTTGAAAGTTATTTTCACTTGACTGTCTCATTAGTTCCAGCATACATGACATTTATATATAATCTGCTCTCTGATGGACTGAAGAGCCCAAATTGTCAGCTGAAGATACTGAGGTTTGAAGTTCGTTCAATCCTTATACAACACCCAGCTCAGTATTTCAATCACTAAAAACAGTGGGACATTCTAAAACGCTTAACATGAAAATATATAAAGTGGGACAGATTTAAACAAAGACAGATTTTAATACATCAAATTGGGCAGTTGTGGCCTAATGGTTAGAGTGTCAGACTTGTAACCCGAAGGTGACGGGTTCGAGTCTCAGTACCGGGTGAGTGAATGAACAGTGCTCTCTTCCACTCTCATTACCCAAAACTGAGGTTCCCTTGAGCAAAGGACCTAACCCCCAATCGCTCCCCGGGCACCGCAACAAAAATGGCTTCCCACTGCTCCGGGTGTGTGTTCACATTGTGTGTGTGTTCAATACTCACTGCTGCAGAGCACAAATTTCGAATATGGGACACCATACTTGACTACACGTCACACCACTTTCAGTATACACCATATTGATGATGCATATTACAGTATATACAGATACATTGCGCTAAATTGCATGTTAATTTTCTTTATAATAGTTTTAATGGGAAAACAATTTATCTGAAACTTTGAATGTTACATTCATATTCTGGGTTGATCTATTTACCTGTATGTAGTCCAATATTGTTTTAGGCAAGATGATGATGATGATGAAGTCAACGAAGTATTGCAATAGGAGATGTTTTCTCCCCATTATGTCCACACATGAGAGATGGCTTGTCAAATCTTTCTGTACATTTTTTAAATAAACAAAGTAAAGTGCCATCTCTTTGTTATTAGATAATCTGACAGTAGTATATCATAACAACAAATTGTGAAAATCAAATTTGATATATACAGTGAGGAAAATAAGTATTTGAACACCCTGCTATTTTGCAAGTTCTCCCACTTGGAAATCATGGAGGGGTCTGAAATTGTCATCGTAGGTGCATGTCCACTGTGAGAGACCAGAAATCACAATATATGATTTTTTAACTATTTATTTGTATGATACAGCTGCAAATAAGTATTTGAACACCTGTCTATCAGCTAGAATTCTGACCCTCAAAGACCTGTTAGTCTGCCTTTAAAATGTCCACCTCCACTCCATTTATTATCCTAAATTAGATGCACCTGTTTGAGGTCGTTAGCTGCATAAAGACACCTGTCCACCCCATACAATCAGTAAGAATCCAACTACTAACATGGCCAAGACCAAAGAGCTGTCCAAAGACACTAGAGACAAAATTGTACACCTCCACAAGGCTGGAAAGGGCTATGGGGAAATTGCCAAGCAGCTTGGTGAAAAAAGGTCCACTGTTGGAGCAATCATTAGAAAATGGAAGAAGCTAAACATGACTGTCAATCTCCCTCGGACTGGGGCTCCATGCAAGATCTCACCTCGTGGGGTCTCAATGATCCTAAGAAAGGTGAGAAATCAGCCCAGAACTACACGGGGGGAGCTGGTCAATGACCTGAAAAGAGCTGGGACCACCGTTTCCAAGGTTACTGTTGGTAATACACTAAGACGTCATGGTTTGAAATCATGCATGGCACGGAAGGTTCCCCTGCTTAAACCAGCACATGTCAAGGCCCGTCTTAAGTTTGCCAATGACCATTTGGATGATCCAGAGGAGTCATGGGAGAAAGTCATGTGGTCAGATGAGACCAAAATAGAACTTTTTGGTCATAATTCCACTAAACGTGTTTGGAGGAAGAAGAATGATGAGTACCATCCCAAGAACACCATCCCTACTGTGAAGCATGGGGGTGGTAGCATCATGCTTTGGGGGTGTTTTTCTGCACATGGGACAGGGCGACTGCACTGTATTAAGGAGAGGATGACCGGGGCCATGTATTGCGAGATTTTGGGGAACAACCTCCTTCCCTCAGTTAGAGCATTGAAGATGGGTCGAGGCTGGGTCTTCCAACATGACAATGACCCGAAGCACACAGCCAGGATAACCAAGGAGTGGCTCTGTAAGAAGCATATCAAGGTTCTGGCGTGGCCTAGCCAGTCTCCAGACCTAAACCCAATAGAGAATCTTTGGAGGGAGCTCAAACTCCGTGTTTCTCAGCGACAGCCCAGAAACCTGACTGATCTAGAGAAGATCTGTGTGGAGGAGTGGGCCAAAATCCCTCCTGCAGTGTGTGCAAACCTGGTGAAAAACTACAGGAAACGTTTGACCTCTGTAATTGCAAACAAAGGCTACTGTACCAAATATTAACATTGATTTTCTCAGGTGTTCAAATACTTATTTGCAGCTGTATCATACAAATAAATAGTTAAAAAATCATACATTGTGATTTCTGGATTTTTTTTTTTTAGATTATGTCTCTCACAGTGGACATGCACCTACGATGACAATTTCAAACCCCTCCATGATGTCTAAGTGGGAGAACTCGCAAAATAGCAGGGTGTTCAAATACTTATTTTCCTCACTGTATATACAGTATGTGGCCACAGGAAAATGACACACAGGAACAAAAAATATAGGTGGGGTTCGTATTTTATTCCTTATAAGTGGCTAGGATTTTCTGTTTCTCTTCTTTTAGGTACATGGGACGGAAGACCCACAATAAAACAAAATACATTGCCAGTATATCTTTGGATCATATAGCAAATTGTTCACTCCAAAATCAAGGAAATATAAAGTACAAATTGTCGTCTCTTATTGTGTGCAATAATAAAGAACAATGCAAATAATGAAACACCAGTAACAATAATACGGTAATGGTAACTCTGAAAAGGAACATTAACATCTTAGAACTGCACAAACAATAAAGGCCCGTTCACACCAAGGACGATAACTATAAAGATAACGATAAAGATATAGTTCTAAAAATCGTTCTCCATATTAAAGACTAGCAGAGTTCACACCACAACTATAACGATAAAGATATGAGGAACGATATCGTTGGGATCACTTTCAGAATGATTTTTTTCCAGCTGTTGAAGGATGAAACACTGACAGCCAATCAGAATCCACTCGAATTTAAAGAGCTTGCGCATTGTGCAGAAGTTAACCCTCTGGGGTCTGAGGTGTGTTCTGGCCCTGGAGGTGTTCTGACATGCTCTGACATTTTAATGGCTAAAGTCTGATTACACTATGTTCAGCACAAACTCTGCTACAATAATATGTAAGCAGCATGTATGTAAAAGTTTGTAGTTTTGAGATAATGACATGCGTGGTTTGTGAAAAAACAAAAACAATTGTCACTGAAATAAAGTCATGAAACCCATACTGATTATTTCTTCACAAAACTTTTGAAAACTGAATCACGTAGCCTAGAATATTTGCTCCAAAACTATGTGAAAATCATCCTGCCCACTCATTCAGATAAAACAATGTATGATTTAAAATTTGTAAGACATGTTTTGTGTAAGAAAGCTGTATGCCAGGAGGCGTGAACACATCATGAATATTGATGTGTTTCACACCTGAGAAAGACAAAGACCCTCCCATAATGGCCCTATCAGGTGGGACTGTAAACTATGTAGCAACAATGACATCTGCTTTTCGCATTAAGTGATCATATGGCAAGACACATCGTCTTGTGTCCGTACTGGTTAATAATTGCCCCACGAGGAGCAATTTGCCAGCGCCAGTTCGGCTGGCCTTGTGACATTCCACACACACACACACACACACACACACACACACACACACACACACCATTCATGGAGCTTTTCAGAGAAAGTACCCCTAAAATGTTGATATGTATTCCTATGTTTCTCAAAGTGTCGTCACTTGCCATAACGGAAACACTGACAACTTTATTGTGTGTTTAATCAAACTTTATTTGTGTGTCATTATGCATATAAATGTAACGTTATGTTTCCCCAATCTTTACCTGTCATAATTGATATCTCTGTAATCCTCTCCATCTCACGGAGACGAATCTTGACTGCAAAGTACAATAATATGCATTTGTTCCAGGAAATATCATATTTCTAAGTATGAATCCTTTCCCTCATAAGACATATGGTACAAGGGGGCGTGTTTTTCTTTACACAAAGAGACTTCTCCCGCGTCAGATCAGAAGACCTGATTCGCTGTCGTTCCAAAGAGAAGGCGTAAACAGATGTCTTTAAAAGGCAAGAGACCCTGTTTCCTCTCTCTCTTCTCTCATCGATCCCGCTGATCCCACTTCCTTGCTTCTCCGGTCCCTGACCTCCTCCTCCTTCTCCACGTGCAGCGCTGCTCCAGCTGGACAGGCCTCGCCTTGGCCTCTGGGACACATGGCCCGCGTCATGTAAAAGCCTGCCGTCTTTGCAACCAAGATTTGCAACCTCTCCCGTCCCGGGAGACGAACTTTCTCGGTAACATTACAGTCAGTAAGCCTTTTAAACTTCCGCGGCACTGGAAGACGCAGCGGAAAACAGGACACACCCTCGCTTCCTGCCTCAGCCTCGCCCGAACAGAGAACGAACGTGCAAGTAACTTTAAAACCCTCTCTGAAAGCTGCTTTCCAGGAGTCTCGTGAACTTAGGTTTCTGTATGTAATAATTACTAATTTTCTCTTCTCTTCTCTTTCTTTCTTTCATTTCATTTCAGTCTGATCACTTATGTTATTGTTTGGTTATATGTGTGTTTGTTTTATTGTTTGCATTTTTACGTACGTTTATATTCGTAGCTCATATAATCTCTAGTTTTGCATTTATTAAAATTCATAAATACTTTTCACTGTCTCTGTGTTTGAAAATCCACCTTATAAGTCAATGAAACTTAAAAGATCAAATTATAAGCTACAAGCTCGATACGTATAGACTACATTGAGTAGTTTTAATTAATAAACTCAGAAAGTTTGATGTTCGTGGCCAGAAGATAAAACTTTCTTGGAGTTTGTAAAGAGATACCCCTTCTTAACTGTGATAATCTCACCTTTATTCGCTGGACGAATAACGATTAGACCAGTTACAGAACAAGGTAATCTCTATAATTGATAAAATAAATGTACATGCGACTTATGAATTATGACCATGAGTCATAATTATTAATATTTCCAAAATTCCCTATATTCTTGAGCTAATTCAAATTAACCCAGAGTCGTATTCGTTACAACTATAAACATTCACATTTCACATTCCTGAAAAATAGTACCTGTCATTTCCATGGTGTTTTATTTTTCATTTTACCATGTTCATGTACAGAGACTCATGTGAATGTTGAAGTCAGCAGGACTCTTCAGTGGCATCTGTATAAAAATATATACATATAAAAAAAATAAAAAAACTGTGAACATGCTGATATCAAGAGAAACTATAGGGCTGCACGATTTTGGGAATACATTTTAGATTTTTCTGGTTAAAATTGTGATTTAAAAATTACTATATATTTATACCAGGTTTGTTGTGCCTTGTAGGCATATACGTGTAGGGCTACATAAAATAATAACAATAGACTATATTCGTATAGCGTATAGTTTCCATTCGTTAAGACGTTATGAAATGAAATTGTAGTAAAAACATAAAGCCAAATGTTTTTGCTTTTCAAACGCACAGCGCGAGTGACTCAAACTCACAGTGTGTGCAGAGAATATATTTCAACATGTTTCTATATTCATATATATTCATATATATATATATATATATATATATATATATATATATATATATATATATATACAGTGAGGAAAATAAGTATTTGAACATCCTGCTATTTTGCAAGTTCTCCCACTTAGAAATCATGGAGGGGTCTGAAATTGTCATCGTAGGTGCATGTCCACTGTGAGAGACATAATCTATAAAAAAAAAATCCAGAAATCACAATGTATGATTTTGTAACTATTTATTTGTATGATACAGCTGCAAATAAGTATTTGAACACCTGAGAAAATCAATGTTAATATTTGGTACAGTAGCCTTTGTTTGCAATTACAGAGGTCAAACGTTTCCTGTAGTTTTTCACCAGGTTTGCACACACTGCAGGAGGGATTTTGGCCCACTCCTCCACACAGATCTTCTCTAGATCAGTCAGGTTTCTGGGCTGTCGCTGAGAAACACGGAGTTTGAGCTCCCTCCAAAGATTCTCTATTGGGTTTAGGTCTGGAGACTGGCTAGGCCACGCCAGAACCTTGATATGCTTCTTACAGAGCCACTCCTTGGTTATCCTGGCTGTGTGCTTCGGGTCATTGTCATGTTGGAAGACCCAGCCTCGACCCATCTTCAATGCTCTAAATGAGGGAAGGAGGTTGTTCCCCAAAATCTTGTAATACATGGCCCCGGTCATCCTTTCCTTAATACAGTGCAGTCACCCTGTCCCATGTGCAGAAAAACACCCCCAAAGCATGATGCTACCACCCCCATGCTTCACAGTAGGGATGGTGTTCTTGGGATGGTACTCATCATTCTTCTTCCTCCAAACACGTTTAGTGGAATTATGACCAAAAAGTTCTATTTTGGTCTCATCTGACCACATGATTTTCTCCCATGACTCCTCTGGATCATCCAAATGGTCATTGGCAAACTTAAGATGGGCCTTGACATGTGCTGGTTTAAGCAGGGGAACCTTCCCTGCCATGCATGATTTCAAACCATGACGTCTTAGTGTATTACCAACAGTAACCTTGGAAACGGTGGTCCCAGCTCTTTTCAGGTCATTGACCAGCTCCTCCCGTGTAGTTCTGGGCTGATTTCTTACCTTTCTTAGGATCATTGAGACGCCACGAGGTGAGATCTTGCATGGAGCCCCAGTCCGAGGGAGATTGACAGTCATGTTTAGCTTCTTCCATTTTCTAATGATTGCTCCAACAGTGGACCTTTTTTCACCAAGCTGCTTGGCAATTTCCCTGTAGCCCTTTCCAGCCTTGTGGACGTGTACCATTTTGTCTCTAGTGTCTTTGGACAGCTCTTTGGTCTTGGCCATGTTAGTAGTTGGATTCTTACTGATTGTATGGGGTGGACAGGTGTCTTTATGCAGCTAACGACCTCAAACAGGTGCATCTAATTTAGGATAATAAATGGAGTGGAGGTGGACATTTTAAAGGCAGACTAACAGGTCTTTGAGGGTCAGAATTCTAGCTGATAGACAGGTGTTCAAATACTTATTTGCAGCTGTATCATACAAATAAATAGTTTTTTTAGATTATGTCTCTCACAGTGGACATGCACCTACGATGACAATTTCAGACCCCTCCATGATTTCCAAGTGGGAGAACTTGCAAAATAGCAGGGTGTTCAAATACTTATTTTCCTCACTGTATATATATATATTCTCTTTTGCACTAATAAGAAGTCTCTTTTGCACTGATAAGAAAAAAAGGGAGACAATTGTGCCGGTGCGACAGCCGACCCCAGGGGGTTAATCGCTGATGTACAGAAAAATCCAAAACTGCCTTTTTCGAGGATACGTTAATAAAATGGATCCATGGAAAGCAATCGGTCATACCCTTGGAATAAATGGTGAGAAGTATTAACAATGAGATCATAATGCAGGCTAGCAAATAGTATCAAAATTACCTCAGGTATCCAGCGCTAGTTTCGACAACATTGTGTTGCTTCCTTTGAAGTTGCAGTGAAAAAGGCATTCTTTTGATGCTTTTGTGTAACGTAAAGCAGCCAGGTCATCCATTTTCACTACTTTGAAACCGCAGCACGGGCAGATGTGTGCTTAGAATAAAAAGATTGTTATCGTTCATTGGTGTGGACGTGAATATAGTTATCGTTATAGTTATCGTTCTTGGTGTGAACGGACCTTTAGACTGCAATAACACTCACAAAATACACATTACATAAAAATTACATAGTGTGGATATTACTCACTTTTTTCTGTGTTTTTTTATATTCCACACTTATAAATCACTTCTTCCACGCGAACAGGCCTCGTTACGCGATCCTGCGTAAACATCCAACTCCCTATGGATATAAATCGACATTCGAGGCAATCTTCCAGTAATCTTACAGCAAAACTACACTATCATAACAGTGTTATACATAGATATGTACCTGAATGATAACAATTTACACTCGAACAGCAGTCACACACACATGCAGCATAACTCTATGGGTGCTTCTCAATATCCCTCCTCGTTTCCTCAGGTCCTTTGAGCGCTGCTGATGATGCGGTGAAGTGACGCTGAAGTGATCAAGTATTCCAATGTATAAAAAAGCTTTCATTCGATTCCTCCATCCTCCTTTTCTTTCCTTGCAGCCTTCCCTCGCATCCTACAAGGGTGGAGCTGAGATGTGAGGAAAGGAAGAGAGGAAAGCATGTTATTCAGTACCGACATTATTCAAGGATGCAAAAATAAGAATATATTTTTATTTATTTCATTGATTTATAAGCAGACCAGAATCGACTTGCACGAATGTGCACAACAGTTTTATTTAACTAAATCACAAACACTAAACAAATACGTAGACACAATCACGCATGCAGGGGTAGAATGTAAAGTGAAAATGACTGAAAAACCAGAGTAGAACAGGGGAATGAAGCTATGAAAAGAGTCATTTAACCTCCTGTAAGAACCATCAGTCATTTACTACAAAGCTCCTTTGTTAACAAAGGGGTTCACAACTTTGACTAACTAAACAGCAATTTAGTATATTGTACATTACTTGCAATTGCCTTAGCTGTTGAAGAGCATCCAGATATACAGTCGCGTGGAGAAAGTCCTGATAGTTCGGTCCGTTGATGCTGAAGTTGTAATCAATTTATTCCGTGTTGAATGAAGAAGCAATAGTAAACTTGATGAGTTAGTTGACTCTGTTCTGGTCGAGGAAGGTACACATGGTTCGGTATGTATGAAGCCTGCCGGCGCGAGTACGCCGGCGAGGCCGGATGAGGTCTCACGTGATCAGCAATCTGGAGCAGAAGCCAGCGAGTGGACACACTAAAAAGGGAACTTTGTGTTGGCTTTTAAAGTTCCACCGAGGTCTCACCTTTGAGTTTTGGCTTGACCAATGAGAGAGGTGCATCTCTCAAGCGGGAAAGTTCCTTTGTTTGGAAAAGCTGACTCATTTGCATGATTGGAGTAATCTACCATTTTGTGTGCATTTATACTCTGATAAATGTAACAAACACAAACTGCATTCTATGAGAATGCAATGTCCACCAAAGTGTGAGTCAGTAAATGAAGAATATTTTGATAGGAGAAACCCCCAAGATGGGGCTACATTAACTAATAGCTCTATCATCAAGCATGCATAACATTATATAATATAAAAAGACAACATACAAACAGTAATAATACACAAAATGTACTGGGGAAATGCATGTTAATTCATCATTTAATTCATCATCATTTGTCAATGAATTAGTGGAGAGAATTCCATTTCTATGGGATTGCATGTCTGGTTTTTTTTTGTTTGTTTTTTTGTGTGGCCTGTACTGTTCTGTCATTGAGAATAATCAAAAGTCCCAAGTGTCTTTGAAGTCTGGAGTGGAGAAAAAGGGTGATAATTCACAGTGGAGCAACCAGACATCATGGAGTCTTCCTGGGTGAGGAGTTTTAAAGATTAAGTGGAACGACGGTGTGTTTGATTGGTCCAGTCGTTACAACCCTGTGACTTCCTCATCACACATTCACGCTCATTTGTTCATTCGTATACGCGATGACATCACCTGATGACTCTTCAGTACATTCCCTGCAGAAATGTCTCTTAAACATATTTAAAGCATTAAGGCCCCTAACCATCCCCCTGGTTACACAAACACACATTTTATATATATATTAAAATCTCAATAATGCCTGAACTTCGTATTTTGAGCACTTCTTGCGTTGTTTTTGCCTCTTCATGATGACTCGCTTAATTTAGTCCTAATTTGTAAGTCGCTTTGGATAAAAGCGTCTGCTAAATGACTAAATGTAAATGTAAATATACTATATTGCCAAAAGTATTGGGACACCCTCCAAATCATTGAATTCAGGTGTTCCAATCACCTCCATGGCCACAGTTGTATAAAATCAAGCACCTAGGCATGCAGACTGCTTCTACATCTGCATTGTGCCAAGTGTAAAGTTTGGTGGAGGGGGGATTATGGTGTGGGGTTGTTTTTCAGGGCATGAGCTTGACCCCTTAGTTCCAGTGAAAGGAACTCTTAATGCTTCAGCATGCCAAGACATTTTGGACAATTTCATGCTCCCAACTTTATGGGAACAGTTTGGGGATTGCCCCTCCTCTTTCAACATGACATGACGCACCAGTGCACAAAGTAAGGTCCATAAAGACATGGATGAGGAGTTTGGTGTGGAGGAACTTGACTGGCCTGCATAGAGTCCTGACCTCAACCCGATAGAACACCTTTGGGATGAATTAGGGCGGAGACTGCGAGCCAGGCCTTCTCGTCCAACATCAGTGCCTGACCTCACAAATGCGCTTTTAGAAGAATGGTCAAAAATTCCCATAAACACACTCCTAAACCTTGTGGAAAGCCTTCCCAGAAGAGTTGAAGCTGTTATAGCTGCAAAGGGTGGGCCAACTCCATATTGAACCCTACGGATTAAGAATGGGATGTCATTAAAGTTCATGTGCATGTAAAGGCAGACGTCCCAAAAATTTTGGCAATATAGTGTGTGTGTGTTTATTTATATATATATATATATATATATATATATATATATATATATATATATATATATACAGTGGGGAGAACAAGTATTTGATACACTGCCGATTTTGCAGGTTTTCCTACTTACAAAGCATGTAGAGGTCTGTAATTTTTATCATAGGTATACTTCAACTGTGAGAGACGGATCCAGAAAATCACATCGTATGATTTTTAAATAATTTATTTGCATTTTATTGCATGACATAAGTATTTGATCACCTACCAACCAACAAGAATTCCGGCTCTCACAGACCTGTTAGTTTTTCTTTAAGAAGCCCTCCTGTTCTTCATTACGTGTATTAACTGCACCTGTTTGAACTCATTACCTGTATAAAAGACACCTGTCCACACACTCAATCAAACAGACTCCAACCTCTCCACAATGGCCAAGACCAGAGAGATGTGTAAGGACATCAGGGATAAAATTGTAGACCTGCACAAGGCTGGGATGGGCTACAGGACAATAGGCAAGCAGCTTGGTGAGAAGGCAACAACTGTTGGCACAATTATTAGAAAATGGAAGAAGTTCAAGATGACGGTCAATCTCCCTTGGTCTGGGGCACCATGCAAGATCTCACCTCGTGGGGCATCAATGATCATGAGGAAGGTGAGGGATCAGCCCAGAACTACACGGCAGGACCTGGTCAATGACCTGAAGAGAGCTGGGACTACAGCCTCAAAGAAAACCCTTAGTAACACATTACGCTGTCATGGATTAAAATCCTGCAGCGCTCGCAAGGTCCCCCTGCTCAAGCCAGCGCATGTCCAGGCCCGTCTGAAGTTTGCCAATGACCATCTGGATGATCCAGAGGAGGAATGGGAGAAGGTCATGTGGTCTGATGAGACAAAAATAGAGCTTTTTGGTCTAAACTCCACTCGCCATGTTTGGAGGAAGAAGAATGATGAGTACAACCCCAAGATCACCATCCCAACCGTGAAGCATGGAGGTGGAAACATCATTCTTTGGGGATGCTTTTCTGCAAAGGGGACAGGACGACTGCACCGTATTGAGGGGAGGATGGATGGGGCCATGTATCGCGAGATCTTGGCCAACAACCTCCTTCCCTCAGTAAGAGCATTGAAGATGGGTCATGGCTGGGTCTTCTAGCATGACAACGACCCGAAACATACAGCCAAGGCAACTAAGGAGTGGCTCCGTAAGAAGCATCTCAAGGTCCTGGAGTGGCCTAGCCAGTCTCCAGACCTGAACCCAATAGAAAATCTTTGGAGGGAGCTGAAAGTCCGTATTGCCCAGCAACAGCCCAGAAACCTGAAGGATCTGGAGAAGGTCTGTATGGAGGAGTGGGCAAAAATCCCTGCTGCAGTGTGTGCAAATCTGGTCAAGAACTACAGGAAACGTATGATCTCTGTAATTGCAAACAAAGGTTTCTGTACCAAATATTAAGTTCTGCTTTTCTGATGTATCAAATTCTTATGTCATGCAATAAAATGCAAATTAATTACTTAAAAATCATACAATGTGATTTTCTGGATTTTTGTTTTAGATTCCGTCACTCACAGTTGAAGAGTACCTATGATAAAAATTACAGACTTCTACATGCTTTGTAAGTGGGAAAACCTGCAAAATCGGCAGTGTATAAAATACTTGTTCTTCCCACTGTATATATATCTCACTGTATTATTATAATTAATGGCAAAAGGATTGTTTGGAAATGTAAACTGAAATTTCCTACTGACACACTACAGCAAAAGGTATAAATAACTGTCTACATAAATAAATACATAAATAAGGAAATAAATATATAAATAATTTTTTTTTTCGTTTTTTTGCTTTTCTATGTATATTTATATATTTATTTTTTACATTTATTTGTATATTTATTTATGTATTTATTTATTTTTAATATTGGCAGCTTTGGAATTCCATAGTTAAGAGACGGACAGATGTATGGGATATACGGCGATTGTTTTGTTTTTTTTCACCTCTGCCGGGCGTTAGAACAAAAAAAAAAATGATCGCATAGAATGCATTAGAGAAAGAGAGTATTTTCAGCTTGACACTATAAATCGCTGTTTTTCCGTACTAAACAAGAAAATTTTGCCAAGAAAATTTCAGAGATAAGAGAAAAGATGTTATAGAATTAAAAAAAAAAAAAACTGACATTCAAACTATTTTGGAATTTACTGAAAACGGCCCAGCGCGACATCCGACGGGTTTTCCCAGATCGCATCACATATGTTCAAGCACAACACAAACATAGAGACATGAAACAAAGACAACACAAACAAAGCTGCCATGGCAGAACCCTGACACTGTCATTGTACTGAGTCAGTGCACAGGCTTAGTTATTTGGCTTAAGGTTAAAACATTAAAACCAGTTAAAATTCCTCTGGCTAATTTTTTTAATATTTTTTTTTTAACATAGCTAAAATTGTAGTTCATTTTGTAATTAAGATTACTTGAAATGTTTAGTACCTGTGTGCGAATGGACCAGCCTAGTGACAAAGAGATTCAAACAGGAAGTTGATATGTTTTTATGGGAATTCTAAAGGAAGTGAGAATGTACCAACTTTGATGTATTAGAAGGGACATATAAAATGTGATGTCTTGATCAATGTGACTTTTGTTTAATGGAATTATTTTTGCATTAACTAAAATTTATCCATGGCTCTAAATTTAGTTAAATGTATTGTGTTCATTCCAGGGTTTGTGTTGTTAATGTTCTGAGAATGTATGTTTGTATGGTTTTTTCCCCCCACTTTTTCATGGTGCTGGCAACCTCCTATAAATTCAGTGTATGTCTTATCCAGTGAGAGTCTGATTTAGATTCTCTGTCAGTTTGAGAAGCTCAAGCACAATTATGTCCTTTTTGAATACTGACTATTAACTGTGATTTAACCCAAATAGAATATAATTTTTGGATTTTTCCTCTCTAATGAGGCTTGGCCACTTTTTTAAATCTTGCGTAAGCAAGATTTACTTAATGTTGTGATTTGCTAAGGCTCATGGCAGATCCCTCAAAAGTCACATTGATCAAGACATCACATTTTATATGTCTCCTCTAATACATCAAAGTTGGTACATTCTCACTTCCTTTAGAATTCCCATAAAAACATATCAACTTCCTGTTTGAATCTCTTTGTCACTAGGCTGGTCCATTCCCACAACTCGCCAGGTACTAAACATTTCAAGTCATCTTAATTACAATAACAATTTAAGCTATGTTTTTAAAAATCACATTTTAGCCAAAGAGGGTTTTAATTAGTGGTGGGCAGATCGAGGCTTCGTGAAGCAATGAAACAGTTGAACCAAATGGGCCATATTGTTTCGAGGCTTCAAATCAATCCGACACCCGTCTCAACGGTGACACCTAGTGGTCACTTGCAGGTGTTGATCTGAAACAACCTTGACGAGCCATTAAAAAAAGTGTTGTTTTTTATTATTGTATTTTTCTAATATGTGAAGCTTGTAACCTATAGGCTCCTCACTGTGCATAATGTTAGTTTGGTCCTTCAAAATGAATATTAATAAAAGAAATCAAGCCACAATGTCTCACTTTTTTAGAGATTTTTATTCAAAAATATTAATTTATCTGCTGTGGAAAGACTTAGCCTACTTCTTTTTTTACAGATAATTTCTCCAGCCTTTGAAAAAATCCTCTCACAAGGGACACTTGTTGCTGGCATGCAAAGATATTTTTTAGCTAGGACATACAAATGAGGAAAGATTACTGCTCTCTCTTTCCAGTAAGTTAGGGGATCATGAGTTCTGGGCAAAAACGCATCATTAAGGTATTTTTTCACTTCCACTGTGGCATCAGTTGTAGCATTGTGTATCATCTGGGTTTCACGGATACGATTATCAAAAAGTTCCCATAAACTGTCCTGTGTTTCTACTGGTGTTGATGTTGATGGTGATTGTGATGGTGATGATGATGATGATGATGGGCCTGATGTTGACATTTCTGGCTCTGAATAAAAATGAAAACAGCAATTAGTAACAAATCCTAAACTGACAGCATATATGAAGTATATATTACATGATTCAGATTACATAACATAACACAGACTGAAGCTGCTCACCAGGATTTGTGTTTGAACGCATCAGTGAAGCACACTCCAGTGTGATGTGCTTTTCAGCGTCCTGGGCTTTGGCAGCATTTCCAAATGCCACATTTTTTAACCTTGGGTCCAGCAGTGTCAGTAGCTGTAAAATAAAATATCCCCACATCCTCACATACCCTTCACCATGCCTAGAGATTGGCATGAGGTACTTTCCATAAGATCATCTCTCAATGCAAATCAAACCAGCTATTAGGCTAACTGAAATAAAACCATGCCAATCTCTAGGTATGGTGAAGGGTATGTGATGATGTGGGGATATTTTAATTCCAAAGGCCAAGGGAACTTTATCAGGATGCATAGTATCCTGGATCCATGAAATAAATTACCTTTAAAAATAAAAATCTGCTTGCCTCTATGTGAATTTATCATAGGGGTGTCCAGACTTATGCACCTTGTATTTTAAGGAAGAACATTTATTTACGATACATTATTCATTCACAAAGAAAACTGGTGTCCTTAAAGGTTGGATTTTTCCTCATTTTTTTAATTAAGGCATTAAGATCAATTTCCAAAAGATGATTTTTTATTCCTCTTTTTAGTCAACTTTAGCATGGGTGTCTAAACTTATGCATAGCACTGTATATGAATCTATCTATGTATCTAGATATGTATCTAGATATAATCTATCTATGTATCTATATATGTATCTATCTATAATCTATCTATGTATTTATATATGTATCTATAATCTATCTATATATGTATCTATCTATTAATCTAGCTGTCTATATATATTTATATCTATGTATCTATTAATGTATCACTATATGTATACTCTGTCTGTCTCTAGCCTATCAGTCAATGTGTTGTGTAAATTTAAATGTAAGCCTAAATAGCCTATAACTAATCAAATCGCACTATGTCACTATATCATCAAAAATCCGCTATCTCAAAATCAAACTCCTCTCACAAAAACCCACAAGGTCAATATGCGTTGATTTCACTTTTATACAGATGTGCGATTGTATGGTCTGTTCCCGACCGTGTCAATCAAACGCTGATTCGGCGGACCACACCTGATGAAACACTTAGTGAAACACTTCGAGGCTTCGTTTGGCCATAGTCACGTGACATGGGTGTTTTGAATCACGCTTCGGATCAGTGTTTCGAAACATCTGCGCTTCGGGATCTCGCAAAGCTTCGGAACGACTGTTTCGCGTCAGCCATCCCTAGTTTTAATGTTTTAACCTTAAGCCAAATAACCAAGCCTGTGCACTGACTAAGTACAATGACAGATAAAGATCTTAAACCAAACCAATATAGCAATGTCCTTTTATTTATTGATCAATGCAAAGATTAATGTATAAGAATTGTGTGGCATAAATCCTGGCCATCACACATGTAGACGAACAATTTTTGGGAAACCCGAATGTGGAGTGTATTTTGAAATGTAAAAGCTATTTTTAAATTGTGGATTATATTCTATTTAACCACATTTTTCACAATATTTGACTTTGTTTTATTTTTGTATTGCAAATTATTTACTTATCTATTTTTTTCTAGTTTTTAAGGAGCCACTGCTGCCCCTTAAAAAAAGAAGAAAAAAACAACCCCAATTTATTGCGCTGTTTTTACTCTCTTCTAGTCTTGCTGACTGTGATCTCACTGGTCAGGATTTTGAAATTGTGACATCAGCTCTTCAATCCTCAAACTGTGTCCTGAGAGAGCTGGACTTGAGTTACAATTACCTGAAGGATTCAGAAGTGAAGCTGCTCTCTGATGGACTGAATAAGCCGAAACTGTCACCTGAAGATACTGAGGTAATAAGAATATATGAGAGATTATTTGCAGTCTGTCTGTCATAATGTTGATTTTTAGTTGTTTTAGTAGATGATCTGACTGTGTGTTTCTGTAGGTTGTCTGGCTGTATGGTGACAGAGGAAGGCTGTGGTTATGTGTCTTCAGCTCTGAGTTCAAACCCCTCATACCTGAGAGAACTGGATCTGAGTAACAATGACCTTCAGGATTCAGGAGTGAAGATTATTTCTGAAGGACTGAAGAGCCCAAACTGTCAACTGCACATACTGAGGTATTAAGAATATATGAGAGATTATTTGCAGTCTGTCTGTCATAATGTTGATTTTTAGTTGTTTTAGTAGATGATCTGACTGTGTGTTTCTGTAGGTTGTCTGGCTTTATGGTGACAGAGAAAGGCTGTGGTTATGTGTCTTCAGCTCTGAGTTCAAACCCCTCACACCTGAAAGAGCTGGATCTGAGTAACAATGACCTTCAGGATTCAGGAGTAAAGATTATTTCTGAAGGACTGAAGAGCCAAAACTGTCAACTGCACATACTGAGGTATTAAGAACTGTGGGAAAGTTAAGGATTGTTGTGGTGGGAATGAAGGAGACAGGGGTCAATTTATTCATATAATTCACTTAAGCAAACAAAAATATAGCATGAGGGCTTTTCAGCTGTAACTCAGACTTCTGCATATAAAACACTTTAACACAGCTTTCATGTGCACAGCTTACTCCGCAGGCAGCAGCATCTTTGCACCGACACCACTCCTTTTCACCAAACTCTCGACTCACTGCAAAGTGTATGGAAGTAAAATAATGCAAAATGTTTTTGAAACAAAAAAGCCTGTTGAATTGCACTACTTGAAAAAAATAAATGCATTGTATTTTTAGGGCTTGCATTTTTATGGGCTGAAATTCAACATGGTTGAATATTTAAGCTGTGAATATTTCAATTCAAAACATTTCAAACACATTTTCATTATTAAAAATGCAATAATCCATATTCACCTTTCATATTTCACTTCCAAAATAGTCAAACTGTTTAAAAACACAACCTATAATATTCAACAGGCATTTTTCGGCCCAATTTATTTCGCTTTGCAATTCGCTTCCAAAAATTCAGTGGTTTAAATTCGACAGTAAATTCAATATTGGCATCCAGAAACTGCTGGAAAAGCAGTAGATTACCAAGCATAATCTCCATCTGCTGTTAGTCGGCTTCACCAGCAGGGGGTACAAGCGCGTGTTCTTGACGAAGACCAGAGCAACAGTTAGAGCAAGCCATTCATTCATAAAAACTCATGTACAGCAATGTAAGTGTATTTTGTGATTATTATGACGGTTGTTTTATGTTAAATTCAGTGTATTCACGCTTACTTTCCCTGTGTAGCCTACATGCATCTTTCTCTACCGTGAACAAGACTATAATGTTATTCCCCCAATGCTGATGTACAGATCCAATGTTACATTTGAGGTAGACATATATTTTTCTTATTCTCTTGGTTGCTTAGTTGCCTTAAATTTATATCGCAGCGATGTTCTGCATGCAGTACTAGGGTTAATGGACTAATACAGTGATATAAAAGACCAAACTCGCACCGTATTGGGAATTTAGGCTGTACTATATAGGCTACAGGCAAGCAGATGGACTCAGAATATGAACTTAACGTGCAAAGTTTCATGCTGAGCGTTTCCCAGTGATATACTGGCATAAAGTTGGCTTGACATTGGACATTCTCACATTTAGGGACCATCTCTAAAGTTGCATACAACATTGGTATACACGTTTCTAACTTCAATAGCAAACTTCAATTTATTTGAATAAATATCAAAAATCTAAAAGATGCGCATTATGCCTGACAACTACATGAACATTTTACAGTTGGTTTTATGACTGTAAGTCATTCTCTTCAAATGCTATTGAAGTTAGAAACATGTATAGCAATGTCGTATGTAACTTTAGAGATGGTCCCTAAATGTGTGAATGTCCAATGTCAAGCCAATTTTATGCCAGTATATCACTGGGAGACGCTCAGCAAGAAACTTCGCGCATTTAGTTCATATTCTGAGTCCATCTACTTGCCTGTAGCCTATATAGAACAGCCTACATTCCCAATAAGGTTGGTATTTTATATCACTGTATTAGTCCATTAAGCTACGTTAAGCGTTTTATGTCCAGTAGGGGAATCCTGAAGTATTGAGGGAAACCCTAGTACTGCATGCAGCACATCACCGCGATATAAAGTTAAGGCAACTAAACAACCAAGAGAAATATATGTCTACCTCAAATGTAACATTGGATCTGTACATCAGCATCGGGGGAATAACATTATAGTCTCGTTCACGGTAGAGAAAGATGCATGTAGGCTACACAGGGAAAGTAAGTGTGAATACACTGAATATAACATAAAACAGCTGTCATAATAATCACAAATACACTTACATTGCTGTACATGAGTTTTTTTTATGAATGAATGGCTTGCTCTAACTGTTGCTCTGGTCTTCGTCAACAACACGTGCTTGCACCACCTGCTGATGAGGTCGACTAACAGCAGATGGAGATTATGCTCGGTAATCTACTGCTTTTCCTGCAGTCCCTGAATGCCAATATTGAATTTACTGTCGAGCATTCAATGCCCTCGCACTCGCTATCTACCTGTAGCTATCTTCCAAACCACGCCACCTCTTCCACAAGAACAAATGAGATATTATTTACAGTCTGTTCGTCATTATATTAATGCATGTGTGTAGATGATCTGACTGTGTGTTTCTGTAGGTTGTCTGGCTGTATGGTGACAGAGGAAGGTTGTGGTTATGTGTCTTCAGCTCTGAGTTCAAACCCCTCATACCTGAGAGAGCTGGATCTGAGCTACAATCACCCAGGAGAATCAGGTGTCAAGCTGCTATCTGACAAACAGAAGGATCCAAACTGCTCACTAAACAAACTCAAGTATGTGGAGAAATAAGAGTGAGGTGATCTGATCAGGTGATCTGATCACAAGTTGTTTACTCTCATTTAGATACAGTTATTATTAAAGGGGTCATATATTTAATTTTTAAGTTTACTATTTTGTTTATTGGGCAATAGAATAGGTTAACAACGTTGTAACTAGGAGTTAAACGGATCGAAGTTGACCTGTGATCCATACAAACCAGGCCCAACAGTTCGGCGTGCATGTGATTTGCAGATTAATTGCAAGTTTAACCACTATAGAGTGAAAGTTTATAATTTGCACGTGTTTTGTGTTGCCAGTTTGCTCATTCAATAGATTTTAAACCATTCCAGCACTAGAAGAGAGCTTGTGCTTCGTGTGCTCAGCCCCACACAGAGAGAAGCGTGTTTCAAATAGTGTGCATACTCCTAATCAATTCCTCATTCGAGTCTTATTGCACTTGAATGGACACATACACACAATTATTGTCAAAATACCTGTCGCTGCAAGTATTCTCGTAAACACAGTCAGTTATGTCTTAAGTGAACATAAACAGCTGAGCAAGAAATAAGATGTGTATCATTAAATTGGATCAGTGCATTATGTCTTAACTTTGCATTGCATTGCAACAGTGCATTATGTCTTTCCCCTACCATTGACAGATTTTTTTATAATTTATGAGACGCTTCCCCGCCATTGACAGAACTTTCAGACTTTCCAATGTTTTCACTGTTATACAGAAGGGGTGCTGTTACGCATCTTCTGAAAGATTACTGAATCTCCTGATCAAAACACAGATGTAGAAGAAGCCAAAACAAGCAATAGCATATGTAAGCAGATGGATATGTAATAACGCAATCATCACCCTTAAAAAACCCTTTCACGTTCCTGAAAAATTTGCCCTAAAATGTCTAAAAAAGGCATACCCAAAATAAATTGCATGCTGTTCTTGAACCATTTGGAGTATATGCATGGTTTTGGTCTCTTATGAAAGTGGACACTTTGAGGTTCCTGAACAGTCAGAATCACTTTAAGTCTTACTGTTATTCAGTAATAGAACTTTGAACACACAAAAAAAAGGAGAAAAAAAACTTTCTGCCTACATTTTTTTTGTAAACAGATGCCTGCAGATAACTATAGCTGGGAGGTATTAGCTGGAAAACACAGTGGAATCACAGCATGAAGCCTTACCAAGCCCAATTTAAAATTTGATAACAATACCTTAGAAAATGTGTTTTACATGTTTATTTAAGATTATGTCAGGGCGCTTCCCACACAAAGGCCACTTGGAGACTCCAAATGACCCTTTGTAACCATAGACACATAACATACTGCTATTCTTGAATGCTTTACTGTACAGTCATAATTTTGGGCTCTAATGAAAGGTTAAACTTAGCACTATTCTATTCCTTATCCAGATTCACTGTCAATAATTGCTGACACATAGTAACTGAAGCATAAACACATTATAGAGTTTTTATTTTAATTCTTGAAACTAAAATTTGTGCAAACAAAGAGACAAAAGTGCTATGGTATTAACATATTTTTTATTATTAGTCTATTATACACTATATATATATATCATTTAAAAATTGTAAATATAACTATTTACAATTTTTATGATTATGTTTTTCTTTGGTTATTGAACCTCTCTAAGAAGGTGAAGGATGGGGCTCCTCTCTCTCTTCATCCATTTCAATGTCAGATGATTGTCTGTGATATAAAAAACAAAGAAAGAAAGAATTTACAAAACATTTACATCTTTTATGTATTCTACTATTTTATACATGCTCACAGGCATGTACACAGAAACGCACGCACTCGAACAACCAGGCATATGCAGTGTGTGAGTGCACACACACAGACACACACAAACATATAAACACACAAACACATATAAATGACACAAACGGACAAAAACATACATTTACACCTCATAATAGCTCAAGAGCGCTCATTACACCAAACACACATATACCCGTGGATGAGCAAGCAAACACACAACAGAAGTTAGCATGATCATCTCAAAACACAAACACATACTTCAGTATACAAGTAAAATGTAACATAAAACACTTACTTGTCGAGAGTGATGTCTCCCCTTCCAAAATCATCTCTCCAAGAGTCACTATATGCCATGTATACACTATATGCCACGTTACGCACGGACGCGCTGGTCACCATGAAACTTTGCGCATGGTCTTCTGTGGTCGATATGTTGATTTGTCCCACTAAAACTAAAACTACATATCAATCTTTTCAGAAGTTCATTGGCTATCAGATAAGCCAGTCATTTGCAAACTGTGATGTAACTGGATCGATCTTACTGTCCATCAAAGAGAGGCAGGTACCATCCTTCATCATGGGCGCTCGTTGGCTAATGTTGCTCTTGCATGCCCGATTGGCTAAAATCAGCTGTCACTCAAAAGTTCAGGGGTCAGCGGCCATTTTGACATAAAAAAATCTGTAAAGTTTACATGTGAAGTGTTTTTACAAAGACGCTTCACCACAGAAAATGCTACTACTACATTCCGTGGATATTTATTGATATATAAATGCTTTTGTCCAAAGCGACTTGCAATTTAAGACTAAATTAAGCGAGTCATCGTGAAGAGGCAAAAACAATGCAAGAAGTGCTCAAAATACAAAGTTCAGGCATTGCTCAGACTAGCATAAGCCAGATAAGGGAGGATTAAAGGAAAAGGATTTTTTATTTATTTTATTTATGAGGTTAACCCTCTAAGGCACAGGTGTCAAACTCAGTTCCTGGAGGGCCTACAGAGTTTTGTTCCAACCCTGCTTCAACACACACTCACCTGCAGTTTTCAAATAAGCCTGAAGGACTTGATTAGCTGACCAGGTGTGTTTAATTAGGGTTGAAGCTAAACTCTGCAGGGCTGTGGCCCTCCAGGAACTGAGTTTGACACCCCTGCTCTAAGGGGTCTAAGGTGTTTTTGGGGACCTTGAGATGTTTTGACATGCCCTGACATTTGTGCTTTTTTCAGTTGCTTATAAACATATTAATGGCAAAGGTGTAATCACACTCTATTTAGCACAAACAGGGCTACCATAATATGTGAGCAACATGTATGTACATGTTTGTATTTTTGAGAGAATAATGTTTATGCATGGTTATTGAAAAAACTAAAAATTAAAGTTTCTGAAATAAGGCCACAAAACACGTACTAAATATGTGTCCACAAGACTTTTGACTAATGGATGTTGTCGCCTAGAGTTTTTGCTTCAAAATGATCTGAAAATCATCCTGCCTAATCATTCACATAAAACAATACATTGATTTAAAATTTGTAAGACACGTTTTGTTTGGAAAGGCAATATGCGAGTGGGCGTGAATGATCATGAATGCTCTAATTCGCACCTGAAAAGACAATGACCCGCATAATGGGCTGCATAATGAGCCTTTCATTCAGGTGTGTCACTGGGTACCACAAGAAAGAATGTGAGGACTTATTTTGTATGCATGCAAATTGTATAATATCCAAGGTAAACATTTCTAGTAATTATGCAGTTAATTCTCATACTGTATTTTCAGAAAGTTTTGGGATATATCCTCTCCCCAAATGTGTCACCAATAAAAAACAATAATAAATAATTTAATGAGAAGGTTTTTATTGACCCTTTAATATGTTGCTTTCATCTACCTTGTAAATATATTTTTTGTTATTTTATTAAACAGTTTTCACATGTAAATCAACAACAATTACAATTGTAACAATATTTCAAGTGTAATCTTTCTTTTTAAAAAGTATACATTTTATCATACGTATTTCAAAGTTAAGTATTCGTTAGTTTGAATATTGGAACAAACACTATAATAACATCTTAGTTGATAATTCAATATACCTACTTTATTTTTGACAAAACATCATAGAAATTGGTGGACAAAAGCTTATTTGATGTGACAGTAGTCTTTTTTTACAGTAAAAACTTTATAATCCATCCAAAACTAATCAACGAAATCTTGTCTAAACATTCATATTTTGTCTGTAGCATATCATTTTTATGTTATATTAGCATATAAATGTTAATTTGCAGTTTAATACGTTGTTTATACGGCACAGATGCAAGCTGTTTTGTAGTAAACATCGCGTATCTGTGCAGTTCATTCATTCACACACAGACACGGCATTCATATTTAAACAGTCTTTTTGCGGTTTACAGACACTATTGCATATCGCGATTAGAACAAAGCACTTAAGAATAAAGAACTTACTATTCACAATCCTCAGCTGGATCTGTTGCTCCTCGAAATGAATCTAAACCGGCACTTCTGAGGTAAATTTCCCAGGATAATTATTACGATAGTATTATTCCTCACAGCGTAGCAAGACAACGTAGAGTACATTAAGCTGATTAAACTTGATGAGTTTTATCGAGCTGATGTGGGCATTGACATGTTTGCATGGATCGCCTCAGATCATTTGCGTTTGAATAGTGTGCGCTCTCCATGGACGTGTTCACATTAACACTTAATGAGCTATAATGAGATGAAATGAGAACGACTGACATTGCTCTCTTTTCAAACAAATTACATAAACTGAGAATATTTGTTTTTTATATAAATTACTTAATTTAAAAGAAGAGAATCTTCAAGCTTTATGCCTGTGTGCCTGTGCCTGTGACTGAGTATTCGCTGAGTTACAGTTCATTTTCGGATGCGTTTCAGAATGGACTTCACTGACTTTGACTTGACTGATAGAGAGAAGGCAGAACTCGCATCATGTTTATTTTTCTTTATTTGGCAAAAAGCACAACACTTTGTTTTTATTGTGAGTATACACCAAAAAAATAGACACTTAACAGGATCGAATGATGTATAACACTTAGATGTAAGATCAAAATCAACAGAGTCTCTTTTGCACGCCGGCGTGATCGCCGACCCCAGAGGGTTAAGAGCTCACGGAAGAGATAAGTTTTCAGTTGTCTTTTGAATGTTGTCAGGGATTCTGCATTCCAGATGAGGGTGGAGAGATCATTCCACCAGCATGGAACCCTGAATGAGAATGTTCTGGAAAGTGATTTTGTGGCTCTCTGTGATGGAACCACTAGACGTCGCTCGTTGACCAATCGAAGGCTTCTGGTAGGGACGTAGACTCGTAGGAGCGAGTGAAATTAGGAGGGAGCTGAGCCTGTGATAGATCTGTAAGCAAGCGTCAATGCCTTGAACTTGATGCGAACAGCGAGTGGTAGCCAGTGCAGAGAGATAAATAGAGGAGTGACGTGGGCCCTTTTGGGCTCGTTGAAGATGAGACGATCTGCAGCATTCTGGATCATTTGTAGAGGTTTAGTTGCACATGATGGAAGTCCAGCCAGAAGAGCATTGCAGTAATCAAACCTAGATATGACCAGGGCCTGGACGAGAAGTTGTGTTGCATGCTCAGTTAGGAAAGGCCTGATCATCCTGATGTTGTGCAGTGCAAACCTGTATGATCGAGTTATTTTTGTAATTTGGTCTGTGAAGGTCAGCTGGTCATCAAATATTACTCCAAGATTTCTGACTGACCTTGATGGGGTGACTAATGATGAATCTAGCTGGATGGTAAAGTCGTGCTGTAGAGAGGGACTGGCAGGGAGGCAGAGAAGCTCAGTCTTTGTCAGGTTGAGCTGCAGGTGATATTCCATCCATGCCGAGATGTCTGCCAGACAGCTTGAGATACGTGCAGCTACTGTGGGATCATCTGGTTGAAATGAGAGGAAGAGCTGTGTGTCATCAGCATAGAGAGAAACCATGTGCCTGTATGATGTGACCCAGTGATGTGGTGTAAATGGAGAAGAGGAGGGGTCCAAGAACTGAACCCTGAGGAACCCCTGTGGTCAGTTGATGTGCTTTGGATACCTCGCCTCTCCGTACAACCTTGAAGAATCTGCCTGTGAGATAGGACTCAAGCCAGTGGAGAGGAGTACCTGTGATGTCCAGTGATGAGAGGGTGGACATAATCACAGTGTCGAAGGCAGCAGACAGGTCCTTTTGCGATCCGTAGGGCTTCTGTGACCGACAGTAATGCAGTCTCGGTTGAATGCCCTTTTCTTGAAGCCATATTGGTTGAAATCCAGCTGGTTGTTCAGAGACAGGAAGGATGTTACTTGGTTGAAAGCAAATCGTTCAAGTGTTTTCGCAATGAATGGTGGGAGAGAGACAGGTCTGTAATTCTCTACAAGTGATGTGTTTAATGTTGTTTTTTTAAACAGTGGAGTTACCTGAGCCTGCTTGAATGCTCGGGTAATATTCTATTAGATAAAATATATCAGTGTGATTTTTCTTTTTTTTTAAAGATTTTACTTGTCTCAAAAAAAAAGGCAGTTGCTAACAAGTGTCTAAATGGGACGACCCAGAGGAAAAGTTTATTGCTCAGTGGAGCTTAGAGCTTTTTCTAAGCTCAGGAGACTTAGTTGTAATTCTCATGTATCTCTCATTTTAGGATCAACAGCTTGGCAGATGTTTCTCCTAAAATCCCTTGCATCAGCTGCTCTGCTTGCAGCGCGAGCATATAACGAGCAGCAGGTGCGTCACATATTTGTTTTACGCTGAGGAGCCGAGACGTGTTTGGTCAGCAACCGTGGCGAGGGGACGTAATGTCTCCTGTTCCCTCCTTCAGGGAACGAGGGTTACATACGTAACCGAAACGTTCTCTTTCAATCGGTCACGTTCGACATTGTCAACGTGCCAACATAATTGGGATCCCTATGGACAACGCCACGGTTGCTGCCACATCCAGCGCCCTACGCAAGACTCTGAGACTGACTGGGGCGGAAGGCCTTCGTAGAGGGAGTTCAAACTGCTGTTCTGTTATAACCCACACAGTGGAACTCTTGGATAACACTGGGAAAGCGTGCCTTTCCAGAGGAGAGGGACGCTGCGATGTTACTGGCTGGTTGAAGCGAGCACACGGGAAGAAACCGGCTCAACACGTAGGCTATAAAACCCAGCAAACGTGTTGGGTATCGCCCAGCCCACAGCTCTACATATATCTGTCAGTGAGGCGCAGTGTGCCAGCGCCCAGGAAGAAGCGACACTCCTAGTGGCTCTCAACCCGAGCGGGCAAGGCACGTCTTGGGCCAAGGCGATGGCATCCACTATCCAGTAGGCCATCCTCTGCTTGGAGACAGCCTTTCCCTTCTGCTGGCCTTTGTGACAGACGAAGAGCTGGTCTGAGGTCCTGAGGCTTGTGTTCTGTCCACGTATAGGCGCAGAGCGTGTACGGGACAGAGAAAGGCCAGGACTGGGTCTGCCTCATCCGAGGGCAGCGCTTGCAGGTTCACCACCTGGTCCTACAAGGGAGTGGTAGGAACCTTGGGCACGTATCTGGGCCAGGGTCTCAGGATAATGATGATAATAATAATAATAATAATAATAATAATAAATTTTATTTAAGGTGCCTTTCATGGCACTCAAGGACACCTTACAAAATCCATAAAAGCATTGTCAATAAACAATAAAACCAGTACAGCAACAAACATTAAAACACATAAAAGCCTGCATAAACAGATACGTTTTAAGACGAGATTTAAAGACCGAAAGACTAGAACTGTTGCAAACGTCTACAGGAAGTGAGTTCCATAAATGGGGAGCCACATAACCAAAAGCTTGTGACCACATAGAAGTTATCCGAGTGCATGGAGGAACAAGTGTAGCTGCAGAAGCCGAAGCTCCAAGTTGTTAAGTGCTTTGTAAGTTAAAAGTAAAATTATAAATGGGATTTAACTGGGAGCCAATGCAAATTTTGTTAAACAGGAGAAATATGTTCAAAAATGGAAGTTTTGGTAATGACTCGAGCTGCAGCATTTTGTACCAACTGTAATTTATGAAGAGATTTGGAAGGAAGCCCATAAAACAAAGCATTAAAATAGTTGATTTGTGATGTTACAAGAGCATGCACAAGCGTAGCAGTACTCTTGTGTGAAAGGACAGGACGCAGACGATTTATATTCCTAATATGGAAGAATGCAGAACAGGTAACACTATTAATATGAGCTTCAAAAGACAGTGTTCTGTCAAGAATGACACCCAAACTTTTAACCTGATTCGACAGAGGAAGAGAACAATTATCTATCACCACAGAAGAAATATTTAACCTAGTTATTGTATTTTTTGAACCAACGAGAAGAATGTTTTTTTACTACTGTTCAATTTTAGAAAATTGCACTCTCTGTACTTGTTTTGCACTACTTCAGTTACATTTACATGTGTTCATTTAATAAAAAGCAGTAAGTGATCACTTGGTCTAGATTTTTTTTTAACTGCTTAAATTTGTACTAAACATTTTGTATTTAGTCTGTAACAATAGCTTTTCTGTCTAAATTGTTTTTGTTGTTTGTTTTGTTTATTTTGGGGGCAAAATAAAATCATAAATTTTTTTATTATTTAAAAGAATATCGAAAAAATTTACAATATCGAGATATCAAATTTTTTATATATCGCCCAGCCCTACCACCTCGTTTGAGGTACTTGAGTCTCGACCGCGCATCTAGAGCACTGAACGATGCGTGCTGGGTTGCCATGACAACCTGTGCTGTCAGCCGGCAGCTCGATGGCACACTGCACGCTGATCGCTTAAACCTTAATGAAAAAGGCAAGACGAACAACGTGCCGACGTGGTCATGCTCTCAAGAACCAACGAACGCAGTCTCAATACGTTTAAGCCCAGGCATGTGAAACAGTGATCGTGGCCGTCATTATGAGGATAGGAAACGACCGCATCCAGAAACACATATTTAATGACATCTTGAAAAAGAAGCAGTGTCAAACCGTGTATGCTCTTTCAGGAAACTGCTCTCTCTAGTGCTGAAGCACCCAGGGATGACCGCGGCTACACAAACAGGATGAAAGTACAAGCCTGATGTAAGCACTCACATTCTCATTTAAGCCGCAACATTCTGAGCTGTGAAAACAGCTGTTTTGCCATCTCTCTGTGAGATCACGTCCAGCGCTGTATGAGCTGTAACGCCAACACCAGCTTTGAAGAGGCGTTCTCCTGAAGAAGCAGACTTGTTTTCTTCTTTTGAAGTTTAACACTGTCAGAAGATTGTAGAGCAGGAACAGTAGAACCGCTCGGCTCCGAAACGAAAGACAAATTTGCAACGCACCTACTGCACACAAAACTCAGTTTTTTCAGCGATTATCTTAAAGGTGCTCTAAGCGATGTCACACGTTTTTTAGGCCAAAACATTTTTTGTCACTTACAGCAAACATCTCCTCACCATCCGCTAGCTGCCTGTCCCCTGAACACACTGTAATAAAACGCGGTCTCTGTAGACACCCCAGGCTCCATAAACGGCAAGAAAAACAAACTGGGCTAACCCGCACCACGAAACATAAACTGTTCCAGCCGATAACTGACAAGAAGGATTTGGGGTGGGGTTTGGGGGGTTAGTGCGCAAATGAGGAGGAGGGATGGTCTAGCTAGCCTCCGTTTTGTTTGACAATAGGCTTGTTTGAGATGAGCAAAATCTGCGCAGAACCGATCACCGGTGATCACCGCGAGATGCATGCCGGTTAGAAATGTGTCCTAGTCCTAGGCTATGGATCCAGAATGATTTCATACACATATCCAGAATAAATCAGTTTTTCAAAATGGTTTTCTTTGCGGAGGTAAACCCTGTGAATACCATTTTGAACTGAATTTGCTTTAGATTTATATCAGAATTGTCATTAAGGAGACCGAAACGAGGATTAGGAACATAAAAAATGTCAAGTATATCCACTAAAACTGAGTTTACATGCAACCAGAACTTAGAAATAACTGGACAGTCCCAAAACGTGTAAAAACGTTCCAGGTGAGGCAGTGTTACATATATAGCTTGTAATTTCATCTGGAATCTCTTATAAGGTGTGATGTAGGCTCTATGCATGGTTTTGAAGTGAATTAATTGTTGAGCTATGTTCTTAGAAGTCATACTTAGACTGCACCATATTCTCTCCCAATCTAGGTTTATATTTAAACTACCCAACACCCTGTTCCAAATGGATTCAATTGGTAAAACATTGGCACTGTGCTGAATCAGTGTATTGTATATAGGTTGGTTTCACGTGGCGTCACGCTGTTGCATCGCGAGAGCGCGAAATTCAGATGGGCAGGAAGTGAAATAGCTGAGGATCTGCTGTCTGAAAAAATGGCAATGTTTTGTGTATTTTACGGCTGCTCCAATCATTCTAATCGAGAAAAGGGAAAGGGTTTTTATAGAGTACTGAAGATTGTCTCTCATAAAGGCGAGAAATGTAAAAAGCTCACAGAACAACGCTGTAAAAAGTGGATTTTTTAACGTAAGTTACGTCTGTGGGAGGAGCAGAGTCTGTTAATGCCCGTGTCTGCAGCGACCACTTCATCGGAGGTATGTTAGCTAGCCAACGTGTTTTTTGTGTCTGTGTTTATATAGCATTAGGTTGTCGTTAAATGCTCATTTACTTAGGTATCGTTTACACTGTCAGTGAAATGTGACCCAATTCCGATTTTTTTGCTCATATATGTGACACAGATCCGATGTGTTCTATGACAGTGTAAACAGGAAAAAAAACGCATGCATTCGGATATTTCGAGATCGGTTTCAGGCCTCATTCATATGTGGAAATAAATCGGATATGTGCCAATGCGACTGTCATGTAAACAGGCAGATCGGATTTTCTGAGGCATTAGGCAACGTCTCCGCGGTTTAAGCCAATATTTAAACACAATATGCTCCCACCAGTCCTGAGATCTCTCTCACACACAATAACTGAAGCATATGTGCAATGATGGCACTTTTCGTCAAAATCATGGTGATGTTTGGCGAACTTCGCATACATCGCAGAGCTAGGATCAAGCATATTTCACGTTCGTCCATCTGTGCAAGAGAATTTAACCCTTTAAGCATGCGCAATGTTTCAGATAGTATGGCAAGTGTAAACACATGAATCGGATATGGGTCAGATTTGAAAGAACGTGTAAACGGACGGTCAAAAAAATCGGACTCTCCGCAACGGTTTCCTCCATAGACGTATTCTCCATGTTTACTTCCTGCCCTCCATCTGAAATCGCCCCGCCTTTGTGCGTCATCGTAATCACGTGACTGAAACCCAGCTATTAAAGAGACAGAAGATCTGCCCAATAATGGTGCAATCCATTGTAACATGGGATGTGAGGGGAGAGGAGAATTCCAGGGAACTCCATAAGTTTTTAAGGCTGATCTTAGCTGAAAGTAAACAAAATAAGAGGATACAGGAAGAGAAAAGTGTGTTCTTAAATCTTATATGGAACAAAGACCTTGAGTGTCATATATATCACCCAATGTATTCACTCCAAGAGATGACCAAGATGGTTGATTAAATGGTCTGTTACCGCATAGTAACCTCAGGTTATGCCATAGTGGCGTGTTCTGACAGAATTTAGAAGGGCCGCCCATCCAATGTTCTGCTTTCTTCCACACCTGTATAGAGTTTGCAATGATGGGCCCAAAATTATTTTTAATTGTTTTGTTTGTAACATTAGAGAATAGGATGTCTTGCAGCTTGTGTGGTACTATCTTAGCAGATTCAATCAATCTCCATGCAGTGGTAGACTGTGGGTCAACCCATGTGCTGAGTGCTCTGATCTGAAATGACCAATAATAAAGTTCAACGTTCGGTACTGCCAAACCACCCCGCAGTTTGGGTCGTTGCAGTGTATTCAAACAAACCCTGGGCCGTCTCCCATCCCAAATAAAACTGGAAATCATGGAGTGAATGTCTTTAAAGTAATTTGAAGGGGAGCAGAGTGGTAACATAAAGAAAAGGAAGTTCAGACGGGGCAATATGTTCATTTTAACTGTATTAATTCTACCTTTTTTAGAGACGTCTTTAAATTCCTCCATCTATGAATGTCTGATTTTATTTTGCTTAGCATAGAATTTTTATAGATTGTAATGCCCAGATATGTAAAAGAGCTTTTGGTCTGAATATAGATGGGAATAGGAACATTCGTGTGCATATTATTTAGAGGCATAAGTGCAGATTTTGTCCAATTAATTTTGTAGCCTGACAGACTGTTAAAATTATCAAATTCCTTAATGACTGGGTGAATAGAGGTGTCAAAGTTATCTAAGAACAAAATTATGTCATCTGCATACAGAGATATAATATAATTATGATGACCAATTTTCATAGGGGAAGCTGCAGATTGCCTAATGGCTTGTGCTAGAGGTTCCAGAGAAAGACAAAATAAAAGTGGCGAGAGTGGACACCCATGTCTTGTAATCTCTCACGGACCTCGGCCTCGTCCTGCTCGCCACAACGGCGCAAGCATTTGGGTGTGTCTCTGCCACATCTATAATGTGTAGCAGCCTTCTCATGTTATCAGATCCATAGCGTCCCTTGATAAAGCCTGTTTGGTCTTCATTGACTAGAGATTGAATAACTTTTTCCAGGCGCATAGAAAGTACTTTGGCGTATATCTTAAGATCACTTGTAAGTAAGGATATTGGTCTCAAGCTAGAGCACTCAAAGGGATCTTTTACCTTTTTCAAGAGTAAAGTGATGAGTGCTGTTTTTTGGTCTCTATGAAAGGTCCCACTCTTGATCGCAAAATTAAATGAATCCAGCTTGAGTTTGCCCACCATGTCCCAGAGTTCTACATAAAGCTCTGGTGGGAGGCCATCCAAGCCAGGCGATTTGCCTTTATTGAGACATTTCACAGCTCTATGTAGTTCATCCAGCTCTAATGCAGCTTCCAGATCATCTTGGTCAGTTTGCTTAAGACAGGGAAGCTCTAATTTGTCAAGAAAATGTTTACTGGTAGCCTCGTCATAAGAAATGATTTGTATAGATTTTCATAAAATGTTAAGAATGTATTGTTAATGGCCTGCGGATTAGTTGTAATTTTGACATCAGGTGTAATTATTGCAGGGATGTGGGCTTTTGTTTCACATTCCTTAAGCATAAGAGCCAGCAGGTGACTAGGCCTCTCTGCTTCAAAGCAGTACTTTTGTCTGGTTCTATGCAGGATAAATTCCACCTTTGATACGGCCAGTGTGTTGTATTCATCTTTTAACGATGCCAGCAGTTTAGACTGATCATCTGAGAAGCTATGTTTTTGTAAGTTCTCTAATGATTCTATTTTGTTTTCAAGATTTGTGATCTGAGAAGCTTTTGTTTTAGCTAAAGTTGAGGAGAATGAAATACAGAAACCCTGAATAAAACACTTTGTGGCCTCCCATAAAACTTGTGGATTAGAGCATTCCTTTGTGTTAATATCCAAAAAATCTTTCAATTGTACTATGAGTGAACTAAGAAATCCATAGTTAGTTAGTAAAGATGTGTTTAAACGCCACCTGGGGGCCTTTGTTTTAATGTTGGGCAGGTCGACGTTGCATAATAGTGCAGAGTGATCAGATAGTAGAATTGGTAAGATAGTAATGGACGTATGTCCTGCAATTAGGGTTGGGCTAAGAAAAATATAATCTATCCGGGAAAATGACTTATGTCTGTTGGAGAAAAATGTGTAATCTCTAGCAGTAGCACTCTGCATACGCCAAATTTCAACAAGATTTAGATCTTTGAGAAGCGTATTCAATAAGGTAGATGAAGGATTGGCTATTGCATCTGAATTAGATGTATCAAGAGATGGATTAAGGACGGTATTGGAATCACCTCCCACCACTAAAGAGCAGTAATTTTGTTATAACAATGTGTTTCCAATGTAAGAAAAGAAATCTCTGTCAGGCTCATTTGAGCAGTATATGGAAGTGAAAGCTAATTTATGATTGAGTATGCTAACACAGGCAAAAGCAAGTCTACCATTCTCATCATTTCCCGTGACATTTTACATTGCAGGATGTTTTCCGGTTAAGAAGGATGCATACTCCCTTGGTCTTATTTAGGGCGCACAATGATGCAATTCATCTGTAATGTTTATTTTGAAATCGCGCCACATCGCATTGTTTTAGGTGTGTTTCTTGGATTAGGGCAATGTCTACCTTTTTGCGATATAGATACTCAAGAACACGAGTGCGTTTGATAGCGAAGTTTAGGCCATTCACATTGAGTGATAATATATTCAATGACTGCATCGACATATTATACAGCTAAGATCTGTCTTAAAATATAAATGTGTTAATATAAGATATAGCAGAAGTGTGTAATCGTAATCATTGTCTGATTCGTGACCAATCCACCCCAACGCAAGGCTATAGTATCAGACAAGCCCACACGGTCATAACACATGAAATTAATACATTCGTCACCTCTCAAACAAGTAAAGCTAGGCTAATTTAGCAAGCTAGTGTTAAATCATACCTAAGGAAAGTAATTATCAGAAGACGTAGCCTAATTAGTTTCCTAACTAGTTTCTTGGAATAAAACTAATCTTACATTCCAAACATTCCAAAATACCTTGCAGTGAGGATCCTGAGATTGACCATTGCTACATAACTTGTATATGTTAAGTGATGCAAGTTCATTCCTTCATGTCCACTAAGTTGCCTTCTCTGCCATGTGGAGGATCCCTGTGGTTCTTCTCTATGGTCGGGTTTGAGGCTGTGGCAGTTGCTCCACCATCGCACCGTACCGGTGTAGAGATAGACCTCCGTGGAAGAGAGTTGATGAAATCTTCGGCGGCCAAAGGGGAGTCGAACATCTTCTTTTCGCCTTTATACTGCAGGATAGATGAGGAATGGCTCCAGGCCCATGTCTTTAGCCTTCTTCATGGCAGAAATGAAGCTCTTTCTCTTTGCTGTTGTCACTGGACTGTAGTCGGGGAAAAACAGGATAGTGCTAGCTGTTGGTGCCGAAACGGTCAGAGACCGGGTGGTTCCATTGGATGTGTACTTCACTGGATAAACTTGACGAGCCCCATTAAGGATAGCCGCTCTGTCTTGCCAACGCAGTAATCTGAAGATGAGGGTGCGCGGCTTGTTGGAGTTAGCCTCTCCTCCATCATACACATGATGTGCCCGTTCAATGTCAATGTCTCGGTCCACCAATGAAGGGATCCACTTGGGGAGATTATCTTTCAGGTAGCCGATTGCATCCAATCCCTCCACTGCTTCTGGTAAGCCAACCAGTCTTACATTATTTCTTCATCCCCTGTCCTCCAGGTCTGTCAACTTTGTGGTGAGCTGGTCTAGCTGTGTCTTTAGCTCGATAACCGATCGCCTGTCCTCTCGTGCAGCCGCCTGAACAGATTCCACTCGGTCTTGAGTCCTTTTAGTCGATTTGGCAACCTTCTCAAGTTCACTGCTAATCTCATTCACAGTTTCATTAGTCTTTTGGATTTCCGTTCTTAACTCACGTAGTGCTGGGACCAGGATAGAGTCCACAGCTTCCCTGACAGCGGAGGCTACAGCCACATCTAGACACATTCTTGGAGGGCTAGCTTTCTGCCATTAGCAATAGCTGCATCGAGTTGTTCCTTGGAGATGGCAGACTCCTTGAATTTTTTTTTTTAACGGCGATTGTTCATTTTCCCTTTTCCATGCTTCTTTGATTGGGGGAGGATTCATGGTGAGATAGATGTCGAAGTATTCGAAGTATGTGATAGGATTATTGAAAAAAATAAGACAGGGCAGAGCTAAAAACTGTTCTGGCATCACTGTCGATGGCGTTTATTCGTGGTTTGTGAAAAAATATATTTTTTAAGTCACTGAAATAAGGCCATAAAACCTATAATGATTATTTGTTCACAAGACTTTTGAAAACTGAATCACGTAGCCTAGAATATTTGCTTCAAAACTATGTGAAAATCATCCTGCCCACTCATTCACATAAAACAATGTGTTGATTTAAAATTTGTAAGACATGTTTTGTGTAAGAAAGCTGTATGCGAGGAGGCTGTGAATCATCATGAATATTGAATATATATATATAAAGAATATATATAAAGAACTCAAGGTTTATTGTGCCTTGTAGGCATATACTAGTTGGGCTGCATAAAATAATAATAACAAATATAATAATTTTTACTTTACAGAAAACTTTTATGTTTTGGGGGAGAAATGCAAGCGGAACAATTAAGTACTAGTGGAAAATATATATGAATTATTATTATTATTATATGTTACTTCAAATGGTTTCAGACATTATGACGTTATGAAATGAGATTGGAGTAAAAAAAAAGTTGCTTAACTGTCTATAGTTCATATTTCAACATTTTCCGGTTTCTTCCAGTTTCCATCGATTTCATGCATTTGCGTCTGGCACCAGTTCAACTAGTACAAAGTGAAGTTTAGGCAACAATAACACGCTAACTAATATAGCCGGTGCGTTTGTCGACCCCAGAGGGTTAAGCAGGTGGCTCCTTCATGAGCTTTTTCATATGTATTAAGGTTGAAGCTGCCTCCCCCTAATGTCAGGTTCTTTAAGTGGCAGCTCACTTATGTCTCGTGAAGTTATGGCTGCCTCCCTGGGGGCCTTAAGCTGGAAGCCCATTCATGAACCTTGACAAAACATTAAGGGCCCTATCTTGCACCCAGCGCAATTGACTTTGTACACCGACGCATGTATCATTCCTATTTTGCATCCGCACACAGCGGACTTTTCCCTCCACAGACGCACGTCGGTAAACTAGGAAATACACTTGCGCTCCCGGGGCGGTTCAGCGCAAAGAGGAGGTGTGTTCCAGCGCAAACGTTCCCTGGTGCTATTTTGCAGGTTTAGAAAACAATTCCACCACTGACCAGAAAAAAACTAGTTTAAAGTCAGTGGCGCGTTGCGCATGTTATTCATGTGCTATTTTAAGGGCGCATGCTTGGCCATAATCAATGTAGCGTGTGCACAACGCACATACACTTTGATTCTCTCATCTACACAGAAGCAGCAGTTTTCATTTTTGTAAATCATACATTATTACAATAGATAGATAGATAGACAATTTATTACATAGATAGACAATTTATTATAAAAGCATACATCTAGCTTACACATTTACCCAAATTATCATGTGCCTGTTTAACCGAAGTTAATTTGGGTGGGTTTCTCCATCCCCAATGTAACTTCTCTCTCTTTTACGGCCGTGACGAGAGCGTTGCTCTCCTCGGCTGTGAACCGCTCCTGGCGCGCGTCTGGCAAATCCGCCATTACAATAGCAATCCGCCATGGAAAAAGCGCGTCTGCTCTTAAAGGGAATGTGAGATGACGCTCTGATTGGTTTATTTCACGTTACGCCCAGACCACACCTATGAGTAATGAAGCTGCTTCAGACCAACACATTTTAGATTTGCGTTGGGCGCAAGAGTCATTTATCCCGCCGGTATAATAGCAACAGCGCCCAAGACCCGCCCACAAAGTTACTTGCGTTTTGCGCTTGATACTTGCGTTTCAGATCATTAAAATATGGCCCAATGAGTTAAAACTGCCTCCCGTAATATGGGTTCCTTAAGTAGGCAGCTCCCTCATCTCATACCTTGTGCCATGCCTCATCCCTCATTTGTGAAGATTTTCATGATGGACAAAATGTATAAGAGTCGTAAGCTTTTGTTGGTCACAGAGTATATTTTTATTTTTAATGTGACTGCAGAGAGTCAGCTAAGTGATAGAAATGACAGATATGACAATAACACAAAAGCTGCTGCTTCAGGAGCTTCTGTCCTGTAATCATCCCAAATTATACAACGAGTTCAAAGATCAGCGGATGTGCTTGATAACATGCACATTCTGTCACCATTATTTCACCCTTTAAGGTTTTAAAAGAAATTGTCCATGACATTTTAATTGTATTGTCCCAAGTTACAATTTGATTTTAGAATTCTAAAACAACAATTCCAAGTTTGAGTTAAATTCTGTTGTGCCCTGTTTCTTTTACTCGCCCTCATGGCATTGAAAACCCGTATGACTTTAGTTTTCACAAAAGGAGATATTTTGAACAATGGAACAACATCAGGCTAAATGACTGATCATTTTTGGGTGAACTAAGATTCTGTCACAGGACAGATTGTGTGTGTTTTTTTCTTTTACTTTTTTTGGTCTTGCCTTAAGAAAATGAATATGGCATCATGTTTGTGTTTTATAGTGTGGAACATCGGGGAGAGTTCAGGATTAAACCAGGACCACAAAAATGTAGGTCTACACACAATAATTTACTGATTTTTATTACATTTTTTATTTGTCTCATTTAGTGATTTGTTGTTGATTTGTCTCATTTAGTGAAATGTTTCTCTCTTCTTGTGTTCAGGGGCCTGTGATCTCACACTGGATCCAAACACAGCAAACACTCAACTCATTCTGTCTGATGATAACAGGAAGGTGACGTTTGTGGAAGAGAAGCAGTCGTATCCTGATCATCCAGAGAGATTTGATGAGTATCATCAGGTTTTGTGTAGAGAGAGTCTGCCTGAACGCTGTTACTGGGAGGCGGAATGGAGCGGAGATGCCTATATAGCAGTGACATATAAAGGAATCAGCAGGAAAGGAGGGTGTGACTCTGAGTTTGGATTCAATGACAAATCCTGGAGTCTGATCTGCTCTGATATCAAATTCACTGTCTGTCACAATAAGGAGGGCACTCGTTTACCCCCCCATGGTTCATCCTCTAATAGAGCAGGAGTGGATGTGGATGTGACGGCCGGCACACTGTCCTTCTACAGCGTTTCTGACACAAACACACTCACACACTTGCACACATTCAACACCACATTCACTGAACCCCTCTATGCTGGATTTATGGTTTCTTTGGGCTCTACAGTGTCTCTGAGGGACATTAAACAGCCTCCTGTGAGAAACAACAGTGATACACACACAACCGGGTGAGTGTGACAAATAGTTTGATGTTCTGTTCTTCACAAAAACATCCAAGATAATATATCATATCATATTATCAAGACTACAGTATATTTAGTCTTGATACTTGCATTTTTACAAAACAAATTAGCCAACTTTCTGTAAATTGTTAGTCATTTAATGTTTTTTACTTAAAAAAAGCACTGTATTATAATACTTGTAATACTTTAGCTTATTAATAGAGAATATAGACTTAATGTAGGCTAGTTTTTTAAAGTTAAAAAAATAAATACTGTCACACCTGCCAATTGTATTAAAAAAAATTACAGGCCATATATTTTTCCTGCCTGTCATGAAACTGCTTAAATTTGCCTATATTTATATAAAAATGTTTCAGTTGCATCATGTACTTGCTAGATTCGGTCTTAACTTTGTCCCCTGTCTGTGCATGAAACACTCTTATCTCACTGTTTCATTCTGCCTCTCTCTGTGCTGCAGGTTCTCTACCCTCAAGAAACATCCGGAGAATGATCCTCAAATGACTCCTATCAGAGAGGAACAAACAAGCGTCTCCACTGCAACAACTGAGAAAGACAAGCTGAATAGTGAGGCAGATAAAGCACAATTTTTTGAGTCGTCTCGTTCAAAGAGTTACAAATATTGGGAACATTGCAGATGAACTGCTTCATCAGAAAATAATTAGTGAGGAAAAATATTCAGAAATTATCACTTTAACCAGTGTGAAGAGCATGAGAGTAATCTGTGCCGTCATACGTAATTACGGTGACGCTGCAAAAGCTAATTTCATCTCAATTCTTCAGAAAGAAGAGCCTTACCTTTTAGAAGACATGTGTGCATGAATTTAAAACTGCGGAAGATAAACAGACTTTTCTAGTGACGATACAGGAAAAATATTGCTTTAGCTAAAATGACCAAAATATACATAGCGGCTATGACTATCTTCCAAAATATGAATTCATACTAACATTACAAAGACATCTCATAAATGTGTGTTGTTGTTTTTTTGTTTTTTTTACTTGGCAGGTAAAATGTCAAAGCAAATTTAGAGATACATTTATTTATAATTTTCTTACTATGTATTTCATACTTGATGAATTGTCAGTGTATAAAAGCATGTAAATTATTTTGGATAAAGATTACATGCCTGCAAACCGGACATTCGCTGTTCTGATGTTAAAATGGGCCATTCAAGTGAATATCTGAAGGGAACAGACTGTCTTCAGAAAAGTTTAGTTGACATTTTCTTTTCATCTTACCCCCGTATAAAGGGCCAGACACATTACACTTTTCGTTACATTGACTTACATTCATACGCATAAGAATGCATGAGATTGGAAATGTTGTCAATACTGTATGTGTTCTTGTGTTCTTTGTGAATCAGCATCAGTCGCTGCCCAAGGACTGTTCCCAATCAACAGTTCACATCTAGCCAAGTACAGTTTAAATCCTCCGGATGTAGATGCATCAGGTGGTGTCATGTGGACTTGAAACAGTTAAGTATCCTACAATGCATCTCGCCATAAACCAGCGAGCTTGGATGGTGCAGGAGAAAACACACATCCACATTTATTTATTATTTGGAGTTATGTGGTTTGGACGATCACTGGGCGCTCAACGCTGACGTACCCCGCCGAGAACAGCCTTATCTTGGCGAGTCCTTCTGACATTTGTCGCTGGTTCTGATGTCTCTGTAGTGTAGTTAAACATGAGATATCATTTGTTTGGGGTATATCTAACAGGCATTATTTGTCTCATCTATGATTTTCTTTTCCTGGGCCAGGTTTTATGACTTTATTTTTTTATCTTTAACATTGTTCTAGAGTGCAGTGCCTTTGTACAGAATTGTTTGCTTGTCTTTATTTCCTATTGTATTAGCTCTTGTTTAAATATATATTACAGTCAGGATAACCAGAGTAAGCATGTATTGCCAAGATGAGCTACGTGAAGTTAGCAAATACACTGCCGTTCCATTTCCAGACTGAACTGCGTGCTCCTGGCTTCAGTCTGAACCACGGATGCAAGTTCGAACTTGACATACTTTTTATTTAGAAATGCTCATGTTTGGTGAACTTTGACCTGCGAATTCATATCACTTGAAGACCGTGACCAATAGAAGACCTCTTAGCTGAATTAAACGAATGCAAACTTTTGCAGTACAGTGATTGATAGTATTGATGTTATGTTGAATTATGTTTGTTTTTTTATCTTAAAAGACGCCACATAATGTGTGAGATCTTCCACTGGTGATACTCATGGGGAGAAGCTGCAACCCGATGCCAGTTGTATTTTTGGGAAAAAGTGGAAAAACATTTTTTTTTGTCAGTATATAAATCCATCAGTATAAAGATAAAACCTGTGTCTTAGAAATATTATAGTGTTTCCAGGAGAAAAACCTCTGATATTGTCTATGGTTTCTCTCTTTACTGTGCAAAAGAATAAATCATGTAAGAATCTCTGTGTGGATGTTGGTGTTTTGCATTAAATTCTCCATGTCCATTTTTTAAAGTCAGTTCTTCAGATTTACCTACCTAATGACTTTTAAATAATCTACAGCAATGAAAGCATTATTTCTGTGTTTATTTAATGCCAGTCACATACAAATAATAAACATGCAAATAATCCAACATATAATGTAAAAAGACTACAACAGACTACAACAAATAGGAAAAGAAAATATACAGTGTAATTAATAAAATAATAATACAAGTAAAAAGAAAGAATATAATATAAACAGAAAAAAAGAACAGGTATGAGATCATCATATAAATAGCATAAAAGCTTCACATAGAGACCTAGTATGTTTTGCTTTACTATGTTTCTATGGAGGCAGATTAGTCTCAAATATAAATCACGCAAAAAACATGATTCACAAATGCGTAGACAATTTCACATGCATGAAACCTAATTCACGTACACACACAAAAAATCCACGTGCGTGAAAAAATATATATATTCACAAAAAGCAATTCACATGTGCAAAATAAAATTATATACTCATAAAATACATTTCACAAATGCAAAACACAATTCGTAGATATACAACTGTGCACAAAAACCTTTGAATGTTTAAAATGTACGAGTGTATCCTTGCATTTGAATGTGCAAATCGTCATTCACGTACGAATTGCCTTAGATATGTGTGTGTGTGTTTTTGAGACTTTCCTGGCAGCATAACACTGGTAACACAGAGCAGTCGTACTCTTTAGCCAATCAGATTTAAGCTTATCAATCGACCAATCAGTATCAATCAGGGCGGGCCTACCTACATGTTACGTCATCAGCTTTCGACCAGTTCATGGCTGAGCAGAGGTAAGTGCAGTTAATCGTTCATTTCTGTGTTTAGAAGTTAGAGATCAGTTGAAGCAATAGTTTATTAACTGCTGTTTAGTCCACATGTGAATTTAAACATTTATTTTTAGTATTGATGGATTTTCATGTCCTGTCCACCACACATTCAACTGATGATAATGTATGTAATGACGTGCATATATAGGAGACATGTTTTGATCTGCATATATTATGTAGTTTTATTGTTTCAGATTTCCAAGACAGATGATATATGAAGTTGCAGACAACCAGTACTGTGATCTTACCATTTCTACTGTAATTCTTTGATTACAGTCATGTTGCAAGCCATCCATTTTGACAGTTGTTTCAACAAGTGGTTGAAAGTGATGCATTGTTACTGTATTAATTTGTCTCCTGCGGACTATATGTACATGCTTTAGGAATAAAGCCTTGCTATGCATGCATTATTAAATGTTCTTGTAAGAATTAAAAGATTCAGACATAGTTCAATTTGATGTACACGTTTTATTAATTTGAAAGTTTCCGAATCCTTTGGGAATAAAATATATAAAATGACTTGATCATGATTAATGTTCCTGTTACATATGAAGATCATGAACTGACAGTCTAAACTGTGAAGCACAATATTCAGTACAGAGAAATATACGTCTCTTCAGGAGTTGTGAGATCCAGTCAGAGTGTACTTTGCTTTTAAAGTATATAAATATAAGTAAAGAAAACTGTTTTTGCATCAGTTTGAGTTTGCCAGTGGGGGACTAGTTCACCACAGATGTCCGGTTAGAGACAAGGAGAAGGAGCAGAAAGTTTCCTTTGTAGCTTTATTTGGTTCACAGCAATTTCATAATACTTCATTAAGCTTAGCACATGAGTGCAGCTGAGAATATTCTTGTGACCATGAGTATGGATGTGGTCTAAAACAAAGCATACAATATATATCAATATAACATAACAAAAACAAATCAATAACAAGATAAATACATACAATGTGATGCAGCAGAAACTATTTCATGAAATGTAAACAACAACAAGCATAAACACAAATAAAATCCCTAATTATATATGAAGTATCCTTAAACAATGAGTAGACAAAATAGTATCAAACAAACTAATGCATTTCATTAAACAGTTGACATGAGTTGAAATACATAAACCAACTTACTTGTATAAGATACGCACATGCACACATCAATGGCAAGAAAGCAGAGTCTGTTTGCTACACTCACATGCAGAGCTATTTACTGCCAATGCAAATCAATGCCACCTGCTGGAGATGGGCGGAGCCTATTGTTATCACGTTGCTGGTTTGACAGCGTGCTCTGAGATTGAATGATTGCCAGGGCAAGTCTCACACTCAATACACAATTCACAATGGGCCTTTTTAACAGCCGCCCCCAGATTTCTAAAAATGAGGAAATCTGTCCATAATAAAAAAAGGTCAAAGTCCAATTTTAGTCTGGAATCTCAGGCAACTGTATAACCTTAGCCACAGGTCGCACATAAACCTTGTCCCCAATTCTCACTTCAACAGTCCTGACTTTATTATCCACCCCAGGGAATACTTGTGAGATCTGACCAGTGGGCCACAGGGCCCTGGGAAATTGAGGGTCCACAATCATAACTGTAGTTCCCACCTTGATATCGGGTGACTCTCGTTGCCACTTGCTACGAGTTTGAAGGTCAGGCAAATAAAACTTGATAAACCGCTTCCAAAAGTGATCTGCTAGGACTTGGCTATGACGCCAACGACGTCGACTCAGTATTTCACTTTGAGGGTATATCACTTGAGGAAGGGACGAATCCGGCCGCCCCATAAGGAGCGAATTTGGAGTGATAGGAATTGGATCAGAGGCATTCGAGGAGGTATACCCCAGGGGTTTAGAATTTAAGATCCCTTCGATCTCAATGAGTGTAGTGAGAAGAGTTTCCTCAGGTATAGACTGAGTTCCCAGAGTGACCTGTAGAGCTTGTTTCAGGGAACGAATCTCCCTTTCCCAACACCCACCGAAGTGTGGGGCATGAGGGGGGTTGAAACGGAAGATAATCTGCTGACTGGCAAGCTGTTTCTGAAGCTCCGGAACTAGTTCGCCAAATGCCTGTCGTAGCTCCCTTTCCCCTCCTTTAAAATTCGTGCCTTGATCACATAAAACTTCCAAAGGCTTCCCACGTCGGGCTATGAAACGCCTAATGGCCATAAGGAAGGAGTCTGAATCAAGTCTTGGAAGGAGGTCGATGTACACCGCACGAGTTGTCATGCACTTGAACAAAATACCCCAGCGCTTCTCATTTCTCCGTCCAATTTTTACTATGTATGGCCCGAAACAGTCAATACCAGTAGAATAAAATGCAGGTTTGAAGAGACGTAGTCTGGCTGGAGGCAGATCTGCCATTCTGGGTATCTGTGGCTTTTTCCGAAGCTTCTGACACTCTAAACAATTCTTGCGCTGATAATGTCGGATTGCTTCCCTACCCCGAAGGATCCAGTATTTTCGACGCATTTCTGCCAGTACTCTCTCAGGTCCTGGGTGAAGCAGCTTTGCATCATAGTCTTTAATAAGAAGATTAGTGACAGGATGATGACAATCCAGCACAATAGGATGCATCAACTCAGGCTCAATCTCTTTACAGCAGCGAAGACGACCTTACACAGTCAAGTTCGGGAGCAAGGCTAAGGAGCCGACTGTTACTATTCAGTTGTTTCCCCGCTGTAAGTTGTGCCATTTCGGAGGGGAAGCTTTCCCATTGGGCTTGCTGAAGGATAGCTATCTCAGCCTGTTGAAAGTCTTCGGCTGACAGATTTGCCCCATCCTCCCTGAGAGATTCTGCGATGGCTGTCAGTAATTCTTGAAAGGTCAGAAATTTGCTTAGATCGGGCATGGACAAGTGAGGTGCAGTATTAATCAGACCACAAAATGTAGAGTTTCTTAGTTCATCACTGTCAATCAAAGAGGATGGAGGTGTAACCTGCCACTGATCAGATGAAAGATGAAGGAATGGGGGGCCTGTATTCCAACGACTTTGTGGCCCTAGATCTGCCAGCCTTTTCCCTCGGGTGATATCATCTGCCGGGTTGCTATCTGACTCCACATAGCGCCACTCACAGTGGCTGGTAAGGTCCTGAATCTCTGTCACCCTTGTACCAACGAAAATCTTGAATCGGCAGGATTCGGATCTAATCCAGGTCAAAACAGTGGTGGCATCGGTCCAAATGAAAACTTGTCGAATCGGCAAAGTCAATTCCTTCTGTAGGGTCTTAGCTAACTGCGCACCTGTCAGGGCTGCACATAGTTCTAGACGAGGTATTGACAGCCGTTTCTTAGGAGCCACTCTTGATCTGGCCACTATGAATGTGATCTCCACTTCTCCCTGCCGGTCTTCAGTTCGAAGATAGGCGACTGACCCATAAGCTGACTCAGACGCGTCACAGAAGATATGGATATCTCGCTGGCTGAAAAGATCATCCTTCAGTGCAGTACAATAGCATCTGGGTAAGACTATATTTTGTAAGTCACTAAGCTCCTCTGCCCATCTGTTCCAAGCATTCATCAGATCTTCTGGTAACCTGGGATCATCCCAATCTCTCCTTTTGTCCCATAGTCGCTGCACAATCACCTTGGCACGTGTGGTGTACGGGATGATGTAGCCAAGAGGATCATATTGACTGGCAAGCACCTTATAAATATTGCGCATAGTAACTTCTTGGTACTTTACGGCACGGAGCTTATAGGACAAAGTATCAGTTAGACAGTTCCACTGCAATCCAAGCACTGATTCGTGGTTTGAGGCATTACCCTTGAATATCAATTGCTCAGCACTGTCCGATCTGGATGCTGCTGGTAAGTGACTGATGGTGGAAGGCGCATTACTGGCCCATTGCCTGAGTTCGAAACCTCCTTCTGCCAAGGTACTTTGCAGCTGGTCTACCATGAGCTTTGCTTCATCTACCGAGGGCAGACTTTGCAGGTAATTGTCTACATAAAATGCCTTCAGTACAGCATCATGCATCTTTCCACCAGGCTGACTATTTTCCAAGACATGCTTCTGCAAGGCAAAGATGGCGCAACATGGACTACTCGTGGTCCCAAAGGGAAGAACTTGCCATTCAAACACTCTGGGCTGAACTTCTCTTTCTTGGTCTCTCCATAAGAAACGGAGAAGGGGTCGATCTTCAGGAAGGAGTCTTATCTGGTGGAACATTCCTTTGATGTCGCTACTGATAGCGATAGAATGTTCTCTGAATCTTAGTAGCACAGCCAGTAAGGAGGAAGTCAGGGTAGGTCCTGGAAGTAACAGTTCATTGAGGTTGTTTCCTTGAAACCAGAATGAACAGTTGAAAACTACTCTATGTTTCCCATTATGTTCAACCATATGGTGTGGGATATACCAACTTACTGGACTGTCTTCGGCTCCTGACTGTAGTTCAGCAATGTAACCTGCCTGCTCCAGTCTTTTAATCTCAGCCTGGTAGATAGCTGCCTGATCAGGAGACTTACTGAGGCGACGCTCTAGGCTTCTTAGATGAGACATTACTGCTGCTTTGGGTGCATGAAGAGAGGGCATATTTTGGACTCTGAGAAGTGGGGTAGCATATCGCTGAATCCCATCGACTTGAACTCTGACAGTCTTTTGTTCCAGTAGTTTTAATGACTGCTGGTCGCGTACTGATCTAGTACTGGTCTTCTCATCCCTCCAAGGAAGGACATCCATTTGCCAGAGTCGTTCAACTTGTTCATGCAGAGTAACAGAAGGTGACAAACTTGTGAACAGACATTGTTGCTCTGTGAGGCTGTGTTGCAAAGCCTGAACTGGTCCTTGCAAAGTCCATCCAAGGAGAGTTTTAATCGCTGCAGGACCTCCTGGTGGGCCCAAGCGAACTGGTTCGACTGGAGCAATTAAATGAGGGTAGTCTGAGCCAATGAGCAAAACTGGATGAGCAGTTTTAATCTCTTGGAGGGGAAGTCCTTTAAGGTGACGGTACCTTTTCCGTAAAGCCTTAACAGGATGACAGTGCACTCCAAGCCCCAGCTCTGGCGCAGTGAAAGCTCCGCTGATTGGATATACCTTGTCTGGCTGACAGGCTGGTGAAAGGTTGAAGGATACAGCCGCCCCATGCAGGACCTTTAACTCTTGTCTGACTGTGCGCAGGGGCAGGTCCTCCGGATTACCTTTCAATTTCAGCTGGCTAGCTGCAGTGTGTAGTAAAATGCTCCTTTCGGAGCCATCATCAAGAATGGCGTAAGCTTTCATGGATCGATCTCCATTTCTCAGAATGACTTTACATACTTTCAACAGTACCTTCCGACTTCCTGGGGGCTTGTCAATGAATAGTACATCGTTGGCGGCCTCCCCCTTGATAGGGCTAGTATATGGGTCCTCTCTTTCTACTGTTCTCTCCTTGCTCCGTACATTAACTTCATGAAGAACAAGTAAGTGACGCCCATTACATGCCTTACAGCGCATCTTAAGATTACACTCTGATGATCTATGGTCCCGTCCACAGCGCCAGCATCTGTTCTGGCCCTTAATCCAATCTTGCCTCTGAAATTTGGAGAGTTGAGAGAAATTGGCGCAGTTATTCAATGAGTGTTTGTTATTATCACAGTAAGGGCAGTAAGGTTTTGCCATGGTGGTCTTAACTGTGACAGGTGATTGAGATACTGAAGGGTATTTCTCAGTACCAAGTAGAACTTCTGTCCCTTTGTGGAAAGATTTGGACTTTCTTGGTGGGTCGTCCCAGGATGACCTGGACGAGTACCCTCTACCAGATTGGCTTACATATCTGGTGGAATCTCCTTGAACCTGGATTTCATATTCTAACCAGTCTGAGAAGTCAAGGAGCGTTGGAATCTTTACATCTAATGGATAGATGAATCTTCTGAAACTGCTTCGCAGATCATGTGGCAACTTACCCAGAAGTCTGGACACATGAGATCCACATTTTAATTCTACTTTACCAGGCTTGCCTAGTTGTCGCAACATCCCAACCAAGGATCTCACTCTCAGAGCATACATTCGGAAGGTTCTGATATCTCCAGTGTTGATGCTTGGTCCCTCCATCAATTCCACTATTCGCTGCAACGCCATCTGATGTGGCTGACCATACTGCTTATCAAGGGCACCCATGGTTTTAGTATAAGGATGACGTGAACTGCTGTAAGATTCAGCAATTAGCTGAGCTTCTTCAAGCTTGAGATGTTCTAGCAGAATATGGAATTTGAATTGCTCTGTGGAATCAACTGGCAGCATGTTTTCCAAAGCAATCTTAAGGTGTGCAAACTCTCTGGGGTTTGGGTGAATCAGGTTAGGAATCGTAGGAGTAGGTCCACGATATACTCTTTCTTGCTCAACCAGTAATCTTGGAGAGTGGTGATGCCTTCTACTCCTAGATGATAACTTGTGCCTTGGCCTGATGAATGATTGTGGAGATGGTGATCGGACATGACTTCTTGGAACCATGTTGACCTCAGGTCTTCCATCTTGACTCCTATTGATCTGTTGGTCCATTGGTGGACTGGTGTTAACCTTTTGGTACCTGGATGAGCGCAGACGCAGGTTTCTCATGCCATCATCAACAGAAGAGGAATAACTTTCTTGACTGCTTGAATCGTCTGAGCTTTCCGAACTTTCCGCTGTTCTACGATCTTGTAATGCTTCATATGATGCCTGGGCGCTTTTTGCCTTTGATACCGGCTCAATTACTCTGGACCTTCGTGGGGCTGGTACTGGTCTAGAGCGGTCTTGGGTCTTTGATGAACCAAGTACAGGAAGTGGAGATAATATCTGAGGAAATTGTGACTGTTGATTTCGCCAACTTAGCAATTCTTTCACCTCTTCTTTCAATTGAGACATCTGTGATGTAAACTTAGTGTTGGCCTGCTTCAGATCATCTCTTTCCTCATTCAGCTGCTGAACCGTGACAATCAGGTCTCGGTGGAGTTTCCTTAAATCAGCATTTTCATCCCGCAGGGCTTCCATTTGCTGGTCCCACTGATCTGTAATATACCACCGTTGTGGACTGTGATAATCACTCTGATGTGCTGGTGCCTGTGGGGTGTCCATCCTGACAGCCTCGTCGACAGATGCAGCACATGAAGATTTGTGAGAATAGTTGGGTGGTGATAAGGATCTATGTAGGTTATAACCAGTCAAATCATAATCTTGCAAATGTGCTGGAAAAGACGATTGTCTCCTGGGCCGCACAACAGGGACTTCCGCTGATATCTGCTTCTCCATAACTGTGGAAACTCTTGCTCCGGCTCGAAGGACCATAAAGAAAACTGTTTTTGCATCAGTTTGAGTTTGCCAGTGGGGGACTAGTTCACCACAGATGTCCGGTTAGAGACAAGGAGAAGGAGCAGAAAGTTTCCTTTGTAGCTTTATTTGGTTCACAGCAATTTCATAATACTTCATTAAGCTTAGCACATGAGTGCAGCTGAGAATATTCTTGTGACCATGAGTATGGATGTGGTCTAAAACAAAGCATACAATATATATCAATATAACATAACAAAAACAAATCAATAACAAGATAAATACATACAATGTGATGCAGCAGAAACTATTTCATGAAATGTAAACAACAACAAGCATAAACACAAATAAAATCCCTAATTATATATGAAGTATCCTTAAACAATGAGTAGACAAAATAGTATCAAACAAACTAATGCATTTCATTAAACAGTTGACATGAGTTGAAATACATAAACCAACTTACTTGTATAAGATACGCACATGCACACATCAATGGCAAGAAAGCAGAGTCTGTTTGCTACACTCACATGCAGAGCTATTTACTGCCAATGCAAATCAATGCCACCTGCTGGAGATGGGCGGAGCCTATTGTTATCACGTTGCTGGTTTGACAGCGTGCTCTGAGATTGAATGATTGCCAGGGCAAGTCTCACACTCAATACACAATTCACAATGGGCCTTTTTAACAATAAGTGCAATACATCAAGTGAAAAGTTAAAAAATGAATTGTGTTCAGTCCGGTCATCAGTAGACCTCTCTGTTAGGACATATAAGATTTTGTCCTGATATTTAAAGGACTAAAACCCTATAGTACAAGAGGTGCAGACAGAGGATGTGGGAAATTAAATGATGATATTTGAATAGAGTTTACTGAGTAATCTTAGTCGCATAATCTTAATTGCCTCTCTATGATAAGTACCTTTGTCTTATCAGCATAAAATCAGATTTGCCTATTTTACTAGGCAAAGTAAAATTAATGCTTCACAATATTGTCCTGTGAGACGTTAAGATGACAATAAAAAACCTTATTTAAAAACCTTGACATTACAATACAGCATAAGGAAATGCATGTTGAATATATTGGTAACACTCTACAATAAGGTACAATAACTAAGTTAACATTAGTTCATGTATTAAATAACCATGAGCAATACATTTGTTGCTGTGTTTGTTAATCTTTGTTAACGTTAGTTAAAAATACAGCTGTTCATTGTTAGTTTACAGTGCATTTACTAATGTTAACAAGATTTTAATGAAGTATTAGTAAATGTTAACATGAACAAAAAATAATAAAGGCTGTTCACGTGCAGTTCATTATTAGTTCATGTTAACTAATGAAACGTTTTAATAAAGTGTTACCAATTAAGACATAAATACAAAAAAAAAAAAAGTATAAAAGAGAATAAAGAAACAACATGAATTAAGATGTCCGTGACTGCTATCCAGATGTCACACCAAAGGTGAGTAATCCTGAAAAATGCAGGGAAACAAGTGTTAATAATAATTTAACATCATACACAAATGGCAAAAAACACTGGCTGCTCATTAAAATAGGTCTATTCACTATTTAAGAACAGTCTCGATGGGTATTGACCACAGATGATTGTTTTGCAATCATTAGCGTGATTGTAGCTGTGAGAGCTGTCTGTACCTTCAGCTAAAATACAACAAAACAAGCATCATTCTTCATTTTTGACACGATATGGGACATCTGATTACAACAACACTTGCTTACATCAGTTAATAGTTCATAAACTATTGCTTCAACTGATCTCAAACTTCTTTAACTTCAGTTAACACAGAAATGAACGATTAAAGGTGAACTAAGTAACTTTTTTTACCTTAACTGAACAGCTTCGGAGTCATTGGAATGGTTATATTACTTATTTCGGGTTGAATGGTGGTCGTTTCGCACCCCCCTGGTGCCCGTGAGCGGAAAATACGCACTTGCAACTTTGAGCCGGCGGGCCGCCGGCCGCCGCGTCAGGAAGTCTCGCGTGATATCAGGTCTCGCGATGTAAACAATTGCTTTACGGCCAAAAGAAATCTGCTAAAATGCTGTCATTATTGCGCTCCCTCACGCTGTCCGAACCCGAATGAAGAAGACGTTTTAAAGAATGTCCCATCTGCTTTGATGTCGTTGATCTATAGCCTCTGGTGTCTGAGAATCACCAACGAGTTTTTACAACAGTGTTGTCAAATATCTATTCCGAAGCTGTGGGGGGAGCTCTAGAGAGAAACCTGCGAGCAAAAAGCGAGAATACAGCGAAGAAATCCCGAAGCTACTGAGTGCTGCTTTAACTGCACTTACCTCTGCTCAGCCATGAACTGGTCGAAAGCTGATGACGTAACATGTAGGTAGGCCCGCCCTCACGTGATACTGATTGGTCGATTGATAAGCTTAAATCTGATTGGCTAAAGAGTACGACTGCTCTGTGTTATGAGTGTTATGCTGCCAGGAAAGTCTCAAAAACACACACACATATCTAAGGCGATTCGTACGTGAATGACGATTTGCACATTCAAATGCAAGGATACACTCGTACATTTTAAACATTCAATGGTTTTTGTGCACAGTTGTATATCTACGAATTGTGGTTTGCATTTGTGAAATGTATTTTATGATTATATAATTTTATTTTGCGCATGTGAATTGCTTTTTGTGAATATATTTTTTTTTTCACGCACGTGGATTTTTTTTGTGTGTACGTGAATTAGGTTTCATGCATGTGAAATTGTCTACGCATTTGTGAATCATATTTTTTGCGTGAATTATATTTGAGACTAATCTGCTTCCATATTTTTCAACCCTTTAGCCCATTTTTAAAAAAAATGTATATGGTATTTCCCCATAATCAAAGATTAACAATAAAGGCCACGTTTGGTGGTAATCTTTGTCTATTAACATTCCAAATCTACTCAAAACATTTAGCTATAAATGCAATTAAAAAATAGTTGGACAACATTTTTTTTCTCAGTCCCACAGAAATCACATTTAACATCTAAATCAGTACAAAACCTAAGAAAAAGAGTTTTAACAGGGTACACCAGATGAAGTATTTTAAAATGTTCTTCTCTCACCTTATTTGTTATGCAATATTTTTTAGGCAGCAACCATGCATATTTCCAGTCAATGCACTCAAATGTAGAATGCCAGGACATTTTAGAAGATATTGGGCTGTATTCTGTTAGTAACTTCCTAATAAAGTAATAATTTCATCTTCTATCTGTAATACTTACTCCTTTAATTATAACATCAGGTCTGAGACTCATAGTCTCCTCCTTCACATTTCCTTTAAACAGACATTTTAAACCGGATGGTATAGCATCAAACACTATACAATTTTCTACATAGGTATACAGGTGCCCATTTTCATTAAATAACTGTTAAATAACAAATATGATGCCATTATCAACCCATTTTTGAAAAAAACTAAGTTTTGTGTTTAAAAGCATTATTTCTGTATGCACAGGTGCATTTTTGACATAACGCGTCACCCAGTATACCCGGTTAAAAAAGTCACCGCTCGCCACTGGTATGCAGATGTGTTAGAATTGTAAACTTCACGATTGTTTTCCACAGAGAATCTCAAGAAGCTAGCGTGATATGCAGTGACTAAAGTTGATAGCCTGTCCAAGATGGCAAAATATCTTCTTCTTTTTTTGTTCCAGAAAGTAATTCACGTTTGGAACGACATCATGATGGCAGAATGTTAATTTTTGGATGAACTGCCCCTTTAACGTGCACGTTGTGTTACTTGAGAATGTGAAGATGACGTGTGCCACTAGGGGGAAATGTTCACTAAACACTTACATCAACTCGCACTGGACTCACATTTGACTGAATTATTCATTACAATTTATATTTGATTGGTAAATTGACTGAACTGCGGAAAGGAACATACCGTCTTTCTCATGTAGGCTATATCAGGTAAAGCACATAAAAGGTTTATTCGCAGATCTTGATCACTAAAATATATTCAAATTATCGTGTCGTGTGTTAGTAGTCAGCTTTGGGTCAGTCTGAATTTAGCTTTTTTTGCTTTCAGTTAATACCACCAGGTTCTCTACAGACTATTAGACTGTAAGTATTGTTAATAATGCTGCCTTCACGTTTTCTACTTTGCCACTTCTGAAGTCTTGATTACGAGGTCATCCAAAGTTTTTTTTACTAGGAAACTGGTATTTGCGATAGCACGATTTCCGATAGCACATAAAGGTAGTCACATTTGTCATGTTGGTTACCTGTGCAGGGCGAACGTGAGAGGTTGTTGTTAATTTAATTTGTGATCGAGCATTTTTGATAAACTTTTATTTTATTGTATAAACATCATTTATTTTGCACCAGTTTAAGCCCAGTGCTGCTTTGGTTTAGGTTCACTAGAACCAGATGTATTTGATGTGAAAGTCTGCATTTGCCATAACAATTTTGCACCTGTTTATTTCCCTCTCTTGTGATTATGATTTTAGCGGCCATGTTTGAGTTGTTTCTCGGAGGTTAGTAGCTACGCGATTTCACAGAGGAACTGTGGATTCAGAATTTCTAGAACAGTTCAACCTTTTGTCTTTTATGAGTTTAATAAAGAACACTGTCTCTTCTTCTGTCCAAACATACCGATGATCATGTGACTTTTACGTATGCCATGTGACCTGTAAATTCGAAAAAACAGTTTCCATTGCAGTTATGCAAAATATTCCTTTTCCGAATTGCCTGAAAAACCAACTCATGCACATGTAAAAACGATTTTGAGATATATGGGAGTTTTTGCAAAATCGACATGTTTCCACTGGTCTTATTTGCAATTTGCAATTTCAATTTGCGCAATTGGAAGGGTAATGGAAACGCAGCTACAGTCTGCAACAAGACTCCATATACCATAAAAAGTTAATTAGTAGTTTTATATAAAGCCCTTCTAAAAGGTATTTATCTGAATTAAAACCTTAGTATTTCTCAGATTTTATTTTGTTAGTGCCGATCCATATATGACCAATTGATATAATTTTAGATTTTTTTTTGTATAGTTAGAGGTTCATATTTGAACAAAGTGAAATAATGTCTCGATGTAAAGTTACATCTTCATCAGAGTCCTTGGAGAGAATGAGCAATGAAGCCACGTCTTTTTGATCAAAGAGGTTATGATAAATCTGATATTTCTAAAGCATGGGATAGGGCTTTTAATACAGACCGTGCCTCATTGTTAAAGAAAAAACCTAAGCCTCACACGACATCTGAAGTATTTTTTTCAACTAGCTACACTCCAGCAGCAGGAAGAATAAAGAACATCATTTGTAAACATTGGCACGTTCTTAAACACTTAAGGACATTTGCGCTGAGCCGCCCAGGTTCATTTTCAGACGCGCCCGCAACATTCGTGACCGATTGGTTCACTCAGATATGATTATCCCACCTTCTACTACTTGGCTTCCTAGCCCACCTCTGGGTTTCTATAAATGTGGCAACTGTGCGCAATGCTCCAATTCGACCAATGCGAAAGATTTTTCACATCCCCGTACTGGTAAGAAATATTCTATTTCTTCATTTATCAACTGTAACAGTACTCATGTAGTATACCTTCTAAAGTGTCCCTGTGGACTGGTGTACATGGGTCAAACAAAACGTCAACTTAAACTAAGGATAGCTGAACACAAAACAGCAATTCATACCCAGAACTTAACATATGCCATGGCGAGGCACTATAAGCAGGCCAATCATGGTTCCCCTGCATCTTTGAAGTTTTGGGGAATTGAGAAAATAATACCTCCACCCAGAGGTGGTGATATTATTAATAAACTCCTATGCAGGGAAGCGTTTTGGATACATACACTTAACACTCGAGAACCTTTAGGTCTAAATGAAGAATTGAGTTTAACATGCTTTCTCTAAACACTTAAGCATATTAAAATACAGTATTTAAGATGAATATATTTTTATTCCCATTGTATTGTGAACTTTATATTACTTTTTTTTTTCTTTTTTTTTTTTTTATCTGTATGTGGGTACTTGCCCTTTAATGACTGATTTATGAGTGTGACACCTTGGTTTAGAGGGGTGTATTTTTGGGTGGCCAACGCCCCCTTAATCACACCTGTTGATGATCCTTATTAATGGCTTCATTGCTCATTCTCTCCAAGGACTCTGATGAAGATGTAACTTTACATCGAAACGTTAGTCATTCATTGTTATGCACCTTAAATAAATATTTTAATCAGTAGACATCTGTGCTGCACCGGCGATTCCTTTTGTCTGGTTTGTTTTGTCCTGCCCTGGTTGCACCGGATTGTTTGTGGATTACAGAAGCGCAGAGAACCTTCTTTTCAAATGAAATAATGTCTCATAATGGACCCAGTTTAAAGATTCTCTATCAGTTCTGAAAGACAAAAGACTAATCACACAAATTTGGGAAAATAAATTTTTTATTGTGTTCTACTGCCAAATCGAGGATTTTAATGAACTGAGTTGATTCTGACACAGACACAATCACATGTACAGTTCAAAAACATAAAGCCAATTTGTACTTAGTTCCTGCATGATATTGCATCTCTGAGATCGATTCCAGTGATGCAGTCGAAGAAGAGTCACTGTGCTATTTGTCCTTTTTCCCAAAAAAAAAAAAAATGGAATCATGTCATTCCTCTTTGTGTGTTGGGCTGAAAGCATCTGTTGCTTGTTCAGTCTTGATGTGTGTAATATTACGTGATCAGAAGGAAAGTTGGCTACAAAATTCCATATTTCGCCAGATCGCTGAGCTCCATGTCACCAAAAGCTTCCCAGGGGCAAACCACAGTGATGTCTGTTGAAAACCCAGAGAAAGAAGGTGGTCAGGCTCATTCAAAACACTGAAACAATATTTACATGATGAAGGCGACTGAAATGCCACGGTTTACCTGTGCCGAGACCCTCCATCCCAGGGATGTCATCTCCCATGCCTTTCTGGCCAGGTTTAGGAGCCTTGCTCTTGAAGGTGCGAGTGGTCCTCTGCTTGAACTTTGGTGGCGCTCTCTTCTCAACGGGTGCTGGGGCGTCCATTTCTCTCACTTACTGAAATATAAACAGGCTTACTTTAAAAACTATATTATTATTAACTACTATATTGTCCCCTTTACCGATGTCCTTAACAGGTTAGCTGTTAATCTTCTCATTTTGGGATTGTGTTAATCCTAATATGCTGGTTACACAATGAGTTTATTTACCAACATCTGTTGCTCTTTACATAATCTCGTAGAGGAGATGCCCAGCGCTCTAATTCCATCACATTTATCCCAGCCTACTTCTGGAATCCTGGGAGAAATGTGTCAGAGCTTCTGTTTTTAGTCTGTTTTTGCCTAAATTGGCTCTTGCTGTTAAATGTCTACTGTACATTTCAGCTTCACCTAAAGAAGTATATAGTAAATTCAAGTCTTTGAGGCTGTAATATAGGGAAGCTTCTTTCCACCATGGAATACAAATAAAAAAGGTACAGAAATGGCGAGTTTTTATCTCACAATTCTGACTTTTTTCTCCACAATTCCAACTTTATATTTATACTTTTCTTTTTAGAATTTTTAACTTAATCGGAATGGTTAAGTTACCATACAAAACTTGGTTATGGTTATGTTTTGCCACTTGCTGTGTGAACCCAAAATAAACATGGACATGATTCGAAAGGTTAAATGGTCCTGAAAAAAATAGTCACACTTGTATTGTTCACGGTAAAAAAGGAGCGCATTGAAAATGAATTGTAGACTAATTTCATGTAGTGGAAGCGTTTGGTACTGCGGCCAAACAAAATCTGACTGAAAGCTAATTTTTTGAGATATCAACCTCATATTTGGGACACAGTTTTTTTAGATTTAAGGCTTTGATTTTCTCACAGTTTTAGAGTAAAACGTGTTTCGGAAAATCATATTCATATAAAAATTTAAAATTGTATTTTTGTGCATTTTTCATAACAATAAATGAAAAATTGTATAACTTTTCAAGGCCACAAAACTTATTTCACCTCAACAATAATCTGCCAAGTGCATACATATAATTGAGTACCTCAAAATCCCCTAAAAATACAAAATATTAGATAAAAAAACATTATCGACTAAAATATAGTACAATCATTTCATTAAGATAAATTTTTTTTCAACCAACCATAATTTTTGACCAACACGCAAACAGTACCAGAGGGATAATGTTTAACTGAATGTCCAGGTGTGTAATTCTGACTCACATTCTGCTTTTCCTTTTATTTATTCCCTCTCTATCACTAAATCTGTCTGTTCTTTTTCATTCCACGAAAGTCTTTCTCTCTTCCTCTGTTTTCTCTCTTGTCCTCCTCATGCTCCTCATCCCAGAATTCCTGCTCTCAGTAAATCCATGTGTTGTGTATTTACTACAGCCTGTCTGAGAACATTTAAATTAAATACCGTAGTACTTTACCTGACTTTCTCAGTGCATTGTGCTGTAAAATGTGTCTCAGGTGAGGTGAATCTCTTACCTGTGCTGGAGTTTCTGGCTCTTCTGGTTCTCTTAGCTTCTCTTCTGCGATGTCTCGCTTCAGATCGTGTCCAGTGTCTCTGCCGGACTCTTTTATAGCGCTCCACTAATCTTCTGATCCTCAAACGCCTCCAACAGAAGCAGATAGAGGGATCAGGAGATTGACACATGGAGTATTTTAAGCACTTCAGGCTCTTACAGCTGAGGACACGCGTGTGGTAACAGTCATAGTTTATTCACAACATCTGCAGTTTGTCTTCTGTGAGTCTGACACACGATATGCTGAAATATGATGAATGTGTGTTCAAACATCTTTATGGCCATTAGTTGATTAATACGTACACTGTAAAAATAATTCTGTTAAATTTACGGTAAAAATCGTCAGCTGCGGTTGCCAGAAATCTACCGTAAAAAATACGGTAGCAATATTTTAGGTTTTACAGACTTAACTTAAATTTACAGTAAATAACTTATATAATTATCTGATATAGGGCCCTATTTTAACGATCTGAAACGCAAGTATCAAGCGCAAAACGCAAGTAACTTTGTGGGCGGGTCTCGCAAATCGACGCAAATCTAAAATGGGTTGGTCTGAAGTAGCTTCATTATTCATAGGTGTGGTTTGGGCGTAACGTGAAATAAACCAATCAGAGCGACATCTCACATTCCCTTTAAGAGCAGGCGCGCTTGTTCCATGGCGGATTGCTATTATAACGGTGGATTTGCCAGGAGCGGTTCACAGCCGAGGAGACCGACGTTCTCGTCAGGGACGTTAGGGATGGAGAAACACACCCAAATTAACTTCGGTTAAACAGGCGTACGATAATTTGGGTAAATGTGTAAGCTAGATGTATGCTTTTATAATAAAATATCTATCTATCTATCTATCTATCTATCTATCTATCTATCTATCTATCGTAATAATGTATGATTTGCAAAAATGATAACTGCTGCATCTGTGTGTAGATGAGAGAATTAAAGTGTATGCGCGTTGAGCACACGCTACATTGATTATGGCCCTTAAAATAGCATATGAATAACATGCGCAACGCGCCACTGACTTTAAACAGTTTTTTTTCCGGCCAGTGGCGGAATTGTTTTCTAAACCTGTAAAATAGCATGAGGGAACGTTTGTGCCGGAACACGCCTCCTCTTTGCGCTGAACCGCCCCGGGGAGCGCAAGTGTATTTCTTAGTTAACCGACGTGCGTCTGTGGAGGGAAAAGTCTGCTTTGCGTGGGTGCAAAATAGGAATGATACATGCGTCGGTGTACAGTCAATTGCGCTGGGTGCAAGATAGGGCCCATAATGTTAATTTACCGACCTATTGAAGTACTAATATCTGTTTTGGACCATTTTAATATACTGACAACCACCAATCACAGTGGTGATGAGAGTCACATGATGAATCAAAGCTCATCTCAAGCAGCTTTTGCACAAGATTGTAGTAATATACAGAAGCTGAACAGTGTCATTCACACAAAAACTAATGGTAACACACATGAATTTTTAAAAATGCAATAAACATTAATCTAACAACATTAAATGTAATATAAAACCCGTACATATAACATGTACATAACTGATTAGAAAAAAAAAACTAAGAAAAACTATGAATGTCAATTTACAATTTTTCACTGTAAATTATACAATGACTTGTTCTTTGTCAATTCTAAAAACTGTATTTTACTGTAAAATTACATTAAATGTAGGGTTAGATCTATCACAGTTATTTACCATACATAGTATGTAAAATTTCTGTTAACCAATTAACAGTTTTCACTGTAGCATTTTTACTGTCTTTTACCATTAAAATCACAATCATTTTTCACCTCAGTTCTCATCTAATTTTCATATTATTAGCACAACAAAATATATTAGAAGACTATTGTGCTCACGTTCCCATTAGGTTTGAAAAACATTTTCTGAATGTTCTCTTAAAGTTTTAATGTTTAACAAATGTTAAGGGAACATTCCATTTTATCGTTTTCCAAACATTATGGGAACGTTACTTTTGAATGTTCTCTAAACAACTTAGACGAACTAAAACTTTGAAGAAAAATATGAATGATGTATAAATAATGATTTTCTGCTAATGTTTTGAGAACATTATTAAAAACCAGATAACTTTGAACGAACATTCTATTAATGTTACTAAGAAAGTTTGTCCATAACTTTAAGAAAACCTTGACAGTCCCTGTATTCTGCATCGATAATTTTTATTTTCCATATTAAATACTTCACCAAATAACAAATGAAATGAATTGTAAGCAAATTTAATCTAAATCTAAAAATAAATCAGTATGTTTTATTTTGATGCTGTGTTTGAACTTTATGTTTAAATTAGACTCAAACTCAGATTCATGAGTTCATGTTGATTTCATGTTTCTGATCTCAGGTCAAGCTCTTTAAGTCTCTTCTCTAACCTGATCCTAAACATACGGTTATATCTGACCGTTACTAATTAAAGAATAAGCAGCTCTAATCCACAATCCCGATTGGCTGTCCTGACAGTAATTTAGGTTATTATATAATCTACTCATTAACATGTACTGTAATGTTCTCATGTGTGTTTGTTTATTCACATCTATAGCTAATGAGGATCTTGTGCTCTTCGGATGGGATTTATATACAGCTACAAAATCTGTCACTGTAGCCAGGTGCACCTTTATACATTATTTACCTCTTAAAGGTACATATTCGAACTTTTTTTGACAGCTTTTGTGTCTATTTTCTGAGAGTGTGGTTGTCATATTTTGGAACATGCTCATACTTTAATATAACAAACTATACAATGAGTTAGAGACTAAAGTGTGGGTCTAAAAAGTGACAATATTTTTGAGAAATGCTTGAGCATCATTTACAAATTACAAATACTTACTCTTCAATTATATACATTAAATACATTATATTGGTGTGAGGGAATGTATTTATTGAAAATATTATGATATAATATAATATTATTGTATAATTTTAAATTACAAAATTATCTGTAAGACGTGTGTCTAATTCGGTCCTTCACAGAAATGAATGAGAAAATCTGTGATCTAAAACAAAATGTAGAAAAATAATACACACTGTTGCTGATTTTCCTCATTCTATTAATATTTTACTGATAGCATCTAAAATAGTTTTTGTGTGAAAGAGGCAGCAAGATCTCAAGAATAGCTTACCGTATATATATCGTGTAAAACGCTCTTTAGGCGACTAAACATTATTTAAGGCTATCCTATTGGTTAGGATATTGATATAGGAACTGTTGTTGTCAATAAAGTTACATTTATGATGTTTCTTTCTTTAAAACTACATAAAATTTCATTCCACTTTCGTCCCTCATACCAAGTTTAACCACTTTTACTGTAAACCAAGAACCAAGGTAGCAAAGTGACTGGTCATAAAGAGCTTGTGAAATGGGGAACAGTAAACCAGAGGTATAGTAAAGCATATAGTGAGTGTGTTAATAGAGTTGCAGATGAAAATCTGTCTCCAGCTCTCTCATTCACACGTTTGGTAAAACTGTAAAAACACTAGACTAGTAAACCATTAAAGTCACTGTGAAATCAAAATTGACAATTCTTGTTTTAATGGAATATTGCAGCATTTATTATAAACTTCCATTTCATGCTGACTGTTTTATCAACAAAGAAAATAAAGAGTAAAAGTGAAATAAACATCAATGTGTTAAACAAAAATGCATTCATTACATTGCAAATATCCAAATTGGTAACACTTTATAATAACGTTCAGTTGTAAGTCATTTATAAGTGATTAGTTAATGATGAACTAACCATTTACAAAACATTCATAAATGAGTAGCAAGTGACATACTAACATTTTAGGTATGTTTTGTAAATTGTGTTACAAGTCATTTACAATTGATTAGTTAATGATTAACTAATCATTTACTAAACATGACTATGCGTTTTATAAATGTTTAATAAATGATGTTAAATTTTTTGTGTGTTTTGCTCACATCAGGTGCACAGTGGTTAAAGACTCCATGTGTTTCAGAGAAGCTGTCTATACCCTCACCAGTCAGCACTTACACTGCAGTACACACTACAGTGTTCAACACCTGTTATAGATGTGTAAACGCATGAATAAATCATTTACAACACTTTCTGCATACCCTAATCCAGTGGTTCCCAATTCCAGTCCTCGTGACCCACTGCTCTGCACATTTTGTATGTCTCTCTTATCTGACACACTCAGTTCAGTTCATGGAGTCTCTCCTAATGAGCTGATGATCTGGTTCAGGTGTGTTAAATAAGGGAGACATACAAAATGTGCAGAGCAGTGGGTCACGAGGACTGGAATTGGGAACCACTGCCCTAATCTAAAGTGTAAACTATTCATCACTTGTAAATGTCTTACACTTCATTTGTAGATTACCACTTCAAGAATCAAAAAGGCATAAGGTCTGCGAATGTTATCTACGAATGTATATGTAACACATTTACAAGTGATGAATAGTTTACACTTTAGATTAGGGGATGCAGAAAGTGTTGTAAATAATTTACAACACTTTCTGCATCCCCTAATCTAAAGTGTAAACTATTCATCACTTGTAAATGTGTTACATATACCTACAAATGATCTGTATGTGTATTCAAGGCATTTACAACACTTTTTGCACCCTCTAATTGCTATATATATACAAAAAAACAAACATTTATTAAACATTTATGAAACGCATATTCATGTTTTGTATATGACTAGTTAATCATTAACTAATCAATTGTAAATTACTTATAACTGAATCTACAAAACATGCATACAATAATTAACATATCACTTATTAATCATTTATGAACGCATAGTCATGTTTCGTAAATAATTAGTTAATCATTAACTAATCACATGTAAATGACTTGTAACGGAATTTACAAAACATACATAAAATGTTAGTATATCACTTGCTACTCATTTATGAATGTTCTGTAAATGACTAGTTCATCATTAACTAACCACTTATAAATGACTTACAACTGAACGTTATTATAAAGTGTTACCTTTAAGTTAATTTAATGTAGATTTAATATTATTTATTAAATTTAGATATATTAATTTAGAAGACACTTTTATATAAAGTGATTTATAGGCCTAAATGAGGAACATCATAAGCAATTTGTCATAAAACTAAACATTTATAGTAAAACTAGATTGGTACACGGAGAGGCAGAAAAAAAGAGTGAGAAACCTATTGTCTTATAAAAATAATTATATAGAAATTATTTAAAGTTCCCCTGTAGTCAATCATTTTTTTCCTTAAAACAATTTTTTTCCTTTAAAAAAATTCTTCATGCCTTAAAATATCTTGAATGTAACTCTATACCCTTGCCTCATTTAGTACTGGAGGTATCATGAATATGAAAATGAGTCCCGCCTCCACTCACTCACAGCAGCTCAGAGATCCACTCATTGACAATCACACGTTGATCTGGTTACAAGGTAGTTTGTGATGTCAGAAACACCAGCGATTTCAGACCGTGTGTTTGAGACTGAAAATACATCCACTTTCTTTTGAAATAGAAAGTGGATGTAAGGAAATAGCTAAAGCATTGAAAATCCCCATCTCCACCATCAGGGCAATGATTAAAAAGTTTCAATCAACTGAAGATGTTACAAATCTGCCTGGAAAAGGATGTGTGTCTATATTGTCTTAATGCAAGAGTTTGAGTGGTCAAAGACTCTCCAAGGATCACAGATGGAGAATTGCAGAGATTACTTGAGCCTTGGGGTCAGAAAGCCTAAAAAAAAATCAAACAGTACCTATATCAGCACATGTGGTTTGGGAGGGTTTCAAGAAAAATCCTCCTCGCTCATCCAAAACTAAACTCCAGAATATTCAGTTGTCAGACATGACTGGAACTTCAAACGGGACAAGATTCTGTGGTCAGATGAAACAAAAAAAGAGCTTTTAGGCAGCAAACCCACCAGATGGGATCAAAATTACCCCATGCTTACGGTTAAATATACCACTGGATGTTTAATGTTGTGGGCCTATTTATTTGCAGGAGGTCCTGGACTTCTTGTTCAGATATATGGCATCATGGATTCTAGTAAATACCAACAAATAAAAAAATAAAAAATCTAGAAATCTTGGGCCGGGGTTGGATCTTCCATCAGGACAATGATCCAAAACATTAACAAAAAAATGGTCAGTGAAAAAATGAAGCATCTGCTATGACTGTCCCAGTCCCCTGACATGAACCCTATAGAAAATGAGTGGGTGAACTGAAGAGAAGAAGCACCAACATGGAGCAGGGAATCTGAAGGATCCGGAGAGATTCTGTATGGAGGAATGAAGGACCTGGAGAGATTCTCTATGGAGAAATGAATGACCTGGAGAGATTCGGTATGGAGGAATGAATGATCTGGAAAGATTCTGTATGGAGGAATGAAAGACCTGGAGAGATTCGGTATGGAGGAATGAAGGACCTGGAGAGATTCGGTATGGAGGAATGAAGGACCTGGAGAGATTCAGTATGGAGGAATAAATTATCTGGATAGATTCGGTAAGGAGGAATGAAGGATCTGGAGAGATTCGGTAAGGAGGAATGAAGGACCTGGATAGATTCGGTATGGAGGAATGAAGGATCTGGAGAGATTCGGTAAGGAGGAATGAAGGACCTGGAGAGATTCGGTAAGGAGGAATGAAGGACCTGGATAGATTCGGTATGGAGGAATGAAGGACCTGGAGAGATTCGGTAAGGAGGAATGAAGGACCTGGAGAGATTCTGTATGGGGGAATGAAGGATCTGGAGAGATTCGGTAAGGAGGATTGAAGGACCTGGAGAGATTCAGTAAGGAGGAATGAAGGACCTGGAGAGATTCGGTATGGGGGAATGAAGGACCTGGAGGAATGAAGGATCTGGAGAGATTCGGTATGGAGGAATGAAGGACCTGGAGAGATTCGGTATGGAGGAATGAAGGATCTGGAGAGATTCAGTAAGGAGGAATGAAGGACCTGGAGGGATTCTGTATGGAGGAATGAAGGATCTGGAGAGATTTGGTAAGGAGGAATGAAGGATCTGGAGAAATTCAGTATGGAGGAATGAAGGACCTGGAGGGTTTCTATATGGAGGAATGAAGGATCTTTAGAGATTCAGTATAGAGGAATGAATGATCTGGAGAGATTCGGTATGGAGGAATGAAGGACCTGGAGAGATTCAGAATGAAGGATCTGGAGAGATTCGGTATGGAGGAATGAAGGACCTGGAGGAATGAAGGATCTGGAGAGATTCGGTATGGAGGAATGAAGGACCTGGAGAGATTCGGTATGGAGGAATGAAGGATCTGGAGAGATTCAGTAAGGAGGAATGAAGGACCTGGAGAAATTCGGTATGGAAGAATGAAGGACCTGGAGGGATTTGGTATGGAGGAATGAAAGATCTGGAGAGATTCGTTAAGGAGGAATGAAGGACCTGGAGAGATTCGGTATGGAGGAATGAAGGATCTGGAGAGATTCGGTAAGGAGGAATGAAGGACCTGGAGGGATTCTGTATGGAGGAATGAAGGATCTGGAGAGATTCGGTAAGGAGGAATGAAGGACCTGGAGAGATTCGGTATGGAGGAATGAAGGATCTGGAGAGATTCTGGAGAGATTCTGTATGGAGGAAAAGGGTGGTGGTGGCGCAGTGGATAAGACACATGCCTTTGGTGTGAGAGACCTGGGTTCGAATCCACTGTGAGACACCAATGTGTCCCTGAGCAAGACACTTAACCCCTAGTTGCTCCAGAGGCGTGCGACCTCTGACATATATATATAGCAATTGTAAGTCGCTTTGGATAAAAGCGTCAGCTAAATGAATAAAAATGTAAATGTAATCTCAGAAACCAGAGATCGCGACTTGAGTTAAAACATTTACAGAACTAAAATAAGTGAAAAGGGTTGCAATAATAGTGGTTTACCAATTATTGGCATTTTGGAAAAATGGAGGAAAAATAAACAAATAAAAATAAAACGCTGCACCTTACATTCATGAACAATTTTAGAAACTGTTCATAAAGGAGCTCCAACAAAAATCCTACTAAAAGTATGCTGGTAAATTAGTAGTTTTATATAAATCCCTTCTAAAAGGTATTTATCTGACTGACCTTGGTATTTCTCAGATTGTATTTTGTTAGTGCCGATGGCTAATATAACCAATGAATATGAAACCAAGATTTTACACACTGACATTTTTTTTATATTTGAACAAAGTGAAATTAATGAACAAATTGTGAGATCAGATCAGAAAAGACTAATCACACAAATTTCGGAAAATAAATTGTTATTGTGTTCTCCTGCCAAAATCAAGGGTTTTAATTAACCATGAGTTGATTCTGCCGCAGACACAATTACATGTACAGTTCAAAAAAATAAAGTTGATTTGTACATATTTCTGTATTTTACCACAACAATTAGGAGAGAGATGACCATAGCATGATATTGCAGCTCTGAGATCGATTCAAGAGCAAAAGAGTCACTGTGCCATTTGTCCTTATTTCCCTCCAAAAAAAATATGAATCATGTCGTTCCTCTTTGTGTGTTGGGCTGAAGCATCTGCTGCTGGTTCAGTGTTTGTGTGAGTAATATTACATGATCATCTTGGCTGATCAAAGATCTCCAGAAGAAAGCAGAAGGAAAGTTTCTACAAAATTCCATATTTCGCCAGATCGCTGAGCTCCATGTCACCAAAAGCTTCCCAGGGGCAAACCACAGTGATGTCTGTTGAAAACCCAGAGAAAGAAGGTGGTCAGGCTCATTCAAAACACTGAAACAATATTTACATGATGAAGGCGACTGAAATGCCACGGTTTACCTGTGCCGAGACCCTCCATCCCAGGGATGTCATCTCCCATGCCTTTCTGGCCAGGTTTAGGAGCCTTGCTCTTGAAGGTGCGAGTGGTCCTCTGCTTAAACTTTGGTGGCGCTCTCTTCTCAACAGGTGCTGGGGCGTCCATTTCTCTCACTTACTGAAATATAAACAGGTTTCCTTTAAAAACTGACTATATTGTCCCCTTTACTGATGTCCTTAACAGGTTTACTGTTAATCTTCTCATTTTGGGATTGTGTTAATCTTAATCTGCTGGTTACACAATGAGTAGGTTTATTTACCAATATCTGTTTTCCTTGTGATATATACAGACAGTGTGAATGATAAGCTCTTTACATAATCGTGCTAATCTCGTAGAGGAGATGCTCTAATCCCAGCGCTCTAATCTGCTGTTGAATGTCCACTGTACAGTTCAAAGAAATTTGAGTCTTTGAGGCTGTAATCTATGAAAGCTTGTTTCCGCCATGGAATAAAAAATAAAAAGGTGATGGAGATAATGGAGAGTTTCCATGTTTCTGATACCAAACTTTTTATTCCGTGGCGGAATCAAGCATCCATGGAAATCACTGCACTTCACCTGTTGTTTAATGTTCAACTGAATGTCCAGGATTGTCATTTTGACTCACATTCTGCTTTTCCTTTTTATTTATCTCCTCTCCATCACTAAATCTGTCTGTTCTTTATCAGTCCACAAAAGTCTTTCTCTCTTTGTTTTTATGTTCAGTCTGTTTTGTGGTTTTCTCCTCATGCTCCTCATCCCAGAATTCCTGCTCTCAGTAAACCATGTCTTGTGTATTAACTACAGTCTGTCTGGGTAAAAATGAAATACTGTAGTACTTTACCTGGCTGTTTCTCAGTGCATTGTGCTGTAAATGTGTCTCAGGTGAGGTGAATCTCTTACCTGTGCTGGAGTTTCTGGCTCTTCTGGTTCTCTTGGCTTCTCTGCGATGTCTCGCTTCAGATCGTGTCCAGTGTCTCTGCCGGACTCTTTTATAGCGCTCCACTAATCTTCTGATCCTCAAACGCCTCCAACAGAAGCAGATAGAGGGATCAGGAGATTGACACATGGAGTATTTTAAGCACTTCAGGCTCTTACAGCTGAGGACATGCGTGTGGTAACAGTCATAGTTTATTCACAACATCTGCAGTTTGTCTGACAGACACAGACATAAACAAGCGATATACTAAAATATGATGAATGTGTGTTCAAACACCTTTATGGTCATTAGTTGATTAATACGTAACACTTTCTCTATCCTCAGTTCTAATCTAATTTTCATATTATCAACACATCCCAGCTAACCAAAAATATTAGAAGAATGTTGTGCTAACGTTCCCATTAGGTTTGGGAAACTTTTTCTGAATGTTCTCTCAAAGTTTAAATGTTTTACAAATGTTAATGGAACTTTCCATCTGATCATTTTGCAAACATTATGGGAACGTTACTTTTGAATGTTCTCTCTAAACAACTTAGACAAACTATAACTTTGAAGAAAAACGTTCTATGAATGATGTATAAATAATGTTTTTGTGCTAACATTTTGAGAACGTTATTAAAAACCAGATAACTTTGAACGAACATTCTATTAATGTTACTAAGAAAGTTTGTTCATAACTTTGAGAGAACCTTGACAGTCCCTGTATTCTGCATCGTTAATTTTTATTTTCCATAATCAATACTTCACCAAATAACCAATCAAATGAATTGTAAGCAAATTTAATCTAAATCTAAAAATAAATCAGTATGTTTTATTTTGATGCTGTGTCTTTTCAACTATGTTCAAATGATTATAGCATCAAATGCTTTGTGTCAACAAACTCAAACTCAGATTTGTGAGTTCATGTTGATTTCATGTTTCTGATCTCAGGTCAAGCTCTTTAAGTCTCTTCTCTAACCTGATCCTAAACATACGGTTATATCTGACCTTTACTAATTAAAGATTAAGCAACTCTAATCCACAATCCCGATTGGCTGCCCTGACAGTACTTTAGGTTATTATATAATCTGCTAATTAACATATACTGTAATGTTCTCATGTGTGTTTGTTTATTCACATCTACTGTATAGCTAATGAGGAGCTTGTGCTCTTCGGATGGGATTTATATACAGCTACAAAATCTGTCACTGTGGCCAGAACCCTTTCAAAAGGTGCACCTTTATACATTATTTACCCCATAAAGGTATATATTAGTACTTTTTGATAGCATTTGTACCATTTTTCTGAGAGCATGGTTGTCATATTTTGGGACATGTTCATACTTTAATATAACAAACTATAAAATTAGTTTAAGACCAACTGGTTAAAAAAATAAGTTAAAGTGTGGGACAAGTGTCACAAACACAGAAGGAGACAGACAGGTTTAGGTGCACACAGTGTTTATTTAAAGCAGAGTGGTGGTGGAATAATGGGAACCAGATGATGGTGAGAGGATGGTGTCTTGTAGAATGATGATGGTGACTTAGCTGCTGATGACTGAAGTGGATTCTCTGTGCAGGTGACGAGTGAACAAGAAGACAGGCGATCTGGATCAGGATGATGAATGGAAGACAGACAGGAGACTGGATACAAGACGAGACTGGATACAGGACAAGAAGATCTCAGGTGAGTAGATTGGTAAGGAGTCTGACGTAAAGCAGTGTATACTGCGACGAGACCAGACAATGAGCGGATGGTGAACTGTGAATTTAAAGGGTTGTGTTGATGAGGAAGTGCAGATGAAGTGAGTCACTATTCAGGTGATTGTGAACGAGTGGGTGGGTCCTGGTGATTGTGTGATGATTGGGGCCGTGACAGTGTGGCTGACTCTGTGACAGTAGCCCCTCCTCCACGGCCGGCTCCTGACTGCTGACTGACTCGGCGACAGGGCCGGGGCCGGCCTCGACTTCTGGGGGCTGGACGGTCAGTTCTATATGGACCTGGAGAGATTTTGTATGGATGAATGAAAGACCTGGAGAGATTCTGTATGGAGGAATGAAGGACCTGGAGAGGTTCTGTATGGAGGAATGAAGGATCCGGAGAGATTCTGTATGGAGGAATGAATGACCTGGAGAGATTCACTATGGAGTAATGAAGGACCTGGAGAGATTCTGTATGGAGGAATGAAGGATCCGGAGAGATTCTGTATGGAAGAATGAAAGACCTGGAGAGATTCTGTATGGAGGAATGAAGGACCTGGAGAGATTCTGTAAGGAGGAGTGAAGGACCTGGAGAGATTCTGTATGGAGTAATGAAAGACCTGGAGAGATTCTGTATGGAGGAATGAAGGATCCGGAGAGATTTTGTATGGAGGAATGAAGGACCTGGAGAGATTCTGTATGGAGTAATGAAGGACCTGGACAGATTCGCTATGGAGGAATGAAGGACCTGGAGTGATTCTGTATGGAGGAATGAAGAACCTGGAGAGATTCTGTATGGAGTAATGAAGGACCTGGATAGATTCGCTATGGAGGAATGAAGGACCTGGAGAGATTCTGGAATGAAGGACCTGGAGATATTCTGTATGGAGTAATGAAGGAACTGGAGAGATTCTGTATGGAGGAATAAAGGACCTGGACAGATTCGCTATGGAGGAATGAAGGACCTGGAGAGATTATGTATGGTGTAATGAAGGATCCGGAGAGATTCTGTATGGAGGAATGAAGGACCTGGAGAGATTCTGAATGGAGTAATGAAGGACCTGGACAGATTCGCTATGGAGGAATGAAGGACCTGGAGAGATTCTGTATGGAGTAATGATGGACCTGGAGAGATTCTGTATGAAGGAATGAAGGACCTGGAGAGATTCTGTATGGAGGATTGAAGGATCTGGAAAGATTCTGTATGGAGGAAAGAAGGACCTGGAGAGATTCTGTATGAAGGAATGAAGGACCTGGAGAGATTCTGTATGAAGGAATGAAGGACCTGGAGAGGTTCTGTATGGAGGAATGAAAGACCTGGAGAGATTCTGTATGAAAGAATGAAGGACCTGGAGAGATTCTGTATGGAGTAATGAAGGATCCGGAGAGATTCTGTATGGAGGAATGAAGGACCTGGAGAGATTCTGAATGGAGTAATGAAGGACCTGGACAGATTCGCTATGGAGGAATGAAGGACCTGGAGATATTCTGTATGGAGTAATGATGGACCTGGAGAGATTCTGTATGGAGGAATGAAGGACCTGGAGAGATTCTGTATGGAGGATTGAAGGATCTGGAAAGATTCTGTATGGAGGAAAGAAGGACCTGGAGAGATTCTGTATGAAGGAATGAAGGACCTGGAGAGATTCTGTAAGGAGGAGTGAAGGACCTGGAGAGATTCTGTATGGAGTAATGAAAGACCTGGAGAGATTCTGTATGGAGGAATGAAGGATCCGGAGAGATTTTATATGGAGGAATGAAGGACCTGGAGAGATTCTGTATGGAGTAATGAAGGACCTGGACAGATTCGCTATGGAGGAATGAAGGACCTGGAGTGATTCTGTATGGAGAAATGAAGAACCTGGAGAGATTCTGTATGGAGTAATGAAGGACCTGGATAGATTCACTATGGAGGAATGAAGGACCTGGAGAGATTCTGGAATGAAGGACCTGGAGAGATTCTGTATGAAGGAATGAAGGACCTGGAGAGATTCTGTATGGAGGAATGAAGGATCTGGAGAGATTCTGTATGGAGGAATGAAGGACCTGGAGAGATTCTGTATGAAAGAATGAAGGACCTGGAGAGATTCTGTATGGAGGAATGAAGGATCTGGAGAGATTCTGTATGGAGTAATGAAGGATCTGGAGAGATTCTGTATGGAAGAATAAAGGATCTGGAGAGATTTGGTGTGGAGGAATGAAGGACCTGGAGAGATTCTGAATGGAGTAATGAAGGACCTGGAGAGATTATGTATGGAGGAATGAAGGATCTGGAGAGATTCGCTATGGAGGAATGAAGGATCTGGAGAGATTCTGTATGAAAGAATGAAGGACCTGGAGAGATTCTGTATGGAGGAATGAAGGATCTGGAGAGATTCGCTATGGAGGAGTGAAGGACCTGGAGAGATTCTGTATGGAGTAATGAAGGATCTGGAGAGATTCTGTATGGAATAATAAAGGATCTGGAGAGATTTGGTGTGGAGGAATGAAGGACCTGGAGAGATTCTGTATGGAGTAATGAAGGACCTGGAGAGATTTGGTGTGGAGGAATGAAGGACCTGGAGAGATTCTGTATGGAGTAATGAAGGACCTGGAGAGATTTGGTGTGGAGGAATGAAGGACCTGGAGAGATTCTGTATGGAGTAATGAAGGACCTGGATAGATTCGCTATGGAGGAATGAAGGACCTGGAGAGATTCTGGAATGAAGGACCTGGAGAGATTCTGTATGAAGGAATGAAGGACCTGGAGAGATTCGCTATGGAGGAATGAAGGACCTGGAGAGATTATGTATGGTGTAATGAAGGATCCGGAGAGATTCTGTATGGAGGAATGAAGGACCTGGAGAGATTCTGAATGGAGTAATGAAGGACCTGGACAGATTCGCTATGGAGGAATGAAGGACCTGGAGAGATTCTGTATGGAGTAATGATGGACCTGGAGAGATTCTGTATGAAGGAATGAAGGACCTGGAGAGATTCTGTATGGAGGATTGAAGGATCTGGAAAGATTCTGTATGGAGGAAAGAAGGACCTGGAGAGATTCTGTATGAAGGAATGAAGGACCTGGAGAGATTCTGTATGAAGGAATGAAGGACCTGGAGAGGTTCTGTATGGAGGAATGAAAGACCTGGAGAGATTCTGTATGAAAGAATGAAGGACCTGGAGAGATTCTGTATGGAGTAATGAAGGATCCGGAGAGATTCTGTATGGAGGAATGAAGGACCTGGAGAGATTCTGAATGGAGTAATGAAGGACCTGGACAGATTCGCTATGGAGGAATGAAGGACCTGGAGATATTCTGTATGGAGTAATGATGGACCTGGAGAGATTCTGTATGGAGGAATGAAGGACCTGGAGAGATTCTGTATGGAGGATTGAAGGATCTGGAAAGATTCTGTATGGAGGAAAGAAGGACCTGGAGAGATTCTGTATGAAGGAATGAAGGACCTGGAGAGATTCTGTAAGGAGGAGTGAAGGACCTGGAGAGATTCTGTATGGAGTAATGAAAGACCTGGAGAGATTCTGTATGGAGGAATGAAGGATCCGGAGAGATTTTATATGGAGGAATGAAGGACCTGGAGAGATTCTGTATGGAGTAATGAAGGACCTGGACAGATTCGCTATGGAGGAATGAAGGACCTGGAGTGATTCTGTATGGAGAAATGAAGAACCTGGAGAGATTCTGTATGGAGTAATGAAGGACCTGGATAGATTCACTATGGAGGAATGAAGGACCTGGAGAGATTCTGGAATGAAGGACCTGGAGAGATTCTGTATGAAGGAATGAAGGACCTGGAGAGATTCTGTATGGAGGAATGAAGGATCTGGAGAGATTCTGTATGGAGGAATGAAGGACCTGGAGAGATTCTGTATGAAAGAATGAAGGACCTGGAGAGATTCTGTATGGAGGAATGAAGGATCTGGAGAGATTCTGTATGGAGTAATGAAGGATCTGGAGAGATTCTGTATGGAAGAATAAAGGATCTGGAGAGATTTGGTGTGGAGGAATGAAGGACCTGGAGAGATTCTGAATGGAGTAATGAAGGACCTGGAGAGATTATGTATGGAGGAATGAAGGATCTGGAGAGATTCGCTATGGAGGAATGAAGGATCTGGAGAGATTCTGTATGAAAGAATGAAGGACCTGGAGAGATTCTGTATGGAGGAATGAAGGATCTGGAGAGATTCGCTATGGAGGAGTGAAGGACCTGGAGAGATTCTGTATGGAGTAATGAAGGATCTGGAGAGATTCTGTATGGAATAATAAAGGATCTGGAGAGATTTGGTGTGGAGGAATGAAGGACCTGGAGAGATTCTGTATGGAGTAATGAAGGACCTGGAGAGATTTGGTGTGGAGGAATGAAGGACCTGGAGAGATTCTGTATGGAGTAATGAAGGACCTGGAGAGATTTGGTGTGGAGGAATGAAGGACCTGGAGAGATTCTGTATGGAGTAATGAAGGACCTGGATAGATTCGCTATGGAGGAATGAAGGACCTGGAGAGATTCTGGAATGAAGGACCTGGAGAGATTCTGTATGAAGGAATGAAGGACCTGGAGAGATTCGCTATGGAGGAATGAAGGACCTGGAGAGATTATGTATGGTGTAATGAAGGATCCGGAGAGATTCTGTATGGAGGAATGAAGGACCTGGAGAGATTCTGAATGGAGTAATGAAGGACCTGGACAGATTCGCTATGGAGGAATGAAGGACCTGGAGAGATTCTGTATGGAGTAATGATGGACCTGGAGAGATTCTGTATGAAGGAATGAAGGACCTGGAGAGATTCTGTATGGAGGATTGAAGGATCTGGAAAGATTCTGTATGGAGGAAAGAAGGACCTGGAGAGATTCTGTATGAAGGAATGAAGGACCTGGAGAGATTCTGTATGAAGGAATGAAGGACCTGGAGAGGTTCTGTATGGAGGAATGAAAGACCTGGAGAGATTCTGTATGAAAGAATGAAGGACCTGGAGAGATTCTGTATGGAGTAATGAAGGATCCGGAGAGATTCTGTATGGAGGAATGAAGGACCTGGAGAGATTCTGAATGGAGTAATGAAGGACCTGGACAGATTCGCTATGGAGGAATGAAGGACCTGGAGATATTCTGTATGGAGTAATGATGGACCTGGAGAGATTCTGTATGGAGGAATGAAGGACCTGGAGAGATTCTGTATGGAGGATTGAAGGATCTGGAAAGATTCTGTATGGAGGAAAGAAGGACCTGGAGAGATTCTGTATGAAGGAATGAAGGACCTGGAGAGATTCTGTAAGGAGGAGTGAAGGACCTGGAGAGATTCTGTATGGAGTAATGAAAGACCTGGAGAGATTCTGTATGGAGGAATGAAGGATCCGGAGAGATTTTATATGGAGGAATGAAGGACCTGGAGAGATTCTGTATGGAGTAATGAAGGACCTGGACAGATTCGCTATGGAGGAATGAAGGACCTGGAGTGATTCTGTATGGAGAAATGAAGAACCTGGAGAGATTCTGTATGGAGTAATGAAGGACCTGGATAGATTCACTATGGAGGAATGAAGGACCTGGAGAGATTCTGGAATGAAGGACCTGGAGAGATTCTGTATGAAGGAATGAAGGACCTGGAGAGATTCTGTATGGAGGAATGAAGGATCTGGAGAGATTCTGTATGGAGGAATGAAGGACCTGGAGAGATTCTGTATGAAAGAATGAAGGACCTGGAGAGATTCTGTATGGAGGAATGAAGGATCTGGAGAGATTCTGTATGGAGTAATGAAGGATCTGGAGAGATTCTGTATGGAAGAATAAAGGATCTGGAGAGATTTGGTGTGGAGGAATGAAGGACCTGGAGAGATTCTGAATGGAGTAATGAAGGACCTGGAGAGATTATGTATGGAGGAATGAAGGATCTGGAGAGATTCACTATGGAGGAATGAAGGATCTGGAGAGATTCTGTATGAAAGAATGAAGGACCTGGAGAGATTCTGTATGGAGGAATGAAGGATCTGGAGAGATTCGCTATGGAGGAGTGAAGGACCTGGAGAGATTCTGTATGGAGTAATGAAGGATCTGGAGAGATTCTGTATGGAATAATAAAGGATCTGGAGAGATTTGGTGTGGAGGAATGAAGGACCTGGAGAGATTCTGTATGGAGTAATGAAGGACCTGGAGAGATTTGGTGTGGAGGAATGAAGGACCTGGAGAGATTCTGTATGGAGTAATGAAGGACCTGGAGAGATTTGGTGTGGAGGAATGAAGGACCTGGAGAGATTCTGTATGGAGTAATGAAGGACCTGGATAGATTCGCTATGGAGGAATGAAGGACCTGGAGAGATTCTGGAATGAAGGACCTGGAGAGATTCTGTATGAAGGAATGAAGGACCTGGAGAGATTCGCTATGGAGGAATGAAGGACCTGGAGAGATTATGTATGGTGTAATGAAGGATCCGGAGAGATTCTGTATGGAGGAATGAAGGACCTGGAGAGATTCTGAATGGAGTAATGAAGGACCTGGACAGATTCGCTATGGAGGAATGAAGGACCTGGAGAGATTCTGTATGGAGTAATGATGGACCTGGAGAGATTCTGTATGAAGGAATGAAGGACCTGGAGAGATTCTGTATGGAGGATTGAAGGATCTGGAAAGATTCTGTATGGAGGAAAGAAGGACCTGGAGAGATTCTGTATGAAGGAATGAAGGACCTGGAGAGATTCTGTATGAAGGAATGAAGGACCTGGAGAGGTTCTGTATGGAGGAATGAAAGACCTGGAGAGATTCTGTATGAAAGAATGAAGGACCTGGAGAGATTCTGTATGGAGTAATGAAGGATCCGGAGAGATTCTGTATGGAGGAATGAAGGACCTGGAGAGATTCTGAATGGAGTAATGAAGGACCTGGACAGATTCGCTATGGAGGAATGAAGGACCTGGAGATATTCTGTATGGAGTAATGATGGACCTGGAGAGATTCTGTATGGAGGAATGAAGGACCTGGAGAGATTCTGTATGGAGGATTGAAGGATCTGGAAAGATTCTGTATGGAGGAAAGAAGGACCTGGAGAGATTCTGTATGAAGGAATGAAGGACCTGGAGAGATTCTGTAAGGAGGAGTGAAGGACCTGGAGAGATTCTGTATGGAGTAATGAAAGACCTGGAGAGATTCTGTATGGAGGAATGAAGGATCCGGAGAGATTTTATATGGAGGAATGAAGGACCTGGAGAGATTCTGTATGGAGTAATGAAGGACCTGGACAGATTCGCTATGGAGGAATGAAGGACCTGGAGTGATTCTGTATGGAGAAATGAAGAACCTGGAGAGATTCTGTATGGAGTAATGAAGGACCTGGATAGATTCACTATGGAGGAATGAAGGACCTGGAGAGATTCTGGAATGAAGGACCTGGAGAGATTCTGTATGAAGGAATGAAGGACCTGGAGAGATTCTGTATGGAGGAATGAAGGATCTGGAGAGATTCTGTATGGAGGAATGAAGGACCTGGAGAGATTCTGTATGAAAGAATGAAGGACCTGGAGAGATTCTGTATGGAGGAATGAAGGATCTGGAGAGATTCTGTATGGAGTAATGAAGGATCTGGAGAGATTCTGTATGGAAGAATAAAGGATCTGGAGAGATTTGGTGTGGAGGAATGAAGGACCTGGAGAGATTCTGAATGGAGTAATGAAGGACCTGGAGAGATTATGTATGGAGGAATGAAGGATCTGGAGAGATTCGCTATGGAGGAATGAAGGATCTGGAGAGATTCTGTATGAAAGAATGAAGGACCTGGAGAGATTCTGTATGGAGGAATGAAGGATCTGGAGAGATTCGCTATGGAGGAGTGAAGGACCTGGAGAGATTCTGTATGGAGTAATGAAGGATCTGGAGAGATTCTGTATGGAATAATAAAGGATCTGGAGAGATTTGGTGTGGAGGAATGAAGGACCTGGAGAGATTCTGTATGGAGTAATGAAGGACCTGGAGAGATTTGGTGTGGAGGAATGAAGGACCTGGAGAGATTCTGTATGGAGTAATGAAGGACCTGGAGAGATTTGGTGTGGAGGAATGAAGGACCTGGAGAGATTCTGTATGGAGTAATGAAGGACCTGGATAGATTCGCTATGGAGGAATGAAGGACCTGGAGAGATTCTGGAATGAAGGACCTGGAGAGATTCTGTATGAAGGAATGAAGGACCTGGAGAGATTCTGTATGAAGGAATGAAAGACCTGGAGAGATTCTGTATGAAAGAATGAAGGACCTGGAGAGATTCTGTATGGAGGAATGAAGGATCTGGAGAGATTAGCTATGGAGGAATGAAGGATCTGGAGAGATTCTGTATGGAGGAATGAAGGATCTGGAGAGATTTGGTGTGGAGGAATGAAGGACCTAGAGAGATTCTGAATGGAGTAATGAAGGACCTGGAGATATTCTGAATGGAGGAACGAAGGACCTGGAGAGATTCTGTATGAAGGAATGAAGGACCTGGAGAGATTCTGAATGGAGAAATGAAGGACCTGCAGATATTCTGAATGGAGGAATGAAGGATCTGTAGAGATTCTGTATCGAGTAATGAAGGATCTGGAGAGATTCTGTATGGAAGAATAAAGGTTCTGGAGAGATTTGGTGTGGAGGAATGAAGGACCTGGAGAGATTCTGAATGGAGTAATGAAGGACCTGGAGATATTCTGAATGGAGGAATGAAGGACCTGGAGAGATTCTGTATGAAGGAATGAAGGACCTGGAGAGATTCTGTATGAAGGAATGAAGGACCTGGAGAGATTCGCTATGGAGGAATGAAGGACCTGGAGATATTCTGTATGGAGGAATGAAGGATCTGGAGAGATTCGCTATGGAGGAATGAAGGATCTGGAGAGATTCTGTTTGGAGGAATGAATGATCTGGAGAGATTCTGTATGGAAGAGTAAAGGATCTGGAGAGAGTCAGTGTGTGAATGAATAACCTGGAGAGATTCTGTATGGAGGAATGGTCTCTTACCTCCAAACTCATCAAGCATTATAGAAGAAGACTCTATAAGCTGATAGAGATAACTGCTCTAAGAACTGTTATCTTGAGAAAAGTATGTTGCAATACATGTGGCCAACATGAGCTAGAGAAAAACATTTATTTCATAATGAGATTTCCCCACTTTCAACTGTTTTACTTCAATGAAAGGTTAGAATTTTGTGAATTGTTTAAATGAAAGATCAAAAGGATAAACAATGCACATTTATTTTCACAATCGCCTTTGCTCATATTTACCAAGGGTGCCAATATTAGTGAGGGCACAGTATGTGTCCCTTCTTCTGTAGTGTTTTTGTCAGTCTCATTGTAGAAATAAAACTTGAAAACCGGAATATTCAAAGAAAAAAAACTAGTTGTATTTCTTCTTCAACTTACCAGCAGGTAAACTCAACGTCATAACACATGTTATTTTAACGATTATTTTCATTGAAATATGTTATGATGTAAAAGTGCCTTGAGTTAAAAACATTTACAGAACTGAAATAAGTTAAAAGGGTTGCAGTGTTTTACCAATAATTTACATTTTGTGAGGAAAAATAATAAAACAAATAAAACGCTGCACCTTACAGTCATGAACAATTTTAGAAACTGTTCATATAGGAGCTCCAGAAAAAATCCGACAAAAAGTAAGCTGGTAAATTAGTAGTTTTATATAAAGCCCTTCTAAAAGGTATTTATCTGATAATAAATAAACTTAATACCTTGATATTTCTAAGATTGTATTTTGTTAGTGTCGATGCCTAATATGACCAATGGATATAGGCAAGGCAAGGCAAGTTTATTTATATAGCACATTTCATACACAATGGCAATTCAAAGTGCTTTACATAGAAGAAATTAAAATAATAAAAAGAAATAAGAATAATTAAAAACGGTTTAGAAAAATAGAAATAAAATACAGTACAGTACAAACAGTCGGACGAACAGTGGCACAGTGTTCATTCAGTAAATGCATAGCTAAACAGATGTGTTTTGAGTCTGGATTTGAATGTGACTACTGTAGGAGCATGTCTGATCTCCTCTGGAAGCTGGTTCCAGCTGCGGCTGGCATAATAGCTAAAAGCGGACTTGCCATGCTTAGAGTGAACCCTTGGTATTTCTAGCTGATATGATCCTAATGATCTGAGTGATCTGTTGGGTTTATATTCAGTGAGCATATCTGCAATATATTGAGGTCCTAGGCCATTGAATGATTTGTATACCAGTAATAATACTTAAAATCAATCAATCAATCCTAAATTTAACTGGGAGCCAGTGTAAAGACCTGAGGACTGGTGTGATATGTTCATATTTTCTGGTTCTGCTCAGAATCCTGGCAGCAGCGTTCTGTATGAGCTGCAACTGTCTTATGGTCTTTTTGGGAAGGCCAGTGAGGAGTCCATTACAATAATCCACCCTGCTGGTGATGAAAGCATGAACAAGTTTCTCTAAGTCTTGTCTGGAAACAAAGCATCTAATTCTTGCAATATTTTTCAGATGATAGTATGCTGATTTAGTTATTGCTTTGACATGACTACTGAAACTAAGGTCTGACTCTAGTGTCACACCAAGATTCCTGACTTGATGTTTAGTTGTTTGACCCCTAGAGTGAAGGTATGCGTTCACCTTGAGAACTTCATCTTTGTTTCCAAACGCAATGACTTCAGTTTTGTCTTTGTTTAACTGAAGAAAGTTTTGACACATCCAACTGTTGACTTCGTCAATGCATTGGCACAGGGAGTCAATGGGGCTGTAATCGTTAGGCGATAGGGCTAAGTAGAGCTGTGTGTCGTCTGCATAGCTGTGGTAAGCAATTTGGTTCTTTCTCATTATTTGGCTCATTGGGAGCATCCAGGTTGAACAGGAGTGGCGCAAGAATTGAGCCTTGAGGGACTCCGCATGTCATGGATGTCCACTCAGACTTATGGTCTCCTATACTCACATAATAACCTCTCCCATCTAAGTATGACCTGAACCATTTTAGGACTATCCCAGAAAGCCCCACCCAGTTTTCTAGCCTGTCAAGAAGTATGTTATGATCGACAGTGTCAAATGCAGCACTGAGGTCGAGTAGTACCAGCACTGATAATTTGCCTGTATCAGTATTTAAGCGAATATCGTTTATTATCTTTATGAGCGCTGTCTCTGTGCTGTGGTGCGGTCGGAAACCAGATTGAAAATTGTCAAAGGATCCATTTGAGCATAAGAATTTGTTCAGCTGATTGAAGACAACTTTTTCAATGATCTTGCCTATGAAAGGAAGATTTGAGATCGGTCTATAGTTGCTTAATATGGTCTTATCCAGATTGCTCTTTTTCAGGAGGGGCTTGACAACTGCAGTTTTCAGGGAGTTTGGAAAACTCCCAGAGAGAAGTGAGGCATTTACCACTTCTAGAAGATCTGCTTCTAAACTGTTTAACACACTTTTGAAAAAAGATGTGGGAAGTGTGTCAAGAGCGCAGGTTGATGTTTTAAGGTGCTGTACGGTTTCTTCCAAAATTTTGCCATCAATTTCTTTGAAATCAGACATAGTAACTACTTTCTCAGGTGGTCTGATCTGTCTGACCTCAGTGCAACTCAAGCATGTGCTGATCACCTTTCTGATATTATTGATTTTCTCAGAGAAGAAAGCAGCAAACGCACTGCACTTGTTGTCTGAGAGCATTTCACTGGGAATCTGGCTTGGGGGGTTTGTCAGTCTCTCTACAGTAGCAAAAAGAGTGCGCTGCGCTCTGCTTTTCTGCATTGTCTTTTCATATTTTTGCACTGCTATTGAGTTTCTCCAAGGTGCCTTTTGTCTGCCACTCTTCTTCCTGACTTTAACAGGAGCAATATCATCAATCACACTTTTAACTTTTGAGTTAAAAGAATCAAGGAGAAAATCAACAGAGTCTGCAGATATGCTTGGTGTTAAGGATATAGCCTTCATAAATAGTACACTAGTGTTCTCATTTAAGCATCTCTTCTTGACAGACACAGATCTAGCTTCAGTGGCAGGAGAGATCAATATATCAAAGAAAATACAGAAATGATCAGACAGTGCTACATCCTTAATAACAATCAGTGAAATGTTTAGACCCTTACTGATAAGTAAATCTAGAGTGTGTCCATGATTGTGTGTGGGCCCATGTACATGCTGAGTCAGATCAAAAGTTTTTAAAACAGTATTGATTTCTTTTGCCAAATTGTTTTCTGCACTACCTATGTGGATGTTAAAATCTCCAGCAATGGCAAAACAGTCAAACTCTGAGGTAATTGTTGCTAACAGTTCTGTAAAGTTCTCAGCAAAGGCTGGAGAGTATTTTGGAGACCTGTAAATAATGATAAGTAAAATGCGTGGAGCACCTTTTAACACAATACCTAGATATTCGAAAGAGGGGTAATTCCCAAATGATATTTGCTTACATTGATAGACATCTTTAAAAAGAGCAGCTAGACCCCCACCTTTCTAAACAGCTCTGCAGACACTCATAAAAGTAAATATAGGGGGCGGGCTGCTTCATTGAGGATTGTTGCACTGCAGCTGTCTTCTAGCCAGGTTTCATTTAGAAGCATAAAATCCAGGTTGTTTGTGGTTATTAAGTCGTTGACTAGAAGTGATTTATTTTTAAGTGAGCGAATGTTTAAAAGTGCTAACTTAACAGTCTTACTTTTTGTCCCCACAGCAATCTTAGTTTGACGTGTAATAGGCACCAGATTAGTTGGGTTTGCTGTACGGCTATTGAAGGCCTTAGACTTTCTATCTTGTTATAGAACAGCAATAGAGAAAGATACAGGCACACTGGGTTCCTGCTTGTTCTGTAAACATTTGAGAAAGTTACTGTTATCATAACGGGGACCCGACACACATCACTGAGAGCTGGTATCAGTTGTTTTCGGTTCACCTCAAGCAGATGGAGGAGGGTGTGGGCCCTGGTGTTGTGGCAGAGGCCGAAGAGCTCTCACAGGAGGGGGAGGGCGAGCTGGGCCCGCAGGCTTGGGTGGTTGTGGTGCCTGTCGTTTTTTGGTTGGTATCTGGGGGCTTGCAGCAAAAGAGTGGGATAGTTTGGTTCCAGCATACACCAGTTCTTCCATTTTCTGTGAGAAGCACAGAAGTGGTGATGCTGGAGAGAGGGATAACGTGTCTGGTGAAAGGGGCTGTTGCTCTGGTGTTATCGGAGGCTGTGATATGCTGTCCTGGCTTCCCTGGCTGTTTTCCAGGAAGTCGTCCTTGGGTGCTGAATCTTCGAGCAGTTCTAATATGTCTGTCTGTAGTGAGCTCTGTGGGCAGGGTTCAGCAGAGATTGAGTCCGTGAGCAGAGGTTGTTGTGGCGGAGTGGTGTTATCATTGTCCTTGTGTGATATGTCAACCGCATGTCCATTTTGCTGCTGAAGTCCTGTGGTCATTCATACTGTGTCCAGGTGTGTGTGTACCGTTCAGATTGAGTGGATTGGCACACACTGCAGAAGGATGATTGAGGAAGAAGTAGATATTGTCCTTTAACACTCTTGAACCAAGTTTGTTTGAGTGACGGCCATCTCGATGAAAAAGTTGTCTCTGACTCCAGAAAAGATTGAAATTGTCAATGAAGTTTACTCCTTTTATGTTGCAGGTTTTTTGCAGCCATGTATTTAGCCCAAGCAACCGTGAAAACCTGTTTGTTCCTCTTGCTGGGAGTGGTCCACCAATGTTTGAACTTTCAGTCTTTTAAGTGTTTCAAAAAGTTCATTGAAATCCTTCTTAAGGAGTTCTGACTGCTCTTTATGAATATCATTCTTCCCCACATGAATGATGAGTCGATTTGCAGTCTTATGTTTCATTAGAATGTTCTGAAGTTCCTTGTTTACATCAGAAGTTGTTGCTTGTGGAAGGCAGCACGTAGTTGTATCCCTGCTGCTAATGTTTCTGATTATGGAGTCCCCCACTATCAGAGTCCTGGGCTCGGCTGCGCTCTGAGCTGAGTGCCGCTGTCTGCTCGACCTTGAGCGCCAGTTAGCATCAGTGTTAGCTACTGGCCCATTCAGTCTGTGTTCTATCACATTCATCACATTTTGGGATTCCTCATTTACATTCATTAGCACTTCAAATCTGTTCTCAAGATGTATAGGCGGTGGTAGGAGACCAGTGTTTGCAATCCTTGTCAGAGCTGTATCTGGGGTAGAGGATGCTACTGCGGCAATATGTGATGCTCGTGACAATCTGATGTCTCGAGTGCCTTTGGGTCTCGCTCCCTGTTTGTGCCATCGATTTGTAAGTCGATCGGCTTGTTTCTCTACCTGTCGAGGAGCACTAGTTTCATGGGACTCACCGGCTGTATGCTGAGGGTGTCCATGACGAAGCTCTGTTGTGTGCTCCGTCTGGTTTGGTGGTCCCGTAAGTAACTTTGTTTCAAGAACTGCAATCCTTTGTAAAAGTCTGTGGCAGTTAGTGCAGCAAGAAGATTCTTGAACCAGAAGAGGCATTTTCTCTTATCCTTGTAGGCAATTGTGTTTTCCTTTCCCGGAATGTAAGCTGGTCGGGTAAAAGAATTCTGCGTTTTTGTAGTAATCCAAACTTTGTCGTATGAGCACTGTGCTGATTTGCTGAAGTTAAAATTAGGTGATAAAAGGAAATAAAATATAAAAATATAGGAGATAAAATGTAAAAGCCATAGAGCAAAGCGCGGAGCAGTAAGCAAGGGCGTCCGAACAGTAGCTGAGCAGGAAGTCAAGTGACCAAGATTTTACACACTGAGACTTTTTCATATTTGAACAAAGTGAAATTACTGAACTTGTTTCAAAATGGACCCAGTTTAAAGATTCTTTATCAGTTCTGAAAGAGAAAAGACTAACTACACAAATTTCAGAAAATAAATTTTTATTGTTTTCTACTGCCAAAATCAAGGGTTTTAATTAACCATGAGTTGATTCTGCCGCAGACACAATTACATGTACAGTTCAAAAAAATAAAGTTGATTTGTACATATTTCTGTATTTTACCACAACAATTAGGAGAGAGATGACCATAGCATGATATTGCAGCTCTGAGATCGATTCAAGAGCAAAAGAGTCACTGTACCATTTGTCCTTATTTCCCTCCAAAAAAAATATGAATCATGTCGTTCCTATTTGTGTGTTGGGCTGAAGCATCTGCTGCTGGTTCAGTGTTTGTGTGAGTAATATTACATGATCATATTGGCTGATCAAAGATCTCCAGAAGAAAGCAGAAGGAAAGTTTCTACAAAATTCCATATTTCGCCAGATCGCTGAGCTCCATGTCACCAAAAGCTTCCCAGGGGCAAACCACAGTGATGTCTGTTGAAAACCCAGAGAAAGAAGGTTGTCAGGCTCATTCAAAACACTGAAACAATATTTACATGATGAAGGCGACTGAAATGCCACAGTTTACCTGTGCCGAGACCCTCCATCCCAGGGATGTCATCTCCCATGCCTTTCTGGCCAGGTTTAGGAGCCTTGCTCTTGAAGGTGCGAGTGGTCCTCTGCTTGAACTTTGGTGGCGCTCTCTTCTCAACAGGTGCTGGGGCGTCCATTTCTCTCACTTACTGAAATATAAACAGGCTTACTTTAAAAACGGACTATAAGAGAATATGTCTTGGGCCAGGTTATAGCAACAATTGCTAATTTCCACCTGTAGTCCCTGGCCCTTTACTGATGTCCTTAACAGGTTTACTGTTAATCTTCTCATTTTGGGATTGTGTTAATCTTAATCTGCTGGTTACACAATGAGTAGGTTTATTTACCAACATCTGTTTTCCTTGTGAGATATACAGACAGTGTGAATGATAAGCTCTTTACATAATCATGCTAATTCCGTAGAGGAGATGCTCTAATCCCAGCGCTCTAATTCGCTGTTGAATGTCAACTGTACATTTCAAAGAAATTTGAGTCTTTGAGGCTGTAATCTATGAAAGCTCATTTCCGCCATGGAATAAAAAATAAAAAGGTGATGGAGATAATGGAGAGTTTCCATGTTTCCAATACCAAACTTTTTATTCCGTGGCGGAATCAAGCATCCATGGAAATCACTGCACTTCACCTGTAGTTTAATGTTCAACTGAATGTCCAGGATTGTCATTTTGACTCACATTCTGCTTTTCCTTTTTATTTATTTCCTCTCCATCACTAAATCTGTCTGTTCTTTATCAGTCCACAAAAGTCTTTCTCTCTTTCTCTCTTTGTTTTTATGTTCAGTCTGTTTTGTGGTTTTCTCCTCATGCTCCTCATCCCAGAATTCCTGCTCTCAGTAAACCATGTCTTGTGAATTAACTACAGTCTGTCTGGGTAAAAATAAAATACTGTAGTAATTACCTGGCTGTTTCTCAGTGCATTGTGCTGTAAATGTGTCTCAGGTGAGGCAAATCTCTTACCTGTGCTGGAGTTTCTGGCTCTTCTGGTTCTCTTAGCTTCTCTGCGATGTCTCGCTTCAGATCGTGTCCAGTGTCTCTGCCGGACTCTTTTATAGTGCTCCACTAATCTTCTGATCCTCAAACGCCTCCAACAGAAGCAGATAGAGGGATCAGGAGATTGACACATGGAGTATTTTAAGCACTTCAGGCTCTTACAGCTGAGGACACGCGTGTGGTAACAGTCATAGTTTATTCACAACATCTGCAGTTTGTCTGACAGACATAGACATAAACAAGCGATATACTAAAATATGATGAATGTGTGTTCAAACACCTTTATGGTCATTAGTTGATTAATACATAACACTTTCTCTATCCTCAGTTCTAATCTAATTTTCATATTATCAACACATCCCAGCTAACCAAAAATATAAGAAGAATGTTGTGCTAACGTTCCCATTAGGTTTGGGAAACTTTTTCTGAATGTTCTCTCAAAGTTTAAATGTTTTACAATGTTAATGGAACTTTCCATTTGATAATTTTGCAAACATTATGGGAACGTTACTTTTGAATATTCTCTAAACAACTTAGACAAACTATAACTTTGAAGAATAAAGTTCTATGAATGATGTATAAATAATGTTTTTGTGCTAACATTTTGAGAGCATTATTAAAAACCAGATAACTTTGAACAAACATTCTATTAATGTTACTAAGAAAGTTTGTTCATAACTTTGAGAGAACCTTGACAGTCCCTGTATTCTGCATCGTTCATTTTTATTTTCCATAAATACTTCACCAAATAACCAATCAAATGAATTGTAAGCAAATTTAATCTAAATCTAAAAATAAATCAGTATGTTTTATTTTGATGCTGTGTCTTTTCAACTATGTTCAAATGATTATAGCATCAAATGCTTTGTGCCAACAAACTCAAACTCAGATTTGTGAGTTCATGTTGATTTCATGTTTCTGAACTCAGGTCAAGCTCTTTAAGTCTCTTCTCTAACCTGATCCTAAACATACGGTTATATCTGACCTTTACTAATTAAAGATTAAGCAAGTCTAATCCACAATCCCGATTGGCTGTCCTGACAGTACTTTAGGTTATTATATAATCTGCTAATTAACATATACTGTAATGTTCTCAAGTGTGTTTGTTCACATCTATAGCTGATGAGGAGCTTGTGCTCTTCGGATGGGATTTATATACAGCTACAAAATCTGTCACTGTGGCCAGAACCCTTTCAAAAGATTCATCTTTATACCATATTTACCCCATAAAGGTACATATTAGTACTTTTTGATAGCATTGTACCATTTTTCTGAGAGCGTGGTTGTCATATTTTGAGACATGTTCATACTTTAATATAACAAACTAATATAAACTAATATAAAATTAGCTTGAGACCAACTGGTTAAAAAAAAATAAGTTAAAGTGTGGGACAAGTGTCACAAACACAGAAGGAAACAGACAGGTTTAGGTGCACACAGTGTTTATTTAAAGCTAATATGTTATAAAAGGAATTATATAGAAATGATTTAAAGTCCCCCTGTAATCAATCATTTTATCCCTTAAAACTCATCTTTTATCACCAAAATGACATTTAAGTGTTTTTTTTTTCCTTGAAAAAATTTCTACATGCCTTAAAATAGCTGGAATGTAACTTGACACCCTTGCCTCATTTAGTATGCACGGTTCTGTATGGACCTGGAGAGGTTCTGTATGGAGGAATGAAGGACCTGGAGAGATTCTGTATGGAGGAATGAAGGACCTGGAGAGATTCTGAATGGAGGAATGAAGGACCTGGAGAGATTCTGTATGGAGGAATGAAGGACCTGGAGAGATTCTGAATGGAGGAATGAAGGACCTGGAGAGATTCTATATGGAGGAATGAAGGACCTGGAGAGATTCTGAATGGAGGAATGAAGGACCTGGAGAGATTCTATATGGAGGAATGAAGGACCTGGAGAGATTCTAAATGGAGGAATGAAGGACCTGGAGAGATTCTATATGGAGGAATGAAGGACCTGGAGAGATTCTGTATGGAGGAATAAAGGATCTGGAGAGATTCTGAATGGAGGAATGAAGGACCTGGAGAGATTCTGTGTGGAGGAGTGAAGAACCTGGAGGGATTCTGTATGGATGAATAAAGGATCTGGAGATATTATATATGGAGGAGTGAAGGACCTGGAGAAATTCTGTATGGAGGAATGAAGGGTCCTGAGAGATTCTGAACGGAAGAGTGAAGGACCTGGAGAAATTCTGTATGGAGGAATGAAGGACTTGGAGAGGTTCTGTATGGAAGAATCAAGAACCTGGAGAGGTTCTGAATGGATGTATCAAGGACCTGGAGAGGGTCTGAATGGAGGAATGAAGGATCCTGAGAGATTCTGTATGGAGGAATGAAGGACCTGGAGAAATTTTGTATGGAGGAATGAAGGACCTGGAGAGGTTCTGTATGGAGGAATCAAGAACCTGGAGAGGTTCTGAATGGATGTATCAAGGACCTGGAGAGGGTCTGAATGGAGGAATGAAGGATCGGGAGAGATTCTGTATGGAGGAATAAAGGACCTGGAGAAATTCTGTATGGTGGAATAAAGGATCTGGAGAGATTCGGTATGGAGGAATCAAGGACCTGGAGTAATTCTGTATGGAGGAATGAAGGACCTGGAGAGGTTCTGTATGGAGGAATCAAGGACCTGGAGAGGTTCTGAATGGAGGAATGATGGATCCGGAGAGATTCTGTATGGAGGAATGAAGGATCTGGAGAGATTTTATATGGAGGAATGAAAGACCTGGAGAAATTCTGTATGGAGGAATAAAGGACCTGGAGAGATTCTGTATGGAGGAATGAAGGACCTGGAGAGATTCTGAATGGAGGAATGAAGGACCTGGAGAGATTCTGAATGGAGGAATGAAGGACCTGGAGAGATTCTGTATGGAGGAATCAAGGACCTGGAGAGGTTCTGAATGGAGGAATGAAGGACCTGGAGAGATTCTGAATGGAGGAATGAAGGACCTGGAGAGATTCTGAATGGAGGAATGAAGGACCTGGAGAGGTTCTGTATGGAGGAATCAAGGACCTGGAGAGGTTCTGAATGGAGGAATGAAGGATCTGGAGAGATTCTGTATGGAAGAATGAAGGATCTGGAGAGATTCTGTATGGAGGAATGAAGGATCTGGAGAGATTCTGTATGGAGGAATGAAGGACCTGGAGAGATTCTGAATGGAGGAATAAAGGACCTGGAGAGATTCTAAATGGAGGAATGAAGGACCTAGAGAGATTCTATATGGAGGGATGAAGAACCTGGAGAGATTCTATATGGAGGGATGAAGGACCTGGAGATATTCTGAATGGAGGGATGAAGGACCTGGAGACATTCTGTATGGAGGAATGAAGGACCTGGAGAGATTCTGAATGGGGGAATGAAGGACCTGGAGAGATTCTGTATGGAGGAATGAAGGACCTGGAGAGATTCTGTATGGAGGAATGAAGGACCTGGAGAGATTCTAAATGGAGGAATGAAGGACCTGGAGAGATTCTGAATGGAGGAATGAAGGACCTGGAGAGATTCTAAATGGAGGAATGAAGGACCTGGAGAGATTCTGTATGGAGGAATCAAGGACCTGGAGAGATTCTGTATGGAGGAATCAAGGACCTGGAGAGATTCTGTATGGAGGAATCAAGGACCTGGAGAGGTTCTGAATGGAGGAATGAAGGACCTGGAGAGATTCTGTATGGAGGAATGAAGGACCTGGAGAGATTCTGTATGGAGGAATCAAGGACCTGGAGAGGTTCTGAATGGAGGAATGAAAGATCTGGAGAGAATCGCTATGGAGGAATGAAGGATCTGGAGAGATTTTATATGTAGGAATGAAGGACCTGGAGAGATTCTGTATGGAGGAATGGTCTCTGATCTCCAAACTCATCAGGCATTATAGAAGAAGACTCTATAAGCTGATATAGAGATAACTGCTCTAAGAGCTGTTATCTTGAGAAAAGTATGTTGCAATACATGTGGCCAACATGAACTAGAGAAAAACATTTATTTCATAATGAGATTTCCCCACTTTCAACTGTTTTACTTCAATGAAAGGTTAGAATTTTGTGAATTGTTTAAATGAAAGATCAAAATTATAAAATGCAGATTTATTTTCACAATCGCCTTTGCTCATATTTACCAAGGGTGACAATATTAGTGAGGGCACAGTATGTGTCCCTTCTTCTATAGTGTGTGTAAGAGTGAAGTGTTTTCGTCAGTCTCCTTGTAGAAAGAAAACTCGAAAACTGGAATATTCAAAGAAAAAAAAATAGATGTATTTCTTCTTCAACTTACCAGCAGGTAAACTCAACATCATAACGCATGTTATTTTAAAGATTTTTTTCATTGGAATATGTTGTGAAGTAAAAGTGCCTCATCGCAGAAAGTCGTGCATGAGCAGAATCCAGAGATCGCGACTTGAGTTAAAAACATTTACAGAACTGAAATAAGTTAAAAGTAATAATTGACATTTTGTGTGGAAAAATAATAAAACAAATAAAACGCTGCACCTTACAGTCATGAACAATTTTAGAAACTGTTCATATAGGAGCTCCAGAAAAAATCCTACAAAAAGTATGCTGGTAAATTAGTAGTTTTATATAAAGCCCTTCTAAAAGGTATTTATCTTATAATAAATAAACTTAATAATACCTTGATATTTCTCAGATTGTATTTTGTTAGTGCCGATGCCTAATATGACCAATGGATATAAAACCAAGATTTTATACACTGAGACTTTTTCATATTTGAACAAAGTGAAATTAATGAACTTGTTTCAAAATGGACCCAGTTTAAAGATTCTCTATCAGTTCTGAAAGAGAAAAGACTAACTACACAAATTTGGGAAAATACATTTTTTATTGTGTTCTACTGCCAAATCGAGGGTTTTAATTAACCATGAGTAGATTCTGACACAGACACAAGCACATGTACAGTTAAAAAAAATAAAGTTGATTTGTACATATTTCTGTATTTTACCACAACAATTAGGAGAGAGATGACCATAGCATGATATTGCAGCTCTGAGATCGATTCAAGAGCAAAAGAGTCACTGTACCATTTGTCCTTATTTCCCTCCAAAAAAAATATGAATCATGTCGTTCCGCTTTGTGTGTTGGGCTGAAGCATCTGCTGCTGGTTCAGTCTTGGTGTGTGGAATATTACATGATCATCTTGGCTGATCAAAGATCTCCAGAAGAAAGCAGAAGGAAAGTTTCTACAAAATTCCATATTTCGCCAGATCGCTGAGCTCCATGTCACCAAAAGCTTCCCAGGGGCAAACCACAGTGATGTCTGTTGAAAACCCAGAGAAAGAAGGTGGTCAGGCTCATTCAAAACACTGAAACAATATTTACATGATGAAGGCGACTGAAATGCCACGGTTTACCTGTGCCGAGACCCTCCATCCCAGGGATGTCATCTCCCATGCCTTTCTGGCCAGGTTTAGGAGCCTTGCTCTTGAAGGTGCGAGTGGTCCTCTGCTTGAACTTTGGTGGCGCTCTCTTCTCAACAGGTGCTGGGGCGTCCATTTCTCTCACTTACTGAAATATAAACAGGTTTCCTTTAAAAACTGACTATATTGTCCCCTTTACTGATGTCCTTAACAGGTTTACTGTTAATCTTCTCATTTTGGGATTGTGTTAATCCTAATCTGCTGGTTACACAATGAGTTTATTTACCAACATCTGTTTTCCTTGTGAGATATACAGACAGTGTGAATGATAAGCTCTTTACATAATCATGCTAATCTCGTAGAGAAGATGCTCTAATCCCAGCGCTCTAATTCGCTGTTGAATGTCTACTGTACAGTTCAAAGAAATTTGAGTCTTTGAGGCTGTAATCTATGAAAGCTTGTTTCCGCCATGGAATAAAAAATAAAAAGGTGATGGAGATAATGGAGAGTTTCCATGTTTCTGATACCAAACTTTATATTCCGTGGCGGAATCAAGCATCCATGGAAATCACTGCACTTCACCTGTAGTTTAATGTTCAACTGAATGTCCAGGATTGTCATTTTGACTCACATTCTGCTTTTCCTTTTTATTTATTTCCTCTCCATCACTAAATCTGTCTGTTCTTTATCAGTCCACAAAAGTCTTTCTCTCTTTCTCTCTTTGTTTTTATGTTCAGTCTGTTTTGTGGTTTTCTCCTCATGCTCCTCATCCCAGAATTCCTGCTCTCAGTAAACCATGTCTTGTGAATTAACTACAGTCTGTCTGGGTAAAAATGAAATACCGTAGTACTTTACCTGGCTGTTTCTCAGTGCATTGTGCTGTAAATGTGTCTCAGGTGAGGTGAATCTCTTACCTGTGCTGGAGTTTCTGGCTCTTCTGGTTCTCTTGGCTTCTCTGCGATGTCTCGCTTCAGATCGTGTCCAGTGTCTCTGCCGGACTCTTTTATAGCGCTCCACTAATCTTCTGATCCTCAAACGCCTCCAACAGAAGCAGATAGAGGGATCAGGAGATTGACACATGGAGTATTTTAAGCACTTCAGGCTCTTACAGCTGAGGACACGCGTGTGGTAACAGTCATAGTTTATTCACAACATCTGCAGTTTGTCTGACAGACACAGACATAAACAAGCGATATACTAAAATATGATGAATGTGTGTTCAAACACCTTTATGGTCATTAGTTGATTAATACATAACACTTTCTCTATCCTCAGTTCTAATCTAATTTTCATATTATCAACACATCCCAGCTAACAAAATATATTAGAAGAACGATGTGCAAACGTTCCTATTAGGTTATGCAAACATTTTCTGAATGTTCTCTGAAAGTTTAAATGTTTTACAAACGTTAAGGGAACTTTCCATTATCATTTTCCAAACATTATGGGAACATTACTTTTGAATGTTCTCTTAACAACTTTTGTGCTAATGTTTTGAGAACATTATTAAAGACCAGATAACTTTGAATGAACATTCTATTAATGTTACTGAGAAAGTTTGTTCATAACTTTGAGAGAACGTTCCCTGTATTCTGCATCGTTCATTTTTATTTTCCATATTAAATACTTAACAACCAATCATATGAATTGTAAGCAAATTTAATCTAAATCTAAAAATAAATCAGTATGTTTTATTTTGATGCTGTGCCTGTTCAACTTTATGTTTAAATGATTAAAGAGCATCAAATGCTTCTTGTCAACAAAGTAAAACTCAGACTTGTTGTGAGTTCATGTTTCTGATCTCTGGTCTTAGTCTCTTCTCTAACCTGCGACTGCTGAGGTGTAAAGACGACTTCATCTGTTTTTAGCTTCGAGCTGCTATAAAAACCAGCAGCTGGTATTCTGAGAAACACACACCTGATCTAACCTGATCCTAAACATACGGTTATATCTGACCTTTACTAATTAAAGAATAAGCAGCTCTAATCCACAATCCTGATTGGCTGTCCTGCATTTAGGTTATTACACATAATCTGCTCATTAACATACTGTAATGTTCTCATGTGTGTTTGTTTATTCTGTGCTGTGACACGTATTCAAACACATCTTTAGCTGATGAGGATCAGGTTTATATACAGCTAATGAGACTTGTGTCGGAAATTTCCAACATCTGATGTCAAAATCATGAGTTTGTTGCATTCAAGTGATTTGTTTTCGGCAAAAATATGAATCATGGAGGACACCAGGTTCATTCTTGCCTGTTTTTGGGGGAAATCTTAGTAAAGCCAAAAGGTATTGAAGTAATGAGTCAATATCCAACAAATTTTATATCAAAATGATAGCGTCCTATTCATTGGCAACCATATACAAACATTCACCATGTCATCTGATTCTGGTTTTAGTCAAATAAATTGTGTTTTCACTGTGTAAAATACATACAATATGCATCAAATGGTTATTTATAATACTCGGGTATCAAAATGAGATTTTCATGAATTTGAATTGAAAGGCTGTTCATGTCCAATATCCTTGAACATCTTCTGAGGTCTGATCGTTGTGGCAAATCTAGAAATGAACATCGCTGTCATTATTCACATCTCTCCCGAAACTGCAGTGACCTCTGACCTTTCCTCTATATGTTAAATGTTGCATAACTTGTGTCTGTATGAAAACAGTTTGTTTTTAACTCTTAGCTGAGCATTAGCTCTATTTTAAATCCTGACTCTCTAGATCCTGTACTGAGAAGAGACCGCAGCTCTTAATCTGTCCCGTTAATGTGAACCTGTTAAACTGGATCAGGGAGTGTTGTAACACATCGGCTTAACCAATTACAGACGAGCACGACCACCAGCCGCCTGAGGTCACAGCAGAAGCGTGTGAAAAACAACAAAAAACATTTAGCTAATGCTCACATTGAGTTAGGCTATGAAAACTGTATTTCTGAATGATCTCTGAACGTTCAAAACGTCCTTTTTTTAAAGTATTCAAGTAACTTTTGAATGTTGTCTGAATGTTCTGAAACAAGTAGAGTTATATAAATATCCAACTGAAACGTTTCAGAAAAAATAAGCAGTGTATAAGTAACATTTTTGTGCTAATGTTTTGAGAACATTATAAAAAAAAACACATAACTTTGAATGAACGTTCTATTAACGTTACTGGAAGTATGTTTGTTTGTAACCTTGCTAGAACGTTCCCTACTGGGAATATAATAAGTATTATTTGACATTCTGGTTATGTCAATGAATGTTAAATGACAGAAGTGAATCAGCTGTAAATATCAGTTAAAACACATTCACAGTTTCTCCTGCAGGACCCACAAAGATTGAACAAAAAACACACACGTTGCCTGTTGGGTTTTTCTATTTGATATACTGTTTTATAATTGCTTTATATCTGTTTGTTACTGTGAAATAAGATCATTTTGAAATTATATGTTTCAAACTAAATGAGGGGCTGGTGATGGGTGACAGCTTAATAATTATTTTCAGCACATTTGCACATTTTATTTCCACAACAAATTCATGCATAACATTCCCATACAACAATCCATGTTTTCTGTTTACTGGCGTGAGGGCGGGGCAACCTGTCAATCACATGAGATCAGCCAATAGCAAACCACAACCATCCAATCAATTCCGCACAGACAAAATCAAGCCCCACCCACATTTGTTCTTGTTCCGGAAGTGTTTCACTCGATATACGACACAATAGAGGAGAAAAGACCAGTGCAACTTCCCTTTCATGACGACTTTAGATGTCATTTACAATGACAAATCAAACAAGATTTCACCAAGCAGGCCGTCTGTAGAGAAGGTGCCTGACGCTGTTCTGGGATCAGTGTGATCAGTTGTATGTGAGAGAGTCAGCAGACGTGTCCCGTCTCACAGCATCATCAGAGGGATTCACCTGTCCTCAGATCACATGACACCTGACTGACACAACACACACTCTCAAATACACATCCAAATCTCTGTGGTGTATTTTATGATAATCCATTTAAAAGATGCACTTCATAATCTGAGTGCAAATATTTCATAGGCCTAATTTTCTTTCGCTGGATATAGAAAATGGATGATTTAACAGACGTGGATTTTTGTTTATATAGTCCCAGGATTTCACAAACGTTTTTTGCAAAACCTTGGTAGGTCAACATGAACCTAAAATTGATACAAGTATGATTTTTTTTTTTTTTTTTATTATTATTTACTTATTTTTACTTATTTTTTCATTGTATTAGTATTATTATTATTTTATTATTATTATTATTATTATTATTTTGTTATTATTATGTGTTTTGACATAATTGTTCATTTTTGGTCTGTTTTAATTGTTGTTTTGTTTTATGTTAAAATATAGAATTAGAAATATATATTTCTTAAAAACATTATGGACCCTTACATATAGAAATATATAATTTCTTACAGTAATATGAAATTATATGACAATTTATATATAATTTATATTTCTTAATATGATATATAATTTCTTAATATGACAAATGTGAAGCAGAGATCTTCTGATGTGTGTTTTGTTCCTTGAGTTTCAATGAAAATCTCTTACTCTTTACCACTGATTGCATTTTACAGTATTGTGTTTCAGCACTGAAGTTAATTTCCAAATGAGTTTCATTCTGGAGGAAAAGCAACACGTGTGTGTTCAGTGACACGTAATCTAAAGCGTCTGACCGGCGCCGTGAGCCGCACACCTGTCCGTTTCACACACCTCAACCAATCAGCATCAGCCCTGAGACGGTCATGTGACCAGTGTTAGGACCCCCCCCCCCACACACACACACAAGAGCATAACCGGTGGGCTTCTTCTCTCTTTCTTTCTTCACACAGATTGTCCATATTTAGTGCAGTCATGATGTTTCTCATTGTGTTTTCTGTATTGACTGTGTGTGTGACTGCAGAAGATCTAGGTAAGCTGTCAGAAGACTTTAAATATCCTTAAATATCAATATGAGAAATGTCTTCAAATATCTTGCAGAAATTATATGCTTTAAATAAGCCTCAAACTAACTTGAATTAACTAAATTAAATATTGTTTACAAATGTTTCTGTCTGTTAGAATGAATGTATGTGTGTTGATCTTCAGAGAGCGCCATCCCCAGACTGAAGGATGTTCCTGCGGCCGAGGCCTTCATCGACTCAGCGGAAGTGGCTGTCATCGGGTTCTTCGAGGTTAGTGTGTGTGTGTGTGTGTGTGTGTGTCTATCCCGGTGGGGACTTAAACCTGAATGCACACACTCATTGGGACTCGTGTTACTGTGGGCCTAAATTGAGGAAACAAGCTTATAAATCATACAGAATTAGTTTTTTTTTTTCCAATGTAAAAATGCAGAAAGTTGTATTTGTCTGCCGTTGTGGAATCCCAGAATGCCGAGTCCTCTGGCCGGCTCTGTGTGTGGAGGAGGACCGGGATCTGGGAGCGTCTCAGCATTTGTGGGATTGGCACATTCAGCGCTCCATAAACACACACGCTCAACCAGAGCCAGAGATCCGGCAATATATGAGCTGTAGTTCTCAGAAAGAAGTTACACCCTGCGTCTCAATGTCCATACGGTCCATCCTGAACAGTGTGAGATTAGAATAAGTGTGTCCCAAAGCATAGCATGTTGAAGAGAGTGTGTCAGAAGTCCCCGGATTATCTACTATTCCCGGTGGATTTTGGAAGTGTGGATGCGTGCTCACTATAAAGGCTAATATTACCCACAACCCACTGCGCTTTGGAGGATGAACTACAAACATGAGTAGAGTGTTAAACTACAAAACATGGCGGATATGCACGACCGACGGTGAGAGGTTTAGATAAAGGTTTGAGTGACTAATCAAAGTTTAACCTGATAAAAAATATTTATTTAATGTTATCCGTGTTATAGTTCATCTGTAATAACAGTGTGGAGCTTCAGAAAGATCTGTCTGGCCATTAACTTTTAAATGCATCATTCTGCATTAATATGAGGAGAGACTCGTCATGAAAGACTGCAGATCATCGTGATTCTGCATTCCTCTCCGATACAGGAGGAAATTAAATGAAATGTGGAGGATTTTAACTGTGACAAGATGATTGACAGGCCAGTTTACTGTGATAAGATGCGACAGAGAGCAACCATTAAAGATGCAATTGTATGACGTGATGGTTTGTCCCAAAGCTTGTCTACTTTTTGCTACACACTCTACTTTTTCTTCACAAAAAGATTACACACTTTTAGGGTGTAGTATAATTGAATTGAGACGCAGACACAGTGTTTGTAACTGCAGACGTCCTGCATGATCAGTGTTTATGGTCAGTTTCTCTCGGTCTCTCCATCAGACTGAAGCTGCTCGCGGATACCAAGAGTTTTTGGCCGCCGCTAAACAGATGAAGGCTCTCTCTGTCGCTCTGTGCGGTGAAAAGGAAGTTTGGGCCAAATACGGCATTGCCTCTGACACCATCTCCATCTTCAGGAAGGTAAACACAGCTAACAGAGAACTCTCACTCAAAGTTCTTCCAGAAACACCTCCAAAGAAATAAAACATTTATATTTACCTCAAAAAAAAAAGTAATACTATTAAACTGGAAGGATAGAACAAAAATATCTATTATAATGGTTTCATTTATTAGTAGACACATCAGCGCTTGAGAAAATGACTCTCACAATAGAAACAAAACGATTGCTTTTGAAAAACATGGAGTTCCTCGACAGATGATCATGAAATATGAAATAATGCATATAATCAAAGGCGTGAATAGATTAGATTTATTAGACGTTTAAGATGTTAAATAATGTGAGTGTAGAGTTAAGTGTATTATTTTATTTTTTTTTGTAAATTTGTTTACTTGTCATGTTTTTGTACCCAGCAAAATAAAAAATAAATAAGTTATTCCAGTAACGTTAATAAAATGTTCATTGACAGTTATCTGGACTTTAATAATGTCCTCAAAACATTAGCACAAAAACATTATTTATACATAGTTCATGGAACGTTGTTAAAGTTTCAGTTCATCTAATTTTTTTTAAATGTAACTACTTATTTCAGAACGTTCAGAGAACATTCAAAAGTAACATTTCCATAATGTTACATTTAAAAAAAAAACACAACATTTATTTGATACGTATAGCCTATCATAGTATGATGGACGAATATGTCTTGACGTGTGTGTGTGTGTGTGTGTGTGTGTGTGTGTTACAGGCTGATCTTCATCAGGAGCACCTGAATCTGTCAGAGGCCAAGAAAGTTGATGCTGATGGACTCGTTCGCTTTATGACCATGAATAACGTTCGTTACGTCACAGAGTATAATCAAGCGGTACTGAACACATCAACTTCCTGTCTCGTCTCTTCTAGTAGCTTTGTAGTGTTAATCTGATTATATATAATTATGTTATATAATTAAAATAATTGTGCAATAACTAGTAGACCTAGGGCTGGGCAATATCTTGATACAGTAAAGGAATCTGTAAAATGCTAAAATACAATAGGCCTACAAATCTGTTGAATTATTCAAAGCATATTTTCCACACTGTTTTTAATTAAATTAACACAATAAATAATGATATTAGTGATGTTGTGACAGATTTTCATATAATTTACATTATTTATCACTTCATATCGTTATTTCTGATATTTCATTCAGCAGTCTGTGCAAATGCATCTAGATGTTCGTGATTTATGTGTCGCCTCAGATGCCGATCAGAAAAAATAATCGCAAAGAAATATCTAATGATCTAATATAGACATAATAATAATAAATACATATATGCATAAATAAATGTGAGAATAAATAAAAGTGGAAAAAATACAATTGTACATAAAGAAATAAAAGTATAAATACTCATTTATTTTAGTTTTTATACATTTCTTTGTATATTTATGTATGTATGTATGTATTTATTTATTTATTTATTTATTTATTTATTATGTCAGGTTTGGCATTCCATATAATATCTCTTCGTGATATATAATAGCTGTCGCTGCATGGAGAAATCGTCGAATGAATATATGGCGTGTGTGTGTGTGTCAGTCTGCCGTGGGTCTGTTTCAGTCTGAGGTGAAGACGCACGTGCTGCTGTTGGCCGTTAGAGGGCGCACGGACTCAGACCCGCTTCAGGAGCGCTTCAGGGATCTCGCGCCAAAATACACTGGCAAGGTAATAAACGAGCGATTTTCCCGCGTTGAACCGGTGGAGAAAGTGTTATTTAAGGGGATTATGGGGTAAAGTCTCACTGATTTACTCTCTAATGGGATTAAGAGCTTCTGAACTGATTACACAAGCGCTCCGCCCACCTGACCCTAATATTCTCCTAATATTCATCATGCCAGATCATTCCAGGCCTCTTCCAGAACTTTCAGAAATAGTGGAAAGTGTATGAGACTGATTTGAGGGAAATCTTTTAGTTTAAAGTGACAGACTGTTCACTTTGCAAAATATGCTACAGTCGTCAACATTTGAAGTGGATCAAAACCTTTCATCAAAGTTATACATGACTTTTGAACAATACCAGTTCTTGTCTTAGAAGAACTTTAATGAACTTTTTGATCCACTTCAAATGTTGACTACTGTAATAACAAGATAATTAGGTCCTACATTTTACAGTAAGAGTAATATTTTAAAAATAAATAATATAAAAATCGATACAAAAATATCAAAATGAATCGTGACCTCTTATTTTATTTAAAACAGGTTCAAGACTTCCCGAAACGACATGAGCTAGAGGACGTGATCACTGTTTGTGATGATCTTAGTGCAGATTGTTGAATGTTTTTGTGAAATGCAGATGTTGTTTGTGCTGGTCAACGGAAGCGAGAAATCAAACGCCCGCGTGCTGGAATACTTCGGCCTGGAGTCACGTGACCTGCCACGGATCGGCATTTATGACGGCGCCTTGGATGAGAAATGGCTCATGCCGTCTGATGAAATCACCACTGAGCGCGTGCAGACCTTCTGTGACTCTTTCCTGGCCGGAGAACTGCAGGTGAGGCTGAAGCATTTCATCAGATGGAAATCACTGATGTTATCAACACTGTATGAACACACTGAGTGTCTTCTTTCTAACAGAAGCAGAAAGAGGCCGAAACACCTGAAGACAAGACTGAACTATAATAGGATCCTTCATTTCCTTCAATAAAAATATTAAATGAAATACTGTGGATCCTGTTTGGAGTTCATTATAGGACCTTTTTATCAGTGATTATCAAACTGTGATAAACAACATGACTCCACTAATGTACATCAAGACATTTGTTTGAAATTTATTTGTATTTTTTTTTTTTTCATTAAAATGTCTGATCTATGCACATTTATAAAGAGCTTTGTGCGTACTCAATTAGCAAAAAATATGTTCTAACATTTTTTTAATGTTCCTATTATGTTACGAAAACATTATTTCTGAATGTTCCCTGCATGTTCCTTTTTTTATTAGAACGTTAAGGGAACATTCCACTGTATCTTTCTTCAAACATTATGGGAACGTTACTTTTGAATGTTCTCTGAATGTTCTGAAACAAGTAGTAAAAAACAAACAAAAAAAAACATCCAACTGAAACATTAGTAACACTTTACAATACGGGTGCACTAATATGCATTAATTCATGCTTAACTAATGCACAGATAATCATGAGTTAGTTTATGACTCATGAAGAACTAAACCATTAATTAATGATTACTGCATCAGTAACTATATTCTAAATGATTAATATATTAAGTAATATATTAATTGTTATTAATTAAATGTCATAATGTATTAATTCCTTAACATATTTTATTAATGTGTTAAAGTCCCACTCCGATCATATTTTGAGCTATTTTTAAACATTCTCAGTGGTCTTTAAATGATGATTATGCCGTTTTTAGCCAAAATCACAAAACCTGTGCCGTTTTCTGGGACTTTGCTTCAGCAGAGCGGCAGTAGCTCATTAGCAATTCGCCTCTGCGTTGTGGGCGGAGCCGTTGGCACGGAGACGACCCACCCCCTCGTTCACGCCGCCGCCGACTTGAGCTTCCGAGAAAACGGAGGAGAAGCTGATCATCGCCGTTGCTGGGTTTCCTATCATTATCGGATTAATTGCAGTTTAACCATCAGAGTGAAAGTTTATCATTTGCATGTGTTTTTAAGTCCTGCCAGTTTAACAGGGCGCGCTTGACAGGGCATATAAGAACGCAGAGAGATAGCAGAGAGAGAGAGAGAGAGAGAGCCTCGGCCGCGCGCGCGCACTCACTATTAATAATAAATAATAATGTGACCAAAACGGTTATACAAATGCTGTCATTATAAAAGGTTTCTAGTGTCAATGTATTGCTTGTTTATTTTGTTTACTTTTCATGGTGTGACACTTCTCTTCTCCCATGATCGAACATAGAATGCTGCTACGTCAGAGCGGCCAAAGCGTCAACAAGCTTCCTCGTACTTTTTGACAAGCGTCCTTGACAGGGCGGCCAGAGCTTCTTTGCCGCTCAAGTCGGCGGCGGTGTGAACGTACAGTTAGCATTGCAACCAGCTACCGCACATAGGTGTTGATCCGCCATCGTCTTCTCTACTCCTCAGAACCTGAGCCGCGCGGGCGGGGCGGAGGGGAGTATGAGCTTGTGGCACCGCCCAGTGGAGTTACTACGTCACAACTCCAGTCTATTTTAGCTGGCATTTTAGCGTCTGCTACTGATTCACAGCCATTTGAATGCAGAAATACTCAGAAATACAACTTTGAACTTATTTTTCTCAAGATATGTCCTCTAACATCAGAAAAATGCCACAAGAACATGTTAACACCTAGAAAAACATGATTTTCATCGGAGTGGGTCTTTAATGGGTTGAAGTCATGCACTTGTCTGCTTTAATTAATCATTAGCTAATGATTTGCAAATGTATCATTTTGTTATGACTTTACTTGTTGAGGCACATGACTATTAACTAATTGTTAAGTAATATGCCATTTTGGTTTTGACATCCACACTAAGCCATGGATTTCAATTTCCAACCATGTACAACCAAGATTTCACTGAGTCTGATGAACCTTGTTGTTCATGCACAGGACTGTCAGGTTAAGCTTGAGGTCGCGGGACACTGAGAACATGCGGTCGAGCTCTGCTGTTTCATAACACTGTGTCTAGACTGGACAAAGACAACAGAACGTCCATCATAGTCAGTGATACTACACTGGACAAAACTACGACAAAACCCCGACAGTAAACTGATGCCACACTCTATTCCTGACGTACTCAGAGCTCTTGTGCTAGTTCTGTTACGACGGACAAATGGACTTGCGATGGTCTGTCATGTCCAGATGAATAAATAATGTTTTATGTTTTTATTCTATTAATATTACTTAAAGAACGTTTGTTCATAACTTTGAGAGAACCTTGACAGAACATTCTGGAGAACGCACCGTGTCATCAGGTTCTGCGCTCCAGGTGTTTGATTTCACTACAGGACTGTGCGTCAAATCTTCTAACACTGACAGAAATATGTCTGAGGCCAAATCTGAGAAAAACTAGTGATCAAAGACTTAAGAGTTTGACCCATGCAGGATTAGAGGAATCTTTTAGGATTCTCAATTTGTCAATCATACATATGAACCCGGCTATAGCTGGGTATAAGACTCTAATGCACAAAGACCTAAAACGACTAAGCAACAAAAAAATTCTGTATTATGCAGGCCAGACAAGCAATGTCCATTTGTAGAGAGAGACTACACGCCTGCGCACATACAGACCCTTTCCAAAAAATTAGAATATCATGGAAAAGTTTATTTATTTCCATAATTCCATTCAAAACGTTAAACTTCCATAGATTATAGATTCAGGGCCCACAACTTAAACGATTTCAAGTATTTAGTTGTTTATTTGTACATAATTTGGGCTTCCAGCTCATATAACCCACGAAAACAGGATTTCAAAAAATTAGAATATTACATGAAATCACACAGTAATTACACAGTGATACCATGGTCATTGAACCAGGTTTTGGTTCTTTTGGCAGTGTGGGCAGGTGCAAATCTTGCTGGAAAATGAAGGAAGCATCTCCATAAAGCTTGTCTACTGAAGAAAGCATGAAGTGCTCTGGAAATGTCCTGGTAGACGGCTGCGTTGAGTGGACAGCACAGTGGACCAACACCAGCCGATGACATGGCTCCCCAAACCAACACAGACTGTGGAAACTTCACACTGGACTTCAAGCATCTTGGATTGTGTGCCTCTCCATTCTTCCTCCAGACTCTGGGACCTTTTGGTTTGGTTTCCAAATGAGATGCAAAATTTGCTCTCATCAGAAAAGAGGACTTTGGTTCACTGTGCTTTATCAAATCCAGAGTCAACGCAGCCGTCTACCAGGACATGTTCAGAGCACTTCATGCTTCCTTCATTTTCCAGCAGGATTTGCACCTGCCCACACTGCCAAAATAACCAAAACCTGGTTCAATGACCATGGTATCACTGTGTAATTACTGTGTGATTTCATGTAATATTCTAATTTTTTGAAATCCTGTTTTCGTGGGTTTTATGAGCTGGAAGCCCAAATTATGTACAAATAAACAACTAAATACTTGAAATCGTTTAAGTTGTGGGCCCTGAATCTATAATCTATGGAAGTTTAACGTTTTGAATGGAATTATGGAAATAAATAAACTTTTCCATGATATTCTAATTTTTTGGAAAGGGTCTGTATTCAAACGCGCAAATCTATAGATTAAACACGTAATACGCATGTGCACACCGTCAGCGTTTTCACAGATTCACGTTTCTGAAGTTTACATGGAGATGATAATGTTTAAAAAAAAATTCAAGACTTGCACCTTGGATCCTGTTTCAAAGTTTGCGTTCTCGAGCCACAAACACTGAATGGCCAGAACACGTTAAAAGTTTCTGTCTTCAGTTAGAACGGTGTCGTGTAAGCACTAAGTTAATAACTAATGATCTTTACAACGGAAGTGAATCAGTCAAAACTAACTTTATCTGGACAATAACTTTATTCTAGATCTGCTGTAAAGCCAAAACAATCTCTGTTACTGTAATCTCCTGTTATCACTGTAAAGCTGCTTTGAAACATGGAAGGCATTTTCAATCTATATTGTTAAAAGCTCTAGGCCTATATAAATGACAGTGACTTGACCGTGAAGGACAGAACGTGTCATGAAGAATTAAAAGCGATTAGATTTACATTTCTCACACAAAACGAGAAGCACTGAGTCTGGCTGTGAGAAATACAGGGTGTACACGCCACATTGTGAGCTGTAAACTGCAATGATTGAGAATTAAGAGACGGAGCTCTAAATGTGCTGAAAGCCGTCTGGATTCCTGAGCCGGGCCGAATGAGGATAATGAGCGGGTTTCGTGGACTGAGCGGAAACAGCATTACAATCCCTGAAAGTCTTGGAAAGCCAACATTGTCTGAGTTTGTGTTTATTTGTGTGAACTGCAGCAGTGAGAGATTGGTAGAGTAAGAAGAGATGCAGAGATGTGTCCTCAGAGCGAGGTTATGACACACACACACATGACGATCCGCTGATAATGAGTTTATTTCTGCTCACCTGTGTGTATTATTCACATTCATACATGAGTAGGAGAAGTCAGCTCATAAAACACTGCATAGACTGAAGCATCAGTGTGTGTGTGTGTGTGTGTGTGTGTGTGTGTGTGTGTGTGTGTGTGTGTGTGTGTGAGAGAGAGAGAGATGCTGTACAACATATATTTGAGAACACCTTGTCAGAACGTTTCTTGTCAGAGCTGTGAATATACTCAGAACGTTCTGACAAGGTTCTCTCAAAGTTGTGAACAAACATCCTTCCAGTAATATTAATAGAACATTCGCTCAGTTATCTGGTCTTTAATAGTAAGCAGATAATGTATATTTAAACATTAATTATACATTTCTGAAACATTTTAGTGGCTCGTTTGTCTAATGTTTATTTAAATGTTACTTCTTGTTTTAGAACGTTCAGAGAACATTCAAAAGTAACATTCCACAAAACATTTGTAACATCTGCAAAATTATTATATAACCTTAACCTTAACCCTTAACCTTTACATAACCAAAACAACATTCAGGGAACATCCGGAAATAACAAAAAATGTGTTGTTAGTTGGGTACACACTGATCTTATTCATCTTATGATTGTAAAGACTTTTGTTATGTCACGACCTCAGGAAGGTCAAATGATTATTGTTCAAGAGGAATGTCATGAATTTGCAGGACAAATGGCAATTTCTCAAAAAATAAAAAATAAAAATAAAAAAAACTAACTACATAGTGAAATTTTTATTAAAATTGATTTTGCATTACACGTGAAACAGAAGGAAATCTGTTAAAGAATGTTGATATCAGTGAGTCGGGTTTGGTTCACAGACTCAGTCAGAGGCAAGAATTCATTCTGCTAAAAACATTACAAGCTAAAAACAGAAAAACTCTCACTGTAATTATCGGAAGTTTGCAGACATACGGCTCAGAAATATTCAAAACTATCTATACGACTTTTTTTATACGGCTTTTATATAACACACACACACACACACACACACACACATTCTGTGGTTTTGTTTGTGGTGTCTGCAGTGATGGTGGATACCAGAGTTTAAGCCACATCAGACACTGCACTACATGAACTCTCTCTCTCTCTCTCTCTCTCTCTCTCTCAACTCTGAGGACTGTTTGTATGGATCTCTTTGGCATGTTTCTAAAGAGATGCGAGTCACACTAAACCTCTAAAAGCATCAGGAGCTCAACAGCATCAGATCCTTCATCAAACTGTCTGTATATTATCAGACTCTGTTTATTATCATGAATTCTTTCCGTTTGCTTCTGGATGAACTTGTTCTGCAGCTTTTTTCACTGGTGAAGCCTTCAAACAGAGAAAACATCCATCCATACAACCATGCAAATTATAAGGTGGATGAACAGTCCTGAACACAACACACAGCGCTGCCGTATTTCTGTGAAGAACTTTCCACGGAGACACGTCCACTAAACAAATCCAACGGACTAAACAGAACCTAGACATGGAAATTACACAGCAGACTGGCCAAAACTCATTTCCCTCTGTGTGATACACACACACACACAGAGAGAGAGAGAGAGAGAGAGTTTAACCCAGGACAGGTCACATCTCTGCCTGTGTGTTTCCATCTGTTGTCATATTTATGTCCTACTGTGACAAAAGGATCCATGTGGCAATAAAGATCGAGTCTGTTGTCCATCATCAACGGTCCTCCTGTTGTCCATCATCAACGGTCCTCCTGTTGTCCATCATCAATGGTCCTCCTGATTGTTCAAACTGGATTTTTGTATTTGTATTTTGTATTTATATATATTGTATTTGAAAGCTTGTATTTGTGTTTGTCCCAGACAGTCAGTCTGTGTATTAGTGCTGTGATTTATGACTCTCTCTGAGAGATACATAGTTACACCAGTAGGTGGCGACACGTGACTGTTTCTGTAAGATAATTATTTTAATCATGCATTGAACAGATTTGTTCAAATACACTGATTAATTCAGGAACAAAACAAGTGACTGTGAGTGAACAAACAGTGAATAGTTTAGGGACAAAACCAGTGAGTCATTGATTGATTCATTCAACCGATTCGTTCGAAAACATGTGCTGAGTTCAGAACTGCATTCTAGTATAGGCTACTACTACTACAACTTTTACCATGTCTTTCTATGGCAGAAATAGTGAGAGTAGAATGCTAGTATGTGGTTCAGAATTCAGCAATAATTTAGGAACGACACAAGTCAGTAGCCGCGTTTCCATTACCCTTCAAATTGCGCAAATTGAAATTGCGAATTGAAAATACGCCCAATGGAAACACGTCAATTTCGCAAAAACTCCCATTTATCGCAAAAAGGTTTTTCCGCTCGCATGAGGAGGTTTTTCAGGCAATTCGAAAAGGAAATATTTCGCAAAACTGCAATGGAAACAGTTTTTGCGCATTTACAGGTCACCTGACGTAGATGACGCGTGTGTTTGGACAGAATACGAGACGGAGTTCTTTATTAAATTCATAACAGACAGAAGAATTACAGGAATAATGGATTCTAAACCTCAAAGAAATGCCACAATCAAGACCTCGAAGCAGAAATGAGGGAGAAACACCCAGAAACTCCTCATATGTGCCGCTCTCAAGTATAAGAGTCTTTCCTTACCATTAATGATTGGATACGTGTCCTTTGATTAATAATAATGGCCAGTGCAGTGGCTGAGATGCATAAACCTACCAACGTCCGTTGCTATGATTTCTGGAATGACTGATCGTGAGAGGAAAAAATGAAGTTTTAGTCGCATAACATCGGTTAATGGAAACGCTGTCATTTCGCAATAGTTTTCTGTCGACATTTAGGAAAAATCGCAAGAGTTTTGCGTAAATCTGTAATGGAAACGCGCTTAGTGAATGATTCTTAAACTGGTTCGTTTAACAACATGAAACTCAACGAGTCATTGAATCATTCATTCAACCAATTCGCTGATTCATTCTGAAACGAAAACACATCTTGCACCGATTTTTCTGTGGCTTTGTTTAGAACTATTTTCGTTGTCGGAGCAAAAAAATAAATGATCTAAAATATAAGTTACTCCATTTTAACATTGTTTATTATTAACTATAAGCAATATCACACAATAGTGCTACTTGCCTATAACTCAAATAACTTTGTCGTGGTTTAGTTCTAACACGATTAAGTAATTTTTGAATTAGTACAATCAAAATAAGGAAATCTTCAGAGCTGTCTCTTTCTCATTTCAGGATTTTTTCCTTTTCATGTGTTTTATATTGCAGATCGACATAGCTATGTGTATACCTATGAGCCAACAGCTCAATATTATGGCATTCTATGTGCAATTTCATACATTTGTATGCCATTTAAGGTAAAATATAATTGCCTCTTAAAGCACACCTGGCCCCAGAATGGCCCTTAAAGTTAAACTTGTAACTGGTTAGTGGTTTGGGGACAAATTTATTGATCTACGTCCCCAGATGTTAGTTAAATATGGCTCGTTTTGGGCACAAGCTCAAAAAGAAAAGTGGCTTGAAAACTCTTTTAGAGTTTAGGTTAGTCATTATAATGAGCTTTAAATAAAAATCAAACAACTCTATGGTATGTTCTCAATCACACAAACATCCGTATATATACCATATATATATCGGGCCCACAACGGAAGCGGAGCATTATGGGGGATCCCCGTAAACCTAATGACATGTTTCACATGTGATGTGATCCACATTGTGTTTACTAAGTCGGTGTATATATTTAGATAGAAAGGAAGCAAATGGGTTTTATTGCATCTTTCTTTAAACTCTCCAGACTAATATCTGCAGAACCGACTCTTACGTAACAGACACACGGGGATCCACAGGTTCTTTCCCGTGAGATTTTCCTCGTACACTAGTGTTTTTGAATCCCAGAGTGTCCATCTGACCTGATCCAGGAACATTTGGACCCTGGAATGACCATAGCTTAGAGTTTGGAGGAAAAATATACGTTTTACATTTAGAAGCATCGCCTACATTTCCCACAGATATGGCGAGCGCTCCGTTAAACTCAGCCAGCGACGGGTCACCCTGTGACGGCCGTTCAGCGCATGTTTGTTAGTGGTTTGGCTCAGTTTCCCAGGTTTAGATGCATGTGTGTCTGTTTGCCAGCCTGTGGTTTCTGGACCATGTGTGTGTGTGTGTGTGTGTGTGTTGTTATTGGAATGCAGAAAGGGGCAAGGACGTTACTCGATTCTCAAACCAATCACAAACTCTAGCACCCGTGTGTGTGGGTGACAGTGACAGTATAAACACACCGGCGACCGGACGGATGACAGACACAGAAGAAACGAACACCATCGACTCACTGAGAGAAGAACCCAAGACCTGAGGAACCATGAAGACTCTGGGGCTCCTGTCTGTCTGCGCTCTGCTGTCTGTCTGCTCGTCTATGGGAGGTGAGACTCGCTCTTTATAACCTCTTGAAGCTCGTTGTGTAGGTGAGCCCTTAACAGTGTGTTCTGCGTGTGTCTAGTGTACACAGAGCCTGAACCTGCAGATGTGGTGGTTCCTCCATCCGTGGCTCCTACTGAAACTGCCTCTTCATCATCATCATCATCTGCCTCAGATTCCTCTTCATCTTCATCTTCCTCTGAGTCCAATTCTGCATCTGATTCTGCATCTGATTCTGCATCCGATTCCACATCCGACTCTACGTCTGATTCTGCCTCAGATTCATCCTCTTCCTCGTCTGAATCAAACTCTGTCAGCGCTGAAGGTGAGAAATAACCCGTCTTGTGTCTATCTGTGTTTATTATTCAGCCAATTTGGTGAAGTAAAGGTGTTTTTGTGTGTTTTCAGGTACGCCTGCCACTCATGTGCTGCTGAAGAGAGACGTGGCGGCTTCACTTCTGAGACACCGGAGAGCAGGAACACCGGCGGCCGATCTGAGTCTTCAACAGCTGGAGAGGTGAATCACACACACACACACACACACGGACACAGACGCACACACACATGGACACAGACGCACACAAACACAGACGCACACACACACACGGACACAGACGCACACACACACACACACGGACACAGACGCACACACACACGGACACACACACACATGTCTGGTTCACTATCTTTGTGGGGACTCTCCATAGACTTAATGGTTTTTATACGGTACAAACTGTAAATTCTATCTCCTTACACTAAACCTACCCCTAAACCTGCCCATCACACACAACTTTCTGCATTTTTACATTTTCAAAAAAATATAATTTAGTATGTTTATTAACCCATTTCCCTCATGGACCGCTGGCTGGTCCCCACAGTGGAGGTGATCTCAGGTTTTACTATCCTTGTGGGGACATTTGGTTCCCACAATGTAATATAAACCAAACGCACACACACAATAATTTAGGAATGACACAAGTAAGTGACTGACTCTTAAACAGATTAACAACATGATTTAACAACATGATTTAATGTTTAACAACATGAAAAAAAATTGTCATTGAATCATTCATTTAACCAATTCACTGATTCATTCAGAAATAGACGGAAACGTTTTTCTGTCTTTCTTTTTGGAACTATAAATTTCATTCATAGAACTTTCATCTAATTTAAATGTTCTTTGAACATTCTGAAACATTCCCATGTTTGCAAAATGATAACATGGCATGTTAAAATTCGCATTCCCAAGAAAAAAACATGGTGTTTAAACACTTTCAGAGAACAACAAACAACGTTTAATAACTTAATGGGAATGATATAGCAAAACTTTCTTAGAGCATATTTTTGTTCGCTGACACTCGTCATCACTGACTGAACACATTATTTGATAGTTCATAACTGCTGATGAAGAAAAGTATGTGCTGTGATTCTCATGGAGATGTTTTTGTCGTTCTGTCCTCCAGTTTGCGAGAGGTGTGTGAAGTGAATCTGGCCTGCGAACACATGGCTGAAACGGCCGGGATCATTGCTGCTTATACTGCATATTATGGACCAATCCCATACTAACACACACACTCTCTCTAAAAACTTCTGATGCTTTCTTACTGATATGTTTTACCCCTAAACCCCCTTTTTTTAAGACATGAAGTGTGTTTTTTACACCTGCCATGCAACTTAATGTTGGTGATTTCAGGTTTTGCTGTCCTTTTACTGAGAGAAATCCTGGAAATGTCACAATTCCTCATGTTTTAGTGATTGAGACATGAGTGCAATTCGACTCTGTGTTATTGAAGTGTGTTAAACTCCTTTATATTGTTATATGTGTAGAAGAAAATCATATAGTTAGGATATAACTTCATTAGACACTTTACAAAGATTTCAGTAGTGGATCATGTTAGTGTTGTGAATCAAAGGTGCTATTTCACACTGACTGAAGGCAGAATTATTTGTCATGTTCTGTATATAAAACACATGTTCATTTGACATGCTGTTGACATTTTTGTCAATAATACTTTATTTTTTGTGTGCACATAATACTTGTATAGAGCGTATACTGTAATAAAAAATCAAAAATATAAAATTATTGTCAGATTGTTTCTTGTGTTATGATTTGAACATTTAAGAAATGATGTTACTTCATTATTCACGCGATATTTTACATTCTCTCTGATATTGATCGATCGCACTTTCGCACTTCCTTCACGTGAACGCGCGTTCATGGTTCAGTCTGACGTGAGCGCGCCGCGTCACTCACACACACTTTACCTCACAGATGGAGTTTCTCATCGGCAGCGCGTTTTCTTCTCCTGTCGGACAGCGGATCCGTAAGTGTTGTACAGTAATAATATTTCGTTTGGACTGTGTTTGTGCTGGAGTCGCTTATTAACTTTTTAAGTGGCGCGCGCGTGACGTGACGGAGTGATCAGTCGCGTCACGCGCAGAGAAACTGAACCGAGTGATGCGCGAAAACTAGGGCGTAAGATCATCAACATAGAAGAGTGATGTGATTCTGTCCAGTTAATCATAAAGTGTCAATATGATGGAGTCAGGCTGGTGTTTAAATGGTGTCAGATGGGACTGTGGTTTCAGGTGTAATCATGGTGATGCCTGGATATAAAACGGGCAAAGTTCATTGTGCTGCAACTGTGTCAGAAAGCTTCGTTACTTTTTAACTGAATAATGACACTTCCTCTTTTCACTTTCTTCACAGTATTTTTTTTCTCGTCGTTTTCACATTAATGTAACAAAAACACCTCTGAAGAATGTGGTTAAAAGCAGCTGACAGTCACATGAAAGAGAGAGAGAGAGAAAGAGAGAGAGAGAGTTTGTTTGTGTGTGTGTGAGAGAGAGAGAGAGAGAGAGAGAGAGAGAGAGAGAGAGTGTGTGTGTGTGTGTGTGTGTGTGTGTGTGTGTGTGAAAGAGAGAGAGAGTGTGAGTGTGTGTGTGTGTGTGTGTGTGTGTGTGAGGTCTCAGGGTGAAGCTCATGTTTGCTGTATTCACGTGGTTTGGATCAACTGTGAGGCAGAGAAATAGAGTTTGTGAAATAAATTCATTAAGATTTTGTTTTGTGACATTATCAAGGTTCAGAAATCGTCAAGGTTACTTGTGAAACCTCATTTCTCTCTCTCTTTCTCTCTCTCTCTCTCTCTCTCTCTCTCTCTCTCTGTTATATATACATATAACATTGATAAGGTAATCATAAATGTTTCTTGAGCATCAAATCATCATATCAGAATGATTTCTGAAGGATCATGTGACACTGAAGACTGGAGTAATGATGCTGAAAACACAGCTTTGATCACAGAAATAAATTACACTTTACTGTATATTCACATAGAAAACAGCTGATTTACATTGTAATAATATTTCAGTGATTTTACTGTATTTATCAAATAAATGCAGCATTGGTGAAAAGAAGAGGATTCTTTCAAAACATAAAAAGAAATCCTAATTATTCCAAACTTTTGACTGTGCACAAAAACTGCTCTATCCTGTGAATGTGCAGGACTTCTGATTAATAGGTCAATAACTTGAGGAATAACAAAAGTGCAGTAAACGGTAAAACTGTTTTGTTCTATAAAACTAGTGCGTTTATGATTAGGATAATAAATTAATTTAATATGATAGCAAATTCCAGTTTGCAGTATCAAGCAGAATAACTATACAGCCAGAATAACTGGAAGCGGATGAGACGGGAAGCCTCGCTCTTTAACGTTACGAATGCCTGCACTGCAGTTTCACTAAAAACAAGGTTGAATCTGTCAGTATTAAAGGTCACACTTCTCTTGACATCATCAAGATGAAACCCCAGTTTCACTCCTCAAGAGACGGTACAAATACCATGACATTTTGTAATTCTGGGGATTTTATTTTGCTACTTTGCGTTTGTCATATGAATTAAACCTCTTCCACGTGCTCATTGGTTGTTTGTGTGCCAGAGAGAGCCACCAGCGCCGCCCTGCAGACGGAGGACTGGAGCCTCAACCTGGAGATCTGTGACATCATCAACGAGACCGAAGACGGGTGCGACTCGCGTCACTTCCTGTTGTTATACGGTGCATCCGGAAAGTATTCACAGCGCTTCACTTTTTCCACATTTTGTTATGTTAAAGGCTTATTCCAAAATGGATTAAATTAATTATTTTCCTCAAAATTCTACAAACAACACCCCATAATGACAACTTGAACGAAGTTTGTTTGAAATCTTTGCAGATTTATTAAAAATAAAAAACGAAAAAGTCACATGAACATAAGTATTCACAGCCTGACACTCAAAAGTGAGCTCAGCTCCTGTTTCCACTGATCCTCCTTGAGATGACTTCAGTTGATTGGACATTAGTGATGGGAAGTTCGGATCATTTTACTGACTCTCTTGTTCGATCTCGTTCATCAAAATGAACGAATCTTTTTTCTTTTAACTTTTAACAGGCAAATTCCCCGAACTCATCCACCTACGCAATCTTGATCATATTCTGAATTAAGAAATATAAAAAATATTTTACAGGGAACATAAATAATTACTTTACCTTCCGAGTCTTTCGTTCATTTGTCACGTGACAGACGCAATGAACTACTATGAATGAATCACTATTGGACATGATTTGGAAAGGCACACACCTGTCTATATAAGGTCCATCAGTTAAAGATGCTGTATGTAACTTTTTTACTCTATTAAAGCATAAAAATACCATAATATGTTTGCAGATATTTAGGAAACATGCTAATATATACTAAAATATACTCGTTTCTCTGAAAAACACTTCTACAGCCAGTTATTTTACTTATTATTTTACACGTTCCGTGTTGTCAGTCGGTTTTTGTTTTGATCTGTGTGACTCCGCCCACTGCCAGTTCAGCCAATCCCGGGATGCCATTTGGCGGGAAACACAGCATATTGCAGCCATGGAAACGAGCAAACGAACTGGGCCAGAGATTGCAGATTTCACGCAACCTAAAAAGCCTCAGTATCCATCTAAATATCTCTATGAACGAGACCATATTAAAACAACAAAAAATCAACTCATTAACTTACAGTCTGTAAGTCTTCTCGGCTTTCGTTGTCAATTGCGCTCATTCCTGTCGCATGTCCTCAGGCACGTGAGCGTCGAGTCTGAGGAGGCGGGGAAACAACGATCTCCGATATTTTGAATTTGGACTGCAGTACAGATTTCGGCCACTAGCTGTCATTCTTACAGACTGCACCTTCAAAGCAGCACTCAGTAGCTTCGGGATTTCTTCGATGTATTCTCGCTTTTTGCTCGCAGGTTTCTCTCTAGAGCTCCCCCCACAGCTTCGGAATATATATTTGACAACACTGTTGTAAAAACTTGTTGGCGATTCTCAGACACCAGAGGCTAGTAGATCAACAACATCAAAGCAGATGGGACATTCTTTAAAACGTCTTTTTCATTCGGGTTCGGACAGCGTGAGGGAGCGCAATAATGACAGTATTTGAGCAGATTTCTTTTGGCCGTAAAGCAATTGTTTACATCGCGAGACCTGATATCACGCGATACTTCCTGACGCGGCGGCCGGCGGCCCGCCGCCCCAAAGTTGCAAGTGCGGATTTTCCGCTCACGGGCACCAGGGGGGTGCGAAACGACCACCATTCAACCCGAAATAAGTAATATAACCAATCCAATGACTCCGAAGCTGTTCAGTTAAGGTAAAAAAGTTACTTAGTTCACCTTTAACAGTGCATGTCAGAGCACAAACCAAGCCATGAAGTCCGAGGAATTGTCAGTAGACCTCCGTGACAGGATCGTATCGAGGCACAGATCTGGGGAAGGGCACAGGAACATTTCTGCAGCATTGAGTTTCGGCTCATTTCAACCCGATGACTTCAAAATGAAGAAGTTTGGAGCCACCAGGACTCTTCCTAGAGCTGGCCGTTGTCATTATGGGCTATTGTTTTTAGAATTTTGAGGAAAATAATAAATTTAATCTGGAAATTGGAATAAGGCTGTAACAAAACAGAATGTGGAAAAAGTGAAGCGCTGTGAGCACTCTCCGGATGCACTGTACTGACGTCTGTCTCTCCCTATCATCTGACTTTCTGTGTTGTTTTTCAGGCCCAAAGATGCAGCAAAAGCTTTAAAGAAGAGGATTGTGGGTAATAAGAACTTCAGGGAGGTGATGCTGGCTCTGACTGTGAGTGTTTGTTACATCACTTCCTCTACAGGAGCGAATCACACGTGTGTCTCCTTCATCATAAGACGGCTGCCGATGGGATCAATATCCCGTCTAAAGTATTGCGGCCTCGGATCAAAAAATAATAGGCGTAAATCAAAAATTTAAAAGCATGTGTAAAAATATATTGCACAAACTGGAAAAATAATGCAAAATGATCAGAATAGCAAACAATGTGGTCACGGATCAAAATACAATAAGCGTGAATAAAAAAATAACAAGCATGAATAAAAACTTTAAACACATTCAAATTTATTTTGCACAAAACTTAAACTTAAGTTCATGCTTTCTTAAAAATGATGTTTTCCTTGGTTTTATTACTCTGTACTTTGTGCTCTCTTACATTTTCTGCTCATATTTCACTCTGTGCTTGTGCTGTTTTTCTCTTCGCTCTTCTTTCCACGTTCTGCGCTTGCTCCAAATGTTGCAGTTCCAGTTTCATGTAAATTAGGGCGGGCTTAAAGGATTAGTTCACTTTCAAAAATAATTTTGCTGATAATTTACTCACCCCGATGTCATCCAAGATATCCATGTCTTTCTTTCTTCAGTCGAAAAGAAATTAAGGTTTTTGAGGAAAACATTCCAGGATTTTTCTACACAGAATGGACTTCAATTCAATTCAATTCAATTCAAATTTATTTGTATAGCGCTTTTCACAATACATATTGTTTCAAAGCAGCTTTACAGAAAGTGCATTTCAGAAATGTACATAGAAAAATACAGTTAGTTAATCATACATTAATTTAGGGCATAAACATATCGCCAGCGTCGAGTCGTCTCTTCACAGGCGTCGAGTCGTCTCTTCACAGGCTTCGAGTCGTCTCTGCACGGGTGTGGGGGCATCTGTAGTTTCCATGGGAGGCTGGATACAAACTGGAGCTGACAATCTGTGTTTACCTCGGGACTAGCGTCCCGAGATAACAACAGAAAAGCAGATGGGAAATAATTAGCGTAGCTGCTGTTCATAACAATAATGCATTCAATCTGATTCAACTGTAATATAAAAGGTAAGTATTATGTGAATGCTTGGCTAAAGAAATGCGTCTTTAATCTAGTTTTAAACTGGGACAGCGAGTCTGAGCCTCGAACAATATCAGGAAGGCCATTCCACAGTTTAGGAGCTAAATGTGAAAACGCCCTCCCTCCTTTAGTGGACTTAGATATCCTAGGAATGACCAGAAGCCTCGAATTTAGTGATCTTAAAGAGCGCGATGGATTGTAGGGCGTTAGAAGTTCCGTTAAATACCCAGGAGCTAAACCATTTAGGGCTTTATAGGTCATTAGTAATACTTTGTAATTGATACGGAACTTTATAGGTAACCAATGTAGAGATGATAGAATTGGTGTTATATGGTCATATTTCCTTGACCTAGTAAGAACTCTAGCAGCTGCATTTTGTACTAACTGTAGCTTGTTTATTGAGGATGCAGGACAACCAGCTAATAAAGCATTACAGTAATCTAGTCTCGAGGTCATGAATGCATGAACTAACTTTTCTGCATCAGAAACTGATAGCATGTTACGTAGCTTAGCAATGTTTCTAAGGTGGAAAAAGGCTGTTCTTGTAACATATGAAATATGACTTTCGAAAGACAAGTTGCGGTCTAATATAACACCCAGGTCTTTTACTGTAGAGGATAAAGTAACAGGACATCCTTCTAAAGTAAGCCTTCAATAGTTGGTTGCCTTCAATGGCAACCAACTATTCCAATGTTCAAAGAAGGTTCAAATGTCCGTCTCAATGCAGCTTCAAAGTGTCGACACGATCCCAGTCGAGAAATAAGAGTCTTATCCCGCGAAGCGATCGATCATTTTCTAAAAAACAAAAAAATGTATATATACTTTTTAACCACAAATGCCCGTCTTGTACCATCTCTGAGATGCACCACATATTACGTCATCACGTTGGAAAGGTCACGAAAAAAAATAAAATAAATTAAAACAAAGATGTCGGACGATTTTGTAGTTGGAGGAGAAAATGAGATGCAGTTTTTCGCCTTCCTGCCTTTTTGAACCGGAGAACACAGACAAATAACGACAGATGACGCAATGCGTGGCACATCTCAGAGATGGTACACGACAAGCATTTGTGGTTTAAAAGTATATATATATATTTATTTATTTTAGAAAATGACCGATTGTTTCGCTAGATAAGACCCTTATTTCTCGACTGGGATCGTGTCGACACTTTGAAGCTGCATTGAGACGGACATTTGAACCTTCTTTGAACATTGGAATAGTTGGTTGCCATTGAAGTCCATCCTGTGTAGAAAAATCCTGGAATGTTTTCTTCAAAAACCTTAATTTCTTTTCGACTGAAGAAAGAAAGACATGGATATCTTGGATGACATCAGGGTGAGTAAATTATCAGCAACATTTTTTTTTTAAAGTGAACTAATCCTTTAATTAGAGCGTTGGTCCTCTAGTTCTAGATTGACAGCTCCTCCTCTAGCCAATCAATCTAGATTGATCCCACACTGCCGGTGTGTGTTTCAGGTTCTGGAGACGTGTGTGAAGAACTGCGGCCAGCATTTCCATGTGTACGTCTGTGCTAAAGAGTTTGTGGAGGGCGTTCTGGTCAGAGCGATCCTGCCCAAAAACAACCCACCCATGATCCTCCACGACCGAGTGCTGAACCTCATCCAGGTGCGTCTCCCTGCAGGTGTTGAAAATATTAATGCGACAGAGCATTGACGCTCTTCTGTGCTTCAGGCGTGGGCCGATGCCTTCAGGAACAGTCCTTCTCTGTCTGGAGTGGTGAGCGTATATGAGGATTTGAGGCGGAGAGGCCTGGAGTTTCCCATGACGGATCTAGACTCTCTCTCTCCTATCCACACACCCAACCGGGTAAATCTCACATTCACCGTCGTCCAGTGTCAAACATTGCTCTTTTTATTCTAATCAGGGAATTTTACAACAATGTTTTCCAGTCATAGATATTAAAGCTCCCCTATTATGCTCTTTTTAAAGGTTTCTAATGTTGTTTTAGAGTCTCCTACAATCATTTTAAATGCATCCAGGGTCAAAAAACACTTTAATTCTCTCATAATCTCCACGGCAGCATCAGCTCTTTTCTCTCAGTGTCTGAAACACTTCGATCAAGGATTCAGTCTCTCTAAGCTCCGCCTCTCTGAGAGCTGCTCTGCTGTCAGATGGCCCAGTCTGCTGTGATTTGTCAGAAAGCAAACACTCATTATCATATCTGAATCTCAGCTCTTGATCACAGTGATGCGAACAGTAACGATGGCGTGGGTTTTACCGTATCAATCTCATCAAAGTGGATTTGCTTTGTCAGCAGAAAACAGCGTCTTCTCGACATGAACAACACGAGCCAAACTCTCCCAGTCTCAGGTAAACTACAGTGTTTAAGGGCGGAGCTAAGAGACGCTGTTCAGCCAATCAAGAGTGTTATGAAAATGAGTTTCAAACCTATGTAGGATCATCAGGAAGTGAGGCTGAATTACTGACGACTCATTTCAGTTCAGAATCGACAAAAACTCCATTTATCTGCACTTTGATCTTTGAAACTTTGCAGAGCTTTTACATTCACAAACAGCTTTATTACAAACTACGTGAAAGGTATTATCTGAAAAAGCATAACAGGGGCACTTTAATAAAAAGTCTAGTAGTTTTCTATAGTGAATATATAAGAGCAGCGTGAACATTGTTAAACGTCTTTTATGTTTGATGACAGAATGGTCATTATACACTCACCTAAAGGATTATTAGAAACACCATACTAATACTGTGTTTGACCCCGTTTCGCCTTCAGAACTGCCTTAATTCTACGTGGCATTGATTCAACAAGGTGCTTAAAGCATTCTTTAGAAATGTTGGCCCATATTGATAGGATAGCATCTTGCAGTTGATGGAGATTTGTGGGATGCACATCCAGGGCACGAAACTCCTGTTCCACCACATCCCAAAGATGCTCTATTGGGTTGAGATCTGGTGACTGTGGGGGCCATTTTAGTACAGTGAACTCATTGTCATGTTCAAGAAACCAATTTGAAATGATTCGAGCTTTGTGACATGGTGCATTATCCTGCTGGAAGTAGCCATCAGAGGATGGGTACATGGTGGTCATAAAGGGATGGACATGGTCAGAAACAATGCTCAGGTAGGCCATGGCATTTAAACGATGCCCAATTGGCACTAAGGGGCCTAAAGTGTGCCAAGAAAACATCCCCCACACCATTACACCACCACCACCAGCCTGCACAGTGGTAACAAGGCATGATGGATCCATGTTCTCATTCTGTTTACGCCAAATTCTGACTCTACCATCTGAATGTCTCAACAGAAATCGAGACTCATCAGACCAGGCAACATTTTTCCAGTCTTCCACTGTCCAATTGTGGTGAGCTTGTGCAAATTGTAGCCTCTTTTTCCTATTTGTAGTGGAGATGAGTGGTACCCGGTGGGGTCTTCTGCTGTTGTAGCCCATCCGCCTCAAGGTTGTGCGTGTTGTGGCTTCACAAATGCTTTGCTGCATACCTCGGTTGTAACGAGTGGTTATTTCAGTCAAAGTTGCTCTTCTATCAGCTTGAATCAGCCGGCCCATTCTCCTCTGACCTCTAGCATCAACAAGGCATTTTCGCCCACAGGACTGCCGCATACTGGATGTTTTTCCCTTTTCACACCATTCTTTGTAAACCCTAGAAATGGTTGTGCGTGAAAATCCCAGTAACTGGGCGGATTGTGAAATACTCAGACCGGCCCGTCTGGCACCAACAACCATGCCACGCTCAAAATTGCTTAAATCACCTTTCTTTCCCATTCTGACATTCAGTTTGGAGTTCAGGAGATTGTCTAGGGCTGCAACAAACGATTATTTTGATAATCGATTAATCTAACGATTATTAGAACGATTAATCGACTAATCGTCAATTATTTCGCCGACTAATCAGTAAGTTTTAGAACGATTACTCAGCTTTTTCAATTAGTTAAAACACTCTAAAACATTAGTTATACATATTCTAACTATAATATAAAAAAAGAAAATCACTTCAGCTTTTGAAATGGTTGTTTTAATGAACTTTGAGCAACTAAACAGGTCATTCTCTTTAAGTTTTCAGATTTCTGTCCAACTCAAATCACACACAAATGCTCTCTAAGCATTGTTTAAATATTCGGTTCTTTTTCAATAGAAAAAAATCAACAAAAATGAATCAGCTGCAATACAGACAAACTTAATCTGCAAACAATTATTATAAGTTGACATGAGTTAAGTTGATATTATAAAATTGACATGACAATTGATCTAATAGAGACATTCTCATTCACCTTTTAATTTACAGTATGAAAAAGTAACTGACACGATATTCTTCATAACATCTCCTTTTGTAAGTCTTCATGAATATGGAACAAAATACAGGCAAGTGATAAGACTGTAATACCTAATAGTGTTACAATAATAAAAACAGCCCTGACTCCTAAGCTCGATCAAGCTTTATTCTATGCAAAAATAAATCATCACATTACTGTAATTATATTATTATTGTTCATATTATTGCTATTAGTAGTAGTATTGCATTCTCTAATAAAGAGATTTACTGCTAGTTATTTAACGTTAGCTCCAGCTGGAGAACATTCACCTCTCACCGGCTCGTCTTGTGCTTTTACATGCATGTTTTGCTCCCGTGAAAAGCAAGTTCCACCTAGCATGTATTGCACACGACAGCATTCTTGGTTTGAAGTTTTGTGAAACTTTCACACACCTTGCTAGTTCGGATTCGTTTAGACATTCTGACTCCGTCATAATTCACGCTGTGTTTTCTTCTACCGCAATAGCATTTGTAACGGCTGCATTACTCTCTAGCGCTACAGCGCCGTAGCGGTCAAATCGCGATATTGCAGGCCCTTACATTAGGTCACGTGGGATCAAACGACTACTCGACAACAAGATATTTTGTCGACAATTTTTTATTGTCGACGTTGTCGACAATGTCGACTAATCGTTTCAGCCCTAACCAGGACCACACCCCTAAATGCATTGAAGCAACTGCCATGTGATTGGTTTATTAGATAATTGCATTAATGAGAAATTGAACAGGTGTTCCTAATAATCCTTTAGGTGGGTGTATATTGTAATATTACCTGTCGTGTTAGAACAACTGTGTGAATAACTCCTCACTCTTCATCATCTCTCTCAGAGTATTCCAGAAAACGGGACGCCTCCCTCATCCGTGTCTCCGTCTGCTTCCAGGACACACACTAACTCGTCACCAGCGGCACACACTCCTCAGTGTGTCCCATCCAACGTACAACTGACCCCTGTTTCACCTGAGGAGGTACAAACACACGAGCTCAGCAAGGAGGGACTCATTAGTCGACATGAAACAGAAGTTACGCTTATCGTATATCTGAGTGAAACGCTTCTGGAACAAGAACAAATGTGGGCGGGGCTTGATTGTGTCTGTGAGGAATTGATTGGATGGTTGTGGTTTGCTATTGGCTGATCTCATGTGAGTGACAGGTTGCCCCGCCCTCGTCATCAGAGAAGAGAAGAGATGCTGAAGAGGAACTTATTCTCATTCAAGATTACACATACTGTTATTTTCATTTCATCTTTGTCCAGAATAAGTCATAGTGTCACACATTTTATAGGCTACATTTTATACACTGAACATTAAATCTGTGACGCTAGTTAACTCTGACGAATATGTAACGCATGTTTTAATATGCCGGAAGGAAACATCACCATCTACTGTCAGAAATGGGGAAAAGCATCTCGTTTAACCAAAAGCGGGAATATGAAAGCAGAGGCAGGATGGAGGCATATGCGCACACTGGTGCTCAGGGGTTTGGGGTGCTCAGGGGTTAAAGGTCAGGGGTCTGGGGTGCTCAGGGGTTAAAGGTCAGGGGTGTGGGGTGCTCAGGGGTTAAAGGTCAGGGGTTTGGGGTGCTCAGGGGTTAAAGGTCAGGGGTTTGGGGTGCTCAGGGGTTAAAGGTCAGGGGTCTGGGGTGCTCAGGGGTTAAAGGTCAGGGGTTTGGGGTGCTCAGTGTTTGTGTGTGTGTGTTCTGACTGGTTTTCCTCCAGAAGCAGAAGCTGAGATCTGAACTGGATCTGGTCAGAGGAAATCTGACCGTCATGACTGAGATGTTGAACCACGTCAAACCTGGAGAGACTTCAGCATCGGACACAGAACTGCTGCAGGTGTGTGTGTGTGTGTGTGTTAGCCTGCGTTTTAGTAGTCTTGTTTTGATCATGACTAACCTGTGTGTGTGTGTGTGTGTGCGAGCAGCAGCTGTATTCGGTGTGTAAGCAGATGCAGCAGAGGGTTGTAGAGTTGATTCCTAATCTATCAGAGGACGAGATGATCGGAGAACTTCTGCTGATCAATGATGATCTCAACAACGCGTTCATCCGCTATGAGAGGTGTGGCACACACACACACACACACACACACACACACACACACACACACACACACAGGTGACGCTCCAGTGCAGTGAGAGTCTAATCCAGTTTCCAAATCTACAGTAACACTTCCCATATCTCTCTCTCTCTCTCTGTCTGTCTCTCTCTCTCTCTCTCTCTCTGTCTCTCTCTCTCTCTCTCTCTCTGGTTGAAGGTTTGACCGTTTCAACATGCAGAAATCAAACACAGAAGAACAGCAGGAATCACAGGTAAGTCTTCATCTGCTTTATCCGACTCATAATCTTTTATATATACTAGTGCAAAATGCCCGTGAAAAATCAGTTTTTGAGTGTGTTTTTAGTAATTGTTGGTTTGGTGTGTTTGAGTGCTCATTGTTACAATTACACAGCAGAAGTTCAGTGACATTTTTATTTGTGCATGGTAGAAAGCACACAGTGAACTCCGAGAAAACGCTATGCTTGAGCAAACAGTTTGTGAATAGGCTACTACAAATGATGCCCGTGAAAGAGACTGTGAACGCATTGAATAGGATATGTTTAGTTGGTGAATAGCATTTACACAGTTGCGATAACGTTAAGCGCACCAGAATGAAATACAGGGCTTAAAGTATTCCGGCCGGGGGCCGGATTTCCGGCTTGAGGGCAGGTCCGGCCTCGGCGCAGGCAAAATTTATTTATCAGGCTGTAAATTAACGTTACAGTCGGAGGCACTTTCGGCGTGGGTTCGGATTCGTTTAGACATTCTGACTCCGTCATAATTCACGCTGTGTTTTCTTCTACCGCAATAGCATTTGTAACGGCTGCATTACTCTCTAGCGCTACAGCGCCGTAGCGGTCAAATCGCGATATTGCAGGCCCTTACATTAGGTCACGTGGGATCAAACGACTACTCGACAACAAGATATTTTGTCGACAATTTTTTATTGCGAGCAGCAGGTTAGTCATGTCAGTCAGGTTAGTCAAAACACACAGGTTAGTCATGATCAAAACAAGACTACTAAAACGCAGGCTAACACACACACACACACACCTGCAGCAGTTCTGTGTCCGATGCTGAAGTCTCTCCAGGTTTGACGTGGTTCAACATCTCAGTCATGACGGTCAGATTTCCTCTGACCAGATCCAGTTCAGATCTCAGCTTCTGCTTCTGGAGGAAAACCAGTCAGAACACACACACACAAACACTGAGCACCCCAAACCCCTGACCTTTAACCCCTGAGCACCCCAGACCCCTGACCTTTAACCCCTGAGCACCCCAAACCCCTCCGCGACCGCGTCGCTTCCATTATGAGCGTGCGAATTGACACTTTTCTCCAATAATATCTGTCTGCAGACCCTTCTCCTTTTCACAAGTGCTCACGACACACATCCATTTTCTCACGCACAGAAAAATCGCGAAGCAAAGAGGACACGGAGACCGACAGACTAGACAGAGCAGGTTAGTTATGATATAAAAAAATCTCAGCTCTCAGATTCTGTCAATTTTATTACGAAATTCAAACAATATAAATACCGTTTTGGCGCTTGTAAATGTGACACGACAGATCCCATAGCGGCAGGTGAACCGATCATCTCTAGCTAGTAAATAAACACGAATGAACAATGTTGAAAGATACAGTACAACATACCGAAATGTATATTCCTCATACATAATATCGACCAATCAATCAAACAAATGGGTCAAAAAAACAGCTGGAGAACAATTATGTCACATAACATTTACCTCAGGAAAGCCATTTGATGACCATAATATAGGCTATAGCACATTAGTTGGCTAGAAAAAAAGAGCTATAGAGAGTATTTTGCTAAATATGTGTACGATATTACATATTTATTATATTTTTACTTATATCATTAAATAAAGTTGTTATTATAATAAAAAAACGCATTATATATCTCTCTGTATGTTTACAGCATTAGGTGAGTTGTTTTTTCTTAAGAAAAATTAATGCCTATCTTGTGTAGCCTACCTAATATTTATTTCAATATTAAATCAATCACAATAATTGAATTGAAAACCAGAAATTGTACCATGTAGCCTAAACATTGTAAGATGTTGTCACTAAGCCTAATAAAATTCAGTTTAGTTACTAAAATGTTTTGACAATCACAATACACTTATTGTGATGCAATAATTTTTTTACATCCCCCCCAATCCCCATAGCTGACAGAGTGTTTATGTCAGAATGTTTATTTTTAAACCACAACCTTCTTGGGGCTTCTTTGATCGATACAACCCTCTAATGTCAGAATGTTTATTTTTAAACCACAACCTTTTAAAAATGATATATTTAACGATATCTTTAGCATTTCTCATCCAAACAACGTCAAACTTGGCACTGCACTTACTCGTGCCCATAGCAAGACACCTGTCAAGTTTGAAATCCATCGGACTAACGGTTCGAGAGATATGTGGTTAACACACACACACACAGACAGACGGACATACAGACAGACAGACGTTTCTGTAATTTATAGATAACTAACGGTTCGAGAGATATGTGGTTAACACACACACACACAGACAGACAGACGGACATACAGACAGACAGACGTTTCTGTAATTTATAGATACTAGTGCAAAATGCCCATGCAAAATCAGTTTTTGTGTGTGTTTTTAGTAATTGTTGGTTTGGTGCCCGTGAAAGAGACTGTGAATGCATTGAATTCAGGGAGCAGGCTAGGTTACTACAAATGATGGCTGTGAATAAACTATAATATTCAGAAGTAAACAGTGTAGCTGACTGAGTGTTTATGAATACCACAACCTTCTAAGTGCTAGTGCAAAATGCCCGTGCAAAATCAGTTTTTGAGTGTGTTTTTAGTAATTGTTGGTTTGGTGTGTTTGAGTGCTCATTGTTACAATTACACAGCAAAAGTTCAGTGACATTTTTATTTGTGCATGGTAGAAAGCACACAGTGAACTCCGAGAAAACGCTATGCTTGAGGAAACAGTTTGTGAATAGGCTACTACAAATGATGCCCGTGAAAGAGACTGTGAACACATTGAATAGAATATGTTTAGTTGGTGAATAGCATAGGCTACTATTACACAGCAGCGATAACGTTAAGCGCACCAGAATGAAATATAATATTCAGAAGTAAACAGCATAGCTGACTTACAGATTCAGTTAACATCCACAAATGAATAAGTGCGTCGATTCAGGGAGCAGTGCAAAGTGCCCGTGCAAAATCAGTTTTTGTGAGCTGATCGCCGTCAAAAAAGTTCAGGAGATATTTCTTAGTGATGGCTGATTTCAACAGTTTCAATATGATAGCATTTTGGAAAAAAAAGTGTCATGAATTTATTGCATTTTTAGGGAAAAATAATCCGTTTTTATAATAAATCTTTGAAAATCCAAATCTGGATTTGAATTTTTTATGATATTATAACCTAAAGATGCTATGTGAAAGTTTGAAACAGAAAATAGTCGTTTTCATCTTGCCACTTTCTTGGTAAAGAAAACACATTTTTACTAAAATTAATCAAAATGGATTTATCACGTTCTGGAACCAAACTATAATATTCAGAAGTAAACAGTGTAGCTGACTGAGTGTTTATGTCAGAATGTTTATTTTTAAACCACAACCTTCTTGGGGCTTCTTTGACCGATACAACCCTCTAATGTCAGAATGTTTATTTTTAAACCACAACCTTTTAAAAATGATATATTTAACGATATCTTTAGCATTTCTCACCCAAACAACGTCAAACTTGGCACTGCACTTACTCGTTCCCGTGGCAAGACACCTGTCAAATTTCAAATCCATCGGACTAACGGTTCGAGAGATATGTGTTAACAGACATACACACACACAGACACACACACAGACAGACAGACGTTTCTGTAATTTATAGATAGATGTATTTAAATGATATAAAAATGAATTGGAGACGAATTTCCTCTAGTGGAAGCGTTTGGTACTGCAGCCAAACAACATCTGACTGAAAGCTCATTATTTGAGATATCAACCTCATATTTGGAACACAACTTGTTCAGATCTACACAGGCGGAGCTACACAGCCCAACTGCACAGAAATATAAACCAAGCAACCAATGAAACATTGTGGAATCACACCTGTTAGAAAATAGTCTAAATATCTAATATCTAATCCAATGCAGCTTTACAATAACATCTATAAAGATCGTTTGTAATTATATGATTGCATATTGATCCATATATCTACACAATGATTTATGTGACCAGACTGAAAATGGAAACCTTATTGACCTCAGCCCTGAGTCTCCATCACCCAATCAGATCACTCCCCCAGCTGTCAATCAACAAGAGCCCCACCCTCCATCTGACCTCACAAACCACTCAGGTGAGAGAGATCCAGTTCTGTGGTTTCAGTGAGTGTAAGAGACCTGGACGTAACGTGTGTGTGTGTGTGTGTCTGTCTGTGTCTGTGTGTGTCTGTGTGTGTCTGTGTGTGTGTGTGTGTGTGTGTGTGTGTGTGTGTGTGTGTGTGTGTGTGTGTGTGTGTGTGTGTGTGTCTCAGCGCCTGAAGACGAGGAGTTTGACATGTTTGCTCAGACGAGGAGCAGCTCTCTGGCGGAACAGAGGAAGAGGTTTGTGTTTGACACAGTTCATCTGAAGGTCTTTATAGGGCATGTGAAGTGAGACGTGTGTGTGTGTGATGATGATGCTGTGGTGTGTGTGTGTGTAGTGTTCGGTACGAGCACCCGGGTGCAGTGGAGGGTCTGGCTGAAGCTCTGGACACGCGGCTACAGGTGACGGCAGGGGTCAGTACACACACACACACACACACACACACACACACACACACACGTGTACAGTACTGTGTCTGACATGCAGGAGTGTGTTTGTGTGTGAAGGACGGCGAGAGCGAATGGGTCCGTCAGTCTCAGTGGATTTACAGTGAGGGTCTGGTGGGTTTCAGAGTCGCCGCTACACACTTCCATTCATTCACTCAAATTAAACTTCACGTTTAATCTACAATAATGCTTTGGGTTTCTTTGCAGCTGGTGTGAAATGAGGCCTGTCCCGATCATGAATTTTGTGCTGATGATTAATTGCCATAAAAATAATGTTTATTTTGTTATTGTCACTTACAGTTTAAGCGTAATACGTGAATCATATATAATAATAAAAAGTGTACTAAAATAAGATTTACTTTAATGCTGTGAAAATTAATATTTATATAATTAATTGTAATATAATTCATATAATATATATATATATATATATATATATATATATATATATATATATATAATGCAGTCTGATTCATGGAAGCTTATTTCCACCACAAAATAAAAAATTAAAAAGCTAATTACGACTTTTTATCTCACAATTCTGACTTTTTCCCTCAGAATTGTGTGATTTTAAAGAGGCAATTGTGAGTTATAAAGTCAGAATTGTTAGAAAAAAAGTCAGATTCCCAAGATATAAACTCGCAATTGCAAGAAAAAAGCAATTCTGACTTTATAACTCGCAATTCTGACTTTAAATCAGGCAATTTTGAGGGGAGAAAAGTCCGAATTGTGAGATAAAAAGTCCCAATTATCATTTAAATTGTTTTATATCGTGGCGGAAACAAGCTTCCATACTGATTAAACTCACAAATCTTGTCAAATATCTTTATGCACTTTATAACGGTGCTTTTTAATATTTATTTATATACCGGAAAAGGAGACTCGCACATCATGCATTTGATGCCATTTCTTTAAGAGTTTAAATTTCCCTTATTTGGAAATGTGATTAATCACAATTATTTGAGATAACTGCAATAATTGAGCAGATTCAATTTTAGATCAAAAAATGATGATTAATAATTGCGACAGGCATGTTTGTGAGGTGTATTTCCACCGTCAGGTGATGGTTGGCCGTTGGCTCTCTTATCTGTGTGATTTGCATGTACTGACAGATGAAGGGTAACTTTCTAATCATCTCTAATGGATCAGTATCATCAATATAAAACAAACTGAGATCTTGTGAGGAATCTTTGTGTTGTTTTGTGTCCGTCAGGCTCCGGCTCCACACAGCTCCGCCATGGATGACATCGAGAGGTGGTTGTGTGCAGAGATGGTAAAGAGAGATCTGTTTTTACTCTGAGTCTGATCAATACATGTGTGTGTGTAATGCTGATCAGCGGCACCCCCTGCTGGAGTCATAGCACAGCACACACTGATGAGGATATATTCTGCTTTTTAACCAAGCGGCATCCTTCCGGTCTCTCTCTTGAATCCAACACAGAAGTGACTTAAACTGCAGTTCATCGACTGGCCACTAGAGGCCGGCTGCAGAAGAGAGTCAATCCCATAAACCCCCATGTTAAAATGCCCAACTTTACAGCAGAAAAACATGTTTACAGCCTGGTGCAAAAAGTGGTTTTGGTCTATATTGCTAATTTTGCCCTTCATGACGACTGTGAGGGGGTGAATATTTTTATAACTCATCCGTTTAAATTATATTAAGCCTTAAAGTTCTGCATAATTAAGGGCGTGGCCACTTGAGTGACAGGTGGATTGCCGCTGAATCTGATGTCACTACTAGCCGTTTGTCTGCTGTCTGTTAGCATCACGTCACCTCAGCTAATCCGCCTCTTTTTCGTTTATCCGGGAGTGACACGCTGCCAAGATGGCGACGGCCGGCTCCGCCCACTTTGGGCTTCAAAAATGCTCTTCAGAAACGTACGGGTGACGTCACGCACACTACGCCCATATTTTTTTACAGTCTATGATTTTAATACTTTCTGTAGTGTGTAATGTTTCATGCTCAAACAGCACAAAGTCCCTCCAGCAGGAGTTCTCCTCTATATCAGAGTCAATGTTTCTGAACTCCTGAAACGCCTCCATTGTAGTCTTGAGTTTCTTCCGGGAACGAACACGTCACAATATTCCTCATTATAATAATTCATACGCAGAATAAAGGGGCTAACTGAGTTAGTTAGTAGTGTGTTAAACTGGCGGTTATGATAAAGGGGCGGGGCATTTCCCAAACACACTCGAAGCGCTCGACCAATCACAACACACTGCTCCAGCCGACCAATCAGAGCACAGTGTGCTTTTCAGAAGGAGGGGCTTCATAGAGACAGGAACTAAACAGAGCGTTACTGACAGACTGGGAAGAGAGGAGCCGCAACAATGGAGAATATGAGGAGAATAATCAACATTCAAGCAGGAAAACCTGTTCTAGTAGAGCCTGAAAACAACATCAAGACTTTGCTTGATCTTCCACATCAGCCGTGATTTATTTACCTCTCCTGACACAATTTTTTGCCATACAAAATACAAAAAAACAGCTAAATAACTATGATAAATGGGAACACCACACTGCAAAAAATGCTTTTCTTACTTTTTTTACTAGATAAGTAAAATGAAATTGTTTTCTGAAGAAAAAAAAGCTAGTCTTTTCTTAAAACAAGCAAAATCATCTGCCACTGGGGTAAGAAAAAATATCAAATGGAAAACAATATTATTTTTCTTACTCCACTGGCAGATCATTTTACTTGCTTGAAGCAAAAACTTAGATTTCTTAATTCTTATTGTCACATCTTATGTCATTTTAATTATCTAGTAAATGCATCTTGATTTAAGAATTGTTTATCATGAAATAATGCCTTTTGTCTCCATGTCAGTGTGATAGTAGGTGGTAAACTGCTGGTATTCCCTTCTAAACATGTTGATGATGTTTTTCAGCCTGACGTTGATGACAGTGAGGGTGTGACCAGTGAAGGTGAGAGTCTGTGCTGATGTGTGTTGCTCATTATATCTGATTCACACACACACACACACTGTAAGTCATTTGTCATGTTTCTGCTCTCTTTCTTCTCGCTGACAGAGTTTGATAAGTTTTTAGCGGGCAGAGCTGAAGCTGCAGATCATCTTCCCTCGATGAATAACGTCTCGTCTGCCGGCGTCGTTCACTCAAGCCCTCGACAGGCGACGCAGGAGCAAAACCACGAGCAGATCTTCACGCTCTGATTACATCACACAGGAAGTCCCGTACGCATCACTTCCTGTGCTCAAATCCTCATGTTCATTGAAGAAGACTCCCACAGCAGATCCTCATCTTCATTTCACTTTAGTTTTGTTTCTAATACTGAATTTGGCCTTTAATGTGTGTGTGTGTGTGTGTGTGTGTGTGTGTGTGTCAACCTTTTGACCATTCATTAAAACAACCAATAAGCTGTTTTTTGCCTTTGTAAGTTAATTTTTATTAACGTGCATATTCACTGAGTGTAAAAAGCATTAATTTAGGTTGTAAATTAACCATGATGATAAGAAGGACTTGTCTTACCTCTAACTGAATAAACTGACACTATAATATTCATGTTTGTTTCAGATCGTGTGGTTTGTGTGATGGTTGATTAGCTGTGTGTTCATGTATGAATTTCTCACTTAAAAACGTATAAAAGCAGGCAAACCAGTGCGTCTTGTTTGAGTTTCATCGCTCAAGGGATAGTTCTCAAAAATGAGACTTCTGGCATCGTTTGCGTTCCAAAGCCGATGTGGGTGTTGAATATGTGATGGATGGAGAATCAGATAAAAGCCAACATGAAAATAAAATGGACTGTTTTTTTAATAGAATATTGCAGTATTTATTAAGGCTAAGTGATTTACCCGTGCACATCATGTATTTTTAAATGATTGTGGCCTTAATAATGTATATTTTTTAAATAACTTGGAATAGCAGTCCACACCACGACTATAGCAATAATGTCACAGAGAACAGAAAATGGAAATATGTTCTAGCAACGTTTTGCTAATGCTATTTCTGAATGTTCTCTGAACGTTCAAACGTTTTTAAACGTAAAAAAAAAAAAAAAAAAAAAATTGGTTGTGCGAATGTCAATGGAACATTCCACCCATTTTGCTGACATCATGGGAACGTTACGTTAAATATTCTCTAAACGTTCTGAAACAAGTAGTAACATTTAAAAAATGATAGATGTCTACATTTTTTTTTACAATTTTTTTAGTTCTGTGAATGATGTATAAATCATCTTTGGTATATTTTGAGAACATTAGACCAGATAACTAACGAACGTTCTATTAGTTCATAACTTTGTGAAAAACAAAAGTTGCCAGAGTGTTAGCTAAAGCTCCGAGAACGTTCAGCTGTCAGCTGACTTCCTATGGTTGAAATCACTTTCAAAACGATTTTTACCAAGAATAAAAACATGGACAGCCAATTAAAATACATCCTGCTTTAAAGCGATTGAGCATTTAAAGTGGCAGACGATAAAACTGCAGTGAGCGCTTACAATAAACAGATATCACCCTAGGTCTGAACGGACTTCTGTTACATTAAAGGCAGGGTAGGCAATGTTTTTTTCATAAACACTTTTTGTTTTTCTGATTGAAACTCTCTTCACACCACATCCTGATAGCAATCAATAATAGAATTAATCTAAAAATGTACATATATCTTCTGTGGAAGTCTCAGGATAAAAAAAAAAATGTTCTCAGTCCGAATGCATATGATGATGTCCTATCTGCCTGTCAGCATGTAATTCCATAACTCAGTGCACCTGCTCGCGCAGACATCACATGTCATCTGCGCGTTTCATGCTATGCAGAGTTAAGGCGAGCATACACTGTGCGATGTCTGTGCGATTTCAGCAAGGAACCTACTCACACTGAACGAGTAGATCGCATGCGATGTAAAGCCAAAGCTCAGGATTTATGTGCTCACACTGTACGGTCCGAACGTCGAGCTGCGACTTGACTGCTCACACTATACGTGTGAAATATGCGCGAATCAGCGCGATAAATCCTCGTGCCAGGTTGCGCCTATGGACGATATCATGTAGCCTATCCAGAGATATTGTCAAAACAAGCATCAGCTATCAATATCAAGAAGATTTAGCATTTCCAATTTATATATTAAATTAATAGTAGGCTAGTATTATTGTATTATTATTATTATTATTATTATTATTATTATTATTAGGGAAGGCTACTTTTATTATTAAACTGATAGGCTATTATAATTAAATAGCCACGCAACAAATTTCATAGCGCATCACCGCATAACCAACGCGCTGTGAGGATAATAAAATATTAGCCTACATAGAAGCTTTACTTCTCCTCATTAAAAATTGTCTAAAACTGTAGGTCGATTACAATGAATTATATACATATAATTAATTATTAACAGTCTATAATATGTCCGAACACTGCAATAATTCATCAATGAAAATTAAAAACAGCTTTATTTAAAACAAATTTTTTTATATAATAAAAGAGGCAAAGTGTACATCGCAGGTGGCTTGGAAGAAGTGGGTAATGCTTAATCCATTTTGCAACACGAACTGGAGGTAAACAACAGTAATAGCTTTGAACTACAGAACTTAAAGATCTCCCTTTTTTCGTTTTTTTTTTTTTTTTTTTTTTTTGCAGATGAAACTGTTTTCGCGCAGGCGCAGTGAGGGAAAAAACACTGAGTTTAGGGCAATCGGTTCGTAGCTCTGCTTCAACTGTGCGATATAGTCACGAGGAGCGACCAAAATTTCTAACATGCCAGAAATTCATCCGACCATCCGATTGCCGGTCGTGAGAGGTTAATCGCCTCTCGTTTCCCCCTGTACACTGCACGAACACGGCACGACAAACGACGCACGACAAAGCTAAAAATCGGCCCGACCCAAAAAAGAGTCGCACGAGTCAGAATTCGGCTCAAAATCGGACGAAAATCGCACAGTGTATGCCCGCCTTTAGACAGAGGTCAGTCACCGAGCACCGCAAACAAACAGCAGCCACTTTTTACAGTTCCTCCTGAACCAAAACAACAGTATTTGCTGTGTTCACGCCATGTAAAAACTGTAATTTAGACACGGCAATCCACTGGCGTTCTACCCGGAGCTGTTCACATCTTCAGACTCAGATTTATGCGTTTCTCTGGCAACACTATTAATGCTGAAATGAATCTGCAGCAGTCAGGTGGTACAAGTAAGACCTCTGTAAGTTGTTCACGTTTATAATTATTGTAGTGCGATGTGCTTTGAGATATGAGGGAGTTTAATGGCATCTCTTATGATGCTGTGCTGGAACTGCTCTGGCGTTCATGTGTTTTGAAGGAAGCGTGGCTTTGGAGACGAGATCTCATGCTTTCAAGGCTAACTTGCTATTGCTAGCCTCTCGGAAATTGTCTACCCTACCTTTAACTAACAGCGCACGTATAAGGAATTAAGGCCGATAAAGCACACTTGAGCTCTTTAAAGTTGGATGGGTTCTGATTAGCTGTCAGCATTTTATCATCCATCAGCTGGTATAATAATAATAAAAAAACTATCCTTATAGATAGTTCTTGGTGTGAACATGCCTTTGCATAGTGATAGGTCTTATAACATGTCAGTACACTATCGTAACCAGAACTCCCCAACCAACCAACTAACCTATCCTAAACTTTCTATTGTGAATATTTCCACCATTATACAGTAATCACGAGCAAATTAATGTGTATTAGACAAAATGTGCGCCATCTCTGATTTTAATTTAAGAAGCCAGAAAATCATGCAACATTCAGGAATAATGAGTAAGATTTTATTATAAAAAATATAGTATTAATAATACAAATGCATATATACACATGGTTACAAAATAATTCTGACAAAAGAATTTTTCTGGAGGATCTGTCATTTGAATCACTATGAACTAACATACAGTCACGTTAATTATTAATGATATGATAAAATAACACATTTATTGTCTCCAAAATGTGACGTCATGTTTTCAAAAGTGCTAATGATGCCCGTTTAAAAGGCGCCTACGCCCATCCCGACGGCCAGAACCACGAACACGCCGAGCAGCGCCCGCAGGAACCGGGGCATCAGAGACGAGGAGCTCTGCAGTGATTCACACGCTGCGTCAGCTGAGGAGAACATGACAAACACGCTTACAACACGCTTAACACACGGCACACCGAAACATCCATCACAAGTACAAACATGAGCCAGCGTTTTACCTGCTGTGGTCGTCGTGTACTGCTTGTGTTGTGTGTGTCTCTGTCTCACTTCAGTTTCTGTCTCTGACATGCGGCTCACCGAGTCCTGAAGCTCGTTAAAGACCTGAGGAAACGAGAGCAAACTATCAGCTCGTCCACAACAGCTTCAGTCACTCGTCAGTGAGCTGCTTGTATTAGGCTGCATAAATTAGGAACCGGGAACTCTTCCTATAACACCCGATGTACTCGTTACATCATACGATGAATGGCGTCTACGCTAATGTTAGTCTTTCTGCTTATTCCTAGGTTTACTGTAGTCAGCCGGATCCGGGCCGGATCCAGATCAGATGGAGGACCTGCACTTTTTTTCCTCCATTCCTTCACCTGATGAGTTTTAGTTCTTTGCCACTGTCGCCTTAGTCTTTTGGCTTGCTTAGTTGGGGACATTTAATATAATATTCAACAATATTATTGATCTGCCTGCATTGACCCCATCATATAAGAACTGAACTGGATGATGAACTAAATTAATACGTTTTTTACAACAAAAATGAACCATCACTGAACTTACTTAAGCTGGACTATGACGCTATTTTCTTCTAGAAACAAACTTTGTTGCATTATTTTCCTGTTTTCACTGTAAAGCTGCTTTGAAACTACAGTATCTGTACTGTAAAAAGGGCTGTATAAATAAAGGTGAGCTGACTTGAGAAGGAGCTGCAGTGATGGGTCGCTCACCTGGACGTTGAGCTCGAATGCGAGGACGGCCTCGTTCAGGACCCCGTTCCTCTGCTCCTCCGTCAGCTCGACGCTGTTCATGCGGCTCCTGTACAACTGCTTGAAGAGGTTCGGGCTGCTGACGCCCGGAAACGAGAAGAACGACAAGCCCTCTCCGTTCCTCAGCCCTAATGACTTCTGCGTGATGCGGCCCAGCACCTGCCCCCCCGACAGGTCGCCCAGGTACCGTGTGTACGCGTGAGCCACCAGATACTCAGGGTGATCTCTGCCCACCTGAGAGACACAACACAACCGATTCAGAGCAAAGTCACGGTATTCTCAAGCAATAGAGGTGTAAATGACGTACGACATCTTAAACATGTCTCAGATGTGTAACCAGGGCTTGACATTAAAAAAAGCGGGTGTATTTCAGCAGTCACTTTGGCGGGTTGAATTTTATGTATAATATATACATTTTTCAATTGTAATCTTTTAAAAAGGCATCTGAAATAATAAACAAAGTGCAATGTAGTGTCAAAAATGTTGATTTTTCAATACATCGATTCTGAAATATCTAAAATGCTTCCAATACTCATTTTCCTCAGAATAGATACACAATACCAGCTGCTCTTTCTCTCTCATCTCTCCGACAGCGAGAGACACACAAACCCGCCTCCACTCACTCACTCACTTCATTCGCTCCGGATGAATATTGTTGGTGTCACAGGGCTTGAGTTTCACTGAGGGATTGCTCATATTGAGCATAATTTTACTCATTCCCTCAGATTTTATGTTTACAACAAAAGTGTGGCACATAAAGCCGCCTCTCAGAACTAAATTGATCTCTTTTTCGCTGCTTATTGCGCTTAAACAGTTAAATACACACAAAATAATGTCAAAATGCTGGTTTTGATGAGTATTCACGTACGTTTTAAGTGAACGTAAACAGTTGAGAAAGAAACGCACGTGTAACAGTATAATGATCCGTGCGTCAGGTCTTAAAGTGACAGCAGCCTAATAAACCTGCTGACAAATGATGAGATAATATTAAAAATATCTGTATGGCAGTTTTTCCCAATGGTATCGATGTCAAAATTGTGGCCAGTGAAAATGCTGAGTGACTTTGGAAACCATTAGCCACCGTGACTGGAGAGCAAAGAGTTAATGTCAAGCCCTGTGGGTAACACTTAGGAGAAGTGTACAAATGGACAAGGTTCCAGTTGTTAACATTAGTTATCTACATTAGTTCAGATGAACTAACAATTAAAAATACTTCTAAAGCATTTTAATTTTAAGCATGATTCTCAGTCACTGCCGATAATCTCAAAATGGCCAGATATCAGTGGATTAATGAGTTCTCTGTGTTCACCTCTCTCAGCCTGCCGGCGTATCTCAGTGTGGCGGCCGGCACCGTGATCTTCTCCTTCCAGTCCTGGCCGTAGAAATGCTCCAGGTCTTTCCCGATGGACTCCAGCCGGCCCAGTTCCTGAGGGAAGTATATGGGAGCCACGGCATCATGGGAAGCGTTCCTGTCCAGCTCTTCCTCCAGCGCCTCGTATATCTTATACAGCGAACACAAGAGCAGCTGAAACACAGAGCAGAAGAAAACCAGGTTAGATTCATTACGAAGACCAAATCTAAGGCCGTTTTCAGACCGAAACAAGGACTTAATTTGTTACAATGTTGCATTTTCGCTTTCACAAGGCAACATTTCAAAGCGTACCAAAATGTGTTTATGCAAGTCACGATCTTGGATCTTGGAGTGATTGTTGTGTTCATACACTAACGAAAAAACGCACCAGGTTCTGAAACAAACGCTGCAAACGAGCACCTTAAAACTGTTGGTCAAGCTGTTATTAATTAGGCTGGTTTACAGCGAGTTGTGTTGGTGCATTGTGATTGGTAAGGGATAGTGTACATCCGGCCGGTTGTTATCTTATCCGGCTTTACGCTTGGGTGGTACTGACCGTTTAGATCGGAAATGCAATAACAGTCACATCGCATCTTCAATGACTAACTTGTAAGACTAGTCTAAGCGGTTTATGCAACTGAAGCCAGCGGGTCTTGCATCACCCTGAAGATGTTTCTTCTGAGATAACAACCGGCTGGATGTACATTATGTACGTTACACGGCTGTTTGCCACATAAGTAAATAATTAGACATGAAATATTGATCTGAGTCTAAATATTTTATCAGCTTTTTAATCGCAAAGCTTCCGCAGAGAGAGGACCGGACATTTCAGGGATACGTTACAATCTTATCACTTATTACACAGCATTTCAACACATAAATAATTATAAGAGATATTGATTTCAGATTTTAAAATCGTACCTGTTTGTATCTTATAATCCAACAGTGTACAAAACAATAGTCGCAAAATGGCCGCTGCGTTTGCATGAAACGAGAGAGCGAGTCCACGATACTGGATGGCATGATTAAATAACTGTACACAAAATATTGATTCGGCTGATTCTTAATATTTTATTAGCTCAACAAAAGCAAAACTTCCTCGAAGGAAAACCATTCCCAGCGAGCGTATAGCACTGCTGACTTCAGTGACCCGGATGAGCCTGTGTTTCTGTTGTTATCTGGGAATAATATACCGCTGGATGGCACGATTGACCAATCAGAATCAAGTATTCCTCAGAGCCGTGTAATAATAAATAATAAACTAGTAATAATATTGTAATAATAATAAACTACGGTTAATACCAAACTACTAACATTAGTTTACATGTCTAAAACATCATTCAGTCAATCATGACACTTGAGCCGGTGTGATATAGTGAATATAGTCACTCGCTGTGTGTCGCGTCTAAACACCCGTCGCTGTATAGCGCAGCCTGTCGTATTAAACACACTGCGGGGTGAATCACCTGGTACTGTTGAAGGGACACGTCTCCTCTCTGGTAGCTCAGCATCAGCTCGGTGTTCTCCGCTCGCACGTGACTCTCTTTAGTCGCAGCTTTGATCAACTCTGATAGATCACTGTGAGGAAACACACAGATTCACTCAACATGAAACACACAATCATAATAAAGTCAGTAACACACACTAAGCACAGATAGATAGATAGATAGATAGATAGATAGATAGATAGATAGATAGCGCATTAAGGGTTTTCTGTTAGAACGGTGTCGTGTAAGCGGCCCCTAAGTTAATAACTAATGATCTTTGCAACAGAAGTGAATCAATCAAAACTAACTTTAGCTGAACAATAACTTTATTCTAGAAAGCCAAAACAATCTCTGTTACTTTATATCCTATTATCACTGTAAAGCTGCTTTGAAACAATCTATATTGTTAAAAACGCTGTATAAATGAAGGTGACTTGACTAGATAGATAGATAGATAGATAGATAGATAGATAGATAGATAGATAGATAGATAGATAGATAGATAGATAGATAGATGTTAGTATTACCTGTCTGTGATCGCTGTCTGTGTTTTCTCAATCGTCTCCATTTCTCTGAAAAACAAATCAACTCTGTATGAAACTCTGCACCAGTGAATAAAGTGCATCCTGATGCTGCTCGTGTGAATATAACTCCATCATCTGATGATGCAGACAGTAAATTAAAAATCTCTTAAAGGGACAGTTCACCCAAAAATCTTATCAATATTCTTTAAGATATCTTCTTTTGTGTTCAACAGAAGAAAGAAACTTGGAACAAAATCAAGGTTTACTCACTCGGTCTGTGTGTGTCGGTCCTCAGCGGATCTCTTGAATGTGAGCGGCTCAGGATCTGAACTCGAGTCCGGCTCTCTCCTCTTTTATACTCTCTGAGGGAGAGAAACGGGAACTCAAACAAAGGCAGGGAGAGGAGGAGGAGCAGAGCTAAACATGACACGACACATTCACCAGCTCAGGAGGAGGAGAGATGTGGAAAACATGACTGAGGAACAATTTCAATCACATGATCACCTCCCAGCAAGCAATATCCGTCATTTCACCGTCTAGTTTAACTATAGACCCGATATAGTCTGGCTATGAGTAACACACTTCTGGCCAAAATAACCTTGAATTTGGTTACTTGTCGTTTTTGCCTAAATAACTTGCGAGATGTATGATATTCCATCATGGAAGCAAAGTCAACAGTGATTACTGGTGCTTGGTTTAATTTCTTCACTCATTTCTTCTCCTTGTTTTGATTGATGACTAGTCTATTCTTGGGCTATGGTTTAGATGTCTATTAAATTTTCACTGACAGCCCAAATTTTGCCTTGTTTTAGCCTAGACGTCTGGGCTGTGTTTGGACGGCTATTAGACGTCTTTTAAACGCAAAATTGCTTGCTGAGCTACATGTGTTCACATGATATTGGGATATATGGGGTCTGTTCTCTGAATGTGATCAGTAAAAGTTCAGTGGGGGAGAAGGAGAATAGTTCACTGGTCATGATCAGCTCTAAAACTCCCTGCAATCAGTGTCAGTGTGAAAAAAACATTATAACAGATGATATCAAGAGTAAGAATGATGCAAGTCTGTTATGAAGATCATCTTACATAAGAGCTGCATGCTAATAAAGTCGCGTGATTTTTTTATTATTGGGTGTGATTTACTGAGTAGAGATAAGAAACGCAGCAGTAAATCTGGAGCGATGTTGAAACCGTGAGTCAGCGTGAATGCGCTAACCATGAGCGAGCAGAGAGAGAGCGCGCGTGCGCTAAACACATAGGCTAAACATGAGCGCGCAGAACGGCTAAACGTGACTCGACACAATCCAGAACTCTGAACCCGAGACTAGCTGTTCCAGCCTTTTTTTTTCCTTCAGAAAAGTTTCAACACTTCTGTGTGATTCATTATGTAAACATATGCTCACACACACACACACACACATATGGAATCATGTTTTGATACGCAGAAACCGGTCTGATTCAGTTAACGATAAGTTCAGTTCTCTCGCCTTTTTCAGTCGGGGTTGTTTGGACTCAAACAGCAGGGATATTATAATCTATGTGCCAATGAAAACCCATAAGAAAATATGGAATTATTCTTGTGCCAATAATAATGAACGTAGCTTTTCAAGAAACTAATGAAAATATAAATTGAAACTAAATAAATTATCTCTGAAACTGAAAAAGTATAAATTGCAGGCACATTTTTTTACTTTGTTTTTAATACACTGCATGTTTTGCTAACTATTTCTCATATTTCAATCGCTGATCTGAACTTACAAATGCGCTTCCAGAGTTTTCATTTCCGCTTCTGAAGTTTTCGTTTACGCTCCCTGAGTTTTCGTTCGCCGTTCTGACACATTTCTCTCGTGGGGGCGGGGCTAGTAGCAGTGTGTTCTCATTGGATACTGAGTTTTTGATTGACAGCTTCGTGACCTGGAAGTGAAGACGTCAGTGGTGTGTTTATGTGTGGATGTGAGCGTCTGTAATCGCAGCTTTCTATTTCATTTTAGTGATATTAAGTTATGTTTGTTTTTTAATTTTATCTGTATTTACCTGCTGCTACTACTTAGTTGGCAGAAGCTTTTAGGAGCACAAGAGATCTATTCAGTCTATTCAGGTGTAATTGTAGGCCTACATTAAAGTACTGTATAATACTTAAAATATTGTAGTGTCCAATGTTTTCGGAGAATATTTGTCTATTCCTGATGATTCTTTTGCATGTTAGTCTCTGATTAGGTTCAGCTGTTACAATTTAAAGAGAATAGCAAATGAGTGTGATATATTCAGCCCTCAAAAAAGGTTGGCAACCATGGCCATCATACTCATTGTTAGCACAGTTTACACGTTAATACGTTAATCAAAATTAATGATCACTTAAATAAGAGGAATTTAAACAATATGAAAATTACAGTCGTGGCCTGCTGTCAGATACAGACCTCAAAGGGCATATCATTACATATGTCACACAAAGAATGTTCTTGTTGCCATTTTTTTTAATTGATAATTGTATTTAGTCATTTCATTTAATTAACACCATCTTCTAACATTTAAAATTGTAAATATATTTTAACAATCATCAACCGTTTCAATCGTGACTTATACAACCAGTTAAATGAATGTAATTGAAAATATGAATTCAAATAAATGTATGCTTTATTGTCACTAAAGCATATACACAAGTATCAGAGTGAAGGTCTTGGATGCAATTATGTTGTGACCGGAAAGACCAGAATCCACAAAACATTAACTGCATAATATACATGTAATGCACAGTATTCTCATGATATACATTACTATACAAAATGCACAATTACAAATACAGAATACATTTAAAAAATTCATATACATTTTATATGTTGCAATGATTCTTTGAGCAGTTCCTGTTGCAGTACAAAAGCAAAGCAGTGACTGGACACAAGCAGTGCAAGGATAGTCCACCCAAAACATGAGCATTCTCTCATCATTTACTCTCCTTCATGCCATCCCAGATGTATATGACTTTCTTCTTCACATAAACATAGACAAAGATTTTTAAGGAAATAATCCATCTCTGTGAGTCCATAATACAAGTGGATTGTAACGCATGTACGTAAGACAGTTGGTCGTAAGTGATTTTTAATAGTTAAAACAGTCATATTATTAGTATTTATTTTATCTAGCCTATTGTTTGACTTCAGAAGGCATTGATCATCCACTGAGGTCGCATGTATTACCGGCACGCTCACTGTGTGTGGTTTTTAAAGCGTCTTTAGGACTCGCAGAGATGGATTACTTTCCTTACAATCTTAATTCGTGTTTATCTGTAGAAAGAAAGTAAAATGCATCTGGGACAGCATGAGGGTGAGCAAAATAAGAGAGAATTTTATTTTTGGGTGAACTATCCCCTTAACATTCATATGCTGTTGGTATGCTAATCCAAGATCAGCATAGATTAATAAGAATAAACCTCTTGTGTACTTGTGAACTGTGTTTGTTTTAATCTAGAGGAAATTGAAATATTTGCTAGTTTATATTAAAATAAATCAGGTGTCTGAAGATCAAGATCCCAGTCATTCAAAGGTGATGTGTCTGAACAGAGTAAGATTATTGTCTGACAGGGACAGTGGATCTCTGGGACTATCACTCCATCCTCTGTGTCAGCATCAGAATTTTGTTTATGGAAAAGTTGCTCCACTTCCTGGAAAATGAGAGAGGAAATGTATTATAATCTAACAATACAAACTGCTTTAAACTCCCACATACAGTAACAAGCTGCAGACTTAAAATATTTATTATATATATATTTAAGGGATTTTACAGCACTAAATATGTACCTCGGAGTCATGCAGCATTTATCATCTGTAATACTGTTGTGTAACCAGTAGATGGCTGTATAGCCCGATATTTAAACATATATCCATGGCTGTGCATTCCCTAGTTGCTGGATGTTTTCAGTCATAATTACTTGCATGTATTAATTTTTGAATTTGGACATATATTTATTATTAAAGACTATTAAAGATTAAACATTTTTCTCAGAAATGTTTATTTGAAGTGCACTTTTTTCCATTATTATTAGTCAAATATGGACACAGAAAAAGCATTTTGTTACTCATACTGGATACATATAATAGCTTTATCAGTCATCTTTATCACAAAGTAATCATAATAAATATTGCGACCAGGGCGATACTTCAAAATTGAGTGTTTACATGTTATGAACAGAGACCTGGTCTGTGGTCAAGTCGTGTCTCTCCTCTTTCAAAAACTCTGCATCGCAAATTAATCAGCAATTGAGAAATTCAGGTTTAAATAGCTTTATTGGCATGGTAAAAAAGGCTTTACATTGCCAAAGTTGAATCAGGCAGTGATTGACAGCGCTTTGGTCCTATGGCATCGGTCATTGACTGATACAGTACAGAAGATACTGTACTCTAGCCCAGTGTTGTTTGGGGTGGCTGGGGGGAAATATGATCTAACCGAAGCAAATATGATCTAATCGAAGACTGTAACCGAATGTAGATAAACAAGTCATGTAATGATTGGGCTAACAGTTAAATCAAGACAACACAGCTGTATAATGTTATGGGCTCTCACTGAGCTCTAAAATGCCTCTCCACCTGAAAAAAGCCAGTACTGTATTATAAATAGTATTAGTATAGTATTAATGAAAAAAAAAAAAAAATCAGACTTACCACGAGTAAGCTAACGTTATCCAGTATCCTCCTGATATAGCGACGATGACTAATGATAAATATCATTCGTCTGTACTATTCCTTCTATAAGAAATAATCTCAACAATATAGTGTAGCAGCAAATAAATACAGAAAAAAACTTAATATCACTAAAATGAAATAGAAAGCTGCGATTACAGACGCTCACATCCACACATAAACACACCACTGACGTCTTCACTTCCAGGTCACGAAGCTGTCAATCAAAAACTCAGTAACCAATGAGAACACACTGCCACTAGCCCCGCCCCCACGAGAGAAATGTGTCAGAACGGCGAACGAAAACTCAGGGAGCGTAAACGAAAACTTCAGAAGCGGAAATGAAAACTCTGGAAGCGCATTTGTAAGTTCAGATCAGCGATTGAAATATGAGAAATAGTTAGCAAAACATGCAGTGTATTAAAAACGAAGTAAAAAAAAATTCCTGCGATTTATTCTTTTTCAGTTTCAGAGATAATTTATTTAGTTTCAATTTATATTTTCATTAGTTTCTTGAAAAGCTACGTTCATTATTATTGGCACAAGAATAACTCCATAAGAAAATACAGTCACATTCATATTTAAATGCTGATATTTATTTCAAGAGAGTAAGTTACTCTTTGTCAGTCAGCTCACCGTGATGAGCACTGCAGCGGTGCTCGTTCCGCCTGTCCGCTAGAGGCGCCCGAGTGCGTGATGACGCCACACTCTCGAACCGTCGCGCGAGAAACTGACCGCGCAGCGCAGAGCCAAGATGGCGACAGGAGACGCATGAAATTTGATGAAGGTAATATATGGAAATTAATCGAATGAATGAAACTACATTTTATCACGATCGTACGCATGTTTAATGTTTTGATTCTCAGTTGAACATGCTTCGCTTTGTCTGAATTATACTGTGAATCACTAATAGTGTTTAAAGTTTTGCCAGTTAGCGTGTTAGCATAGAGGGCTAATAACAACAACACAAACATACATTCATACATATTCAAATACACACTAGAACACGTTCATTCATATTTATATGCTCACTATAACTCGCAAACCTATACATGTAAATACACAACCACACACACACAAACCAGTAACACAATATCTGTTTCTATTTACAGCTGTAAAAATAAGTTTGTGAACACATCTGCCGTCAATGATCATACACCATCTTTAGTTGTGAAAAGTACAATCGTTTGTGTGTTATTTGTTTAGTCAGATTGTGTTTGTCTATAACCGTGACTCAAGATCAGACCACATTTTATAAATAATTAATGGAGAAATCCAGATGCCCACAAAGGGTTCACAAACTTATTCTCGCCACTGTATAATGTGTGTGTGTGTGTGTGTGTGTGTGTAGATGGAGGGTGAGGTGAGTCTGGTCGCCGGCCGCAGTCAGAGAGAAAAAAGAAGATCCTACAAAGATCTGCTGAGAGAAGAAGAGATCATCGACGCAGAGGTTCGCAAGACCTCCAAGAAACGGCTGAAGGTACCGATGAAAGACTCGCATCACCATCACCATCATCATCATCATCATCATCAGTGTGTGTTGTGTAGAAACTGATCTCTGCTCTCCACAGGACGCTGATGACTTTTACCCTGTCAGCGAGTTTCACAAGAAAAAGAAGCATTATGAGGATCATTTCTACAGAGGTGCGTGACTGTAGTTATGTCTTTTGAGCGCAACAGTCACTCACCTTTCAATTCTTCACTTCTTTTTTCTCCAGCAATATTCCAGAAACTTTGAGGTTGAATTACCACCTTGTCTGTTATTGAACAAGTGAATTAATTACTTATCCCAGGAAGAATTGCAAATGATTATACATAAAGTATAAAAATTTAAGTTAATCAGTAGTTTGAGAGTTGAAGGTTTTTTCTTTGTTTCTGTCATCTGATGGAGTTTGGGTTTCTTGCCACTGTCGCCTCTGGTTTTGCTTATATGGGGTTTAAAAGACACTTAATATTCAGTAATATTATTGATTTGACTGCAATGACACTCAAATAAGAACTTTATTGATTTGGATGATGACATCACTGTTTTCTGTAAAACTTTTATAGCTGATTCGACTTTGTTTCACAATTGATGAATTTGGCAGCATCAACGTTTTTGAACGTTATTGAACTAAATTATTATAGATTATAGCTGAATTGAACTCATTTCATAATAGATTGACTTCACACAGTTATTGAACTGAACTGAATCCACACTGAACCGACTTCAGCTGAATAATGACACTATTGTCTATTTAAAAGCTGCTTTTAGTACAGAATTTAATTCTGTTTGCATCATTGATCATTATTTTCCTGTTTATTACCATGAAGCTGCTTTGAAATAATCTGTTTTGAATAAAGCGCTATAGAAATAAAGCTGACATGACCTGTCAGGAGACTGACTCGGTTAAATTCACAACACTTTATGAGAGTAGGCGTAACAGCGACTTGATTTGATTGGCGGATCACTTTTCAGGATTATGGGTAATGTAGTTCTGCGACTCAGGATTCAGAATTAGTCCCTCAGAAGCATATATCATCACCTCAGGAATCATGGTAAGTCTTGAACAAATCAGCTTCATTTCTATAGGGCTTTATACAATTTAGATTGTTTCAAAGCAGCCCCACAGTAATAAACAGGAAAATAACAGAATCAGTGATGCAAACTTAATCACATATGAAACATTCAAATTATGAATACTCTAGTGCCAAGTTGCCAACTTGTCTATAAAACATATTCATTTGGACTGCCCAGTCTTTAATGTTATGAGACAGCGCTTTTTATCAAGAAATACTCTTATTTATGGGTCCAGATTATTATTTTTTTTACAATTTTTAACACAAGTACATTTAAATAATCTTTTATAGAATTGCACTTATTTTTTACATGTACTTTTTTGTTGTCTAAGTTTGTTTTCATTATATTGTAATTATGATATTATGTTGTTAAAAGTTTAATATGAATCTGCCACGTAATAGCCGGTAATGCTGATATGGAAATAAACTCAAATACTACTACATTCAAAATATGCTGTAAAGCAGCTCTAAAAAGACAATAGTGCCATTATTCAGTTCAGTGTTGATTCAGTTTAGTAACCATGTCAATGCTGCAAAGTTCGTCAAATCTGTCATTATTATGGAAGTTTGTTTCCACTTTTTATCTCACAATTCTGACTTTTTTCTCACAATTGCGAGTTATAAAGTCAAAATTTCTAGATACAATGAGGAAAATAAGTATTTGAACACCCTGCTATTTTGCAAGTTCTCCCACTTGGAAATCATGGAGGGGTCTGAAATTGTCATCGTAGGTGCATGTCCACTGTGAGAGACATAATCAAAAAATCCAGAAATCACAATATATGATTTTTTAACTATTTATTTGTATGATACAGCTGCAAATAAGTATTTGAACACCTGTCTATCAGCTAGAATTCTGACCCTCAAAGACCTGTTAGTCTGCCTTTAAAATGTCCACCTCCACTCCATTTATTATCCTAAATTAGATGCACCTGTTTGTGGTCGTTATCTGCATAAAGACACCTGTCCACCCCATACAATCAGTAAGAATCCAACTACTAACATGGCCAAGACCAAAGAGCTGTCCAAAGACACTAGAGACAAAACTGTACACCTCCACAAGGCTGGAAAGGGCTACGGGGAAATTGCCAAGCAGCTTGGTGAAAAAAGGTCCACTGTTGGAGCAATCATTAGAAAATGGAAGAAGCTAAACATGACTGTCAATCTCCCTCGGACTGGGGCTCCATGCAAGATCTCACCTCGTGGGGTCTCAATGATCCTAAGAAAGGTGAGAAATCAGCCCAGAACTACACGAGAGGAGCTGGTCAATGACCTGAAAAGAGCTGGGACCACCGTTTCCAAGGTTACTGTTGGTAATACACTAAGACGTCATGGTTTGAAATCATGCATGGCACGGAAGGTTCCCCTGCTTAAACCAGCACATGTCAAGGCCCGTCTTAAGTTTGCCAATGACCATTTGGATGATCCAGAGGAGTCATGTGAGAAAGTCATGTGGTCAGATGAGCCCAAAATAGAACTTTTTGGTCATAATTCCACTAAACGTGTTTGGAGGAAGAAGAATGATGAGTACCATCCCAAGAACACCATCCCTACTGTGAAGCATGGGGGTGGTAGCATCATGCTTTGGGGGTGTTTTTCTGCACATGGGACAGGGCGACTGCACTGTATTAAGGAGAGGATGACCGGGGCCATGTATTGCGAGATTTTGGGGAACAACCTCCTTCCCTCAGTTAGAGCATTGAAGATGGGTCGAGGCTGGGTCTTCCAACATGACAATGACCCGAAGCGCACAGCCAGGATAACCAAGGAGTGGCTCTGTAAGAAGCATATCAAGGTTCTGGCGTGGCCTAGCCAGTCTCCAGACCTAAACCCAATAGAGAATCTTTGGAGGGAGCTCAAACTCCGTGTTTCTCAGCGACAGCCCAGAAACCTGACTGATCTAGAGAAGATCTGTGTGGAGGAGTGGGCCAAAATCCCTCCTGCAGTGTGTGCAAACCTGGTGAAAAACTACAGGAAACGTTTGACCTCTGTAATTGCAAACAAAGGCTACTGTACCAAATATTAACATTGATTTTCTCAGGTGTTCAAATACTTATTTGCAGCTGTATCATACAAATAAATAGTTAAAAAATCATACATCATGATTTCTGGATTTTTTTTTTTAGATTATGTCTCTCACAGTGGACATGCACCTACGATGACAATTTCAGACCCCTCCATGATTTCTAAGTGGGAGAACTTGCAAAATAGCAGGGTGTTCAAATACTTATTTTCCTCACTGTATAAACTTGCAATTGTGAGATAAAAAGTCACAATTGTCTTTTAAAATGTTTTATTCTGTGGCGGAAACAAGCTTCCATACATTATTCAGCTCAATTCGGTTTTGTTCTCATCCGAAAGAGAGTCTGTACCAGAGATGGGGGACTCGAGTCACATGACTTGACTCGAGTCGCAAATTTAAGGACTTGTGACTTGCTTGACTAAATTAAATAAATGACTCGACTTGACTTTGACTTGAGATCCAATGACTCGAGACTTGACTTGCCTTGAACTGTATGACTTGAGAATGACTTGATATACATTTTTATATAAATCATCGCAACATCAATTGATGAACAAAATGAAAGCAACGGAACCATTGACGCCAGTCATCAGATTCTGCGCGATTACGTGACGCTGCACAAGCCCAGAATTGCGGTGAGCACGCGCTAAATACAAAAACATCTCCCAGCATCGTTTCTTTTTGGATATAAACACTAGAAATTGACCATATTCATACAAGAAGATTTGCTGTACGCATAATAACTGGCAAGGGATATCGGACGACCATCACAACCTCCAACAGTTGAACTTCATTCACCACGTCTAAAAGTAAGCTATGGTTTTAACCTGTTTGTTATAGTTAATTTGACTATCTTTAAATCTAGAGAGAATATTGGTCAAAACAGCATGCCTATACACAATTATGTTTTCAAATGTAGCTTAATGTTGTCAATATTCAAATGATAATTAATGATGGCATACGTTTTGTATAACATTTGTCACATTTCTTTCAAATCATGCTTTAAAGCCAAATATGTCGTTCTTTCCAATGACAAAGAAACAACATAGAAAACTGTTAATGTTTTGTCGTGTTTTATGTTTCTCTTAAAGCAGGGTTATATGTTATCAGGGGGTTGGGGGCAAAATGCCAGCAGAATTAATATGCACCCAAAATTCAAAATGTGGTGGAAAAATTGCCCTAGTATGAGTTATTTTTATAATTATAACTTAAGATATTAAAAAATATTTCCAGAATATTAGCGCGATTGCAAATGTTATAATGATTTTATAAAACAGTTCAGTAAACAAAGAGTGAATATTGTGATGTGACATTTTAGACATAATATTCCAAATATTCTCTGTTTTTGCTCTATTTCTCCAGTGACAATAGTTCCAAACAAGCCACAGAAAGAGTTATGCGTATTTGTGATTCAGTGACCATAGTTGCTTAGTTCCAGAACGAATCTGCTGTTTTGAACAAATCAGTTGAATGAATGCTTCTATGACTCGTACATTAAGACGGTGATTTGGCGCCACCTATTGGCGGTTTTAACTTCATAATTAAAAATATATAACTTATATAAAGGGGGTGCCAGTTTGAAGAATGCCATTTGGGTGGCATAGGAACCATTATACTTGAATTGTGAATTGTTTAATACCTTTTAATGGTCTTCTGCAATGTTTGAGGCATATTTATTTTTTCACGCTTTAATGTTGGCCTAATTTCAGTTACATTTACATTTTAGGCTATGTAGTTTGAAATTTTATTCATTTTTTAGATTTTTATTGTAGTAACCACTCAGCTGTATGTGGAAATGCATATTTAAAAAAAAATGTTGCAAATAAAACCATAGTCCACAACTTCTGTAGTTTTAACTTTATTTTAATATATAAATTCAGTGAAATCATCAAACGTTTGTATGACTTGCCAGTGACTTGTGACCCAAGCTACGACTTGACTTGACTTGCTTGACATAAAGCAGTGACTTGACTTGACTTGCTTTTCACAAAATTGACTTGGACTTGCTTGAGACTCGAAGGTTAAGACTTGAGACTTGCTTGTGACTTGCACATGTGTGACTTACTCCCACCTCTGGTCTGTACAGTCAAATCGATAATATTGCTGAATATTAAGTGAACCGACTCTGTATGGAGCAATGAAAAGAGTGTGTGTGTGTTGAGATGGCGTGTTGAGTTGTTCATGTCTCTCATAATGTCTCTCATACTGAAAGAGTCAGTACAGTTACATTGATAATATTGCTTAATAATAATTAAGCAATAAATAAATAAAAGGTGCTGTATGTAACTTTTTCACTCTACTAAAGCATAAAAATACCATAATATGTTTGCAGATATTGAGGGAACATATTACAGATTTTCTCTGAAAACACTTCTACAGCCAGTTATTTTACTTTGAAATGTGTGTTTCCGTGTTGAAATGTCTGTTTTTGTTTTGATCTGTGCGATACTGCACGTTGCCAATTTACCCATTTTCATTGTCAATTGCGCTCGTTCCTGTTGCATGTCCTCAAACTGACCCGTGTGAGCGCCGTCGAGCCTGAGGAGCAGGAGGCGGGAGAAACGACGATCTCCGATATTTTGAATTTGAACTGCAGTACCTATTTCGACCACTAGCTGTCATTCTTACAGACTGCACCTTTAAGTGAACCGACTCTGTACGGAGCAGTGAAAAGTCTGTTTAGCAGCTCTGATGGCGTGTTGAGTAGGGATGTGACGGTGAGGAAATTTTACCACCGGTTAATCGACCTGTGACAACACCAGTAATACCGGTATCACCAGCGGGGGCTTTTAAATCGCTAATTTAAAGGTCGAAAGTAAATTGCGCGCGTCTGCACGTGCATTCATGATGGTGCGGAGCAGAGCGAGCGTTTTTCCATAGGAATGAACTGAAAATGCTTGCTCTATTCTGCTTGCTCCGCGCCCAATGACACGTGCGCATTTTAGTTTCGCTTTCCAATTAACGCCAATTCGGGGGCGGATTGCTTGAATGGTGAGTTCATTAGCCTATTATTCTTAATGAAAAACACAACAACAAAACTGTACGATGACAAAATCGCTTATATAGGCGCTTTTACATTTCGTGTTGACACCACTCCGCCATCATCAGCTCCTCACTCTCGTGATTATGAAATCTGACTCCTGCTGCTGATGTGCTGCGACCCTCGTTCAGCTCACGATTTATTACGCAGACACGTTCAGTTTTTAATTGTAGTGTCTGTTCTCTAACCGAACTAAATTATTTATTTATTTATTTTTATCGACGGGGGGGGGGGGGGGGGGGCGGTGCCGCGGTGGGCAAGTGATGTAACCAGTCTTGCTTCTGAACACCGGTAACTTCGACTATTGTAGCAAGCCTGGCGTTGAGTTGTTCATGTCTCTCTCGTGTAGATCATCACAGCTCCGGATCTCACCACAAAAAGAAGAAGCGTCCCTCAGAGAGCCAGCGCTCGCTCCTGACGCCTGTTGAGCCGGCGGGATCTCCTCAGACAGCGATGGGTCTCCTTCAGGCCATCACCTCTCCCACAGCGGTGGGCACAGAGACGGTGTTCCCCTCGTCTAAAGAGCGCAGGAAGGACATCAGAGACTCCGCCTCCTGCAGGAAGGACCCCCGAGACTCCGCCTCCTGCAGGAAAGACCCCAGAGACTCCGCCTCCTACAGGAAGGACCCCCGAGACTCCGCCTCCTCCAGGAAACAGCCACAGGTGGTGCGGGAGGGGCTTCCTGTGGTGGGCGAGGAGGTGGAGCTAGAAGGTGAGGAGATACCATAGACTAGGGCTGTGAAACGATTAATCGCATCCAAAATAAAAGTTTGTGTTTACATTATATGTGTGTGTACTGTGTATAATTATTTTGTATATATAAATACACACACATGCATGTATATATTTAAGAATTATATTGCGCAGTAGTGAACGCGGGACCCAAAACATCTTTGGAAAAAATGTATTTGAAGTGTAATTTTATTGTTTAGTTTCCATCACGTCCAAGCGGCAACCTCCCCGTCTCTCTCTTGAAACCAACACGGAAGTGAGTTAAACTGCAATTCATTAACTGGCCGCTTGGGCTGGCTGCAGAATGAGTCAAATCTGTATCTCCCCCATGTTAAAATTACCAACTTTACAGCAGAAAAAAACATGTTTACAGCCTGGTTCTCTCTGTGGCTTTGGTCTATACAGCTAATTTTGCCCTTCAAAACAACTGTGAGGGGGGTGAATTTTTCTATAACTCATCCGTTTAGTTGATTAATATTTAAATTTCTGCATTTAAGGGTGTGGCCACTTGAGTGACAGGTGGGTTGTCGCTGATGTCAATGCTAGCCGTTTGTCTGCTGTTACTAGCCGTCACTTCACCTCAGCAAATGTTGCTGCTGAACTTGCTTTCTCTGCAGTGTTTGTGCTTTTTTTCGGGATTATTTCATACAATTTAATACTTGGGTACAAAGCCCACGTCTTTGGATTCCGTCGTTGTCGTCGAGTATCGTTCGAGAGAACAACCAGCGCTGTATTTCAGTTGTTTTCCTCTGTGAACATGCACTAATGGATGTCTGACAATTTCGTTGCTTTTTGGAGTTTTCAAATTTAAAAACGTCAATAAAGGCTCGTTCGTTCTGCTCTCACGGAACAGATGGATTATAATATGCTTATGTACCATCAGATGAAATCATGCAGGCGTCGGCGCTTTCTCCGTCCATGCAATAAATGCACATCCTTGAATGAGCGCGGATTTTCTAGCGCATTTACTTGAACTTCATAGGCAATATATCTATGGTTTAACCCATTTGAGAGGCGGCCAATGGACTGAAAAGCTCTCTACGAACTTGACGAGCGATGCCGCGCTGACGGACAGACTATAAAAAAGTGACTGACATGTGCACATAAATCACTGTCGCACACACTCTCAGAGTAATATTAAGTTACTGCATAATACATTTTCAACTAGCAGAATAGTACAGAATCACGATACACAGTCTCACTTGTAGCCATGTCTTTTAACTATTATAATATTTCGAAGGGCAAAAACAGGAACTTTTAATTGGCTTTACATCATCAAGTGTCACTTTAGCGCGAGGCACTGTGCAGTCGCAGACTTGGTACGGTCAGTAGCATAACCTTATAGCATTACCCAGAGCCGTTAACAGCCTGAGCTAACTCGATCACGTCAAGCTATTTGGGCGTGATTTCTCAGCCTCTTTGCCCATTTTCTGTTATCCGGGAGTGACTCAAGGCCAAGATGGCGACGGCCGGCTCCCCCCACTTTAGGCTTCAAAAATGCTCTTCAGAAACCCTACGGGTGACGTCACGGACACTACGTCCATATTTTTTTACAGTCTATGATCACGTCCCATTAGACTTCATGGGGAGGGCGGGGTTTATGAGCTATACTGGGACCAGCCACTGGGGGGCGATCGAGACGCTTTGGCTTCACTTTTCAGCACTTGTGTGGCGCACTTGGGACACGCATCATCCACGATCTCAGGAAAGTTTTATTAGAGGCATTGTTTTCTATGAATGAATGCATGTACACAAGTATTTTGACCCTAAAATCTTTAACTTTTCCGGATTGCGCTGTTACGCCAGTTGTGTGAAAATGTCAGAGAGAGGCAGAGTGAGATCTAAGGATCAGTTGAAGACTGTTTACCAGTTAGTTGAGCAAGAATATTCAACATTTTAAATACAAAATAAAATCTAATCTATGACAAAGTTGTTTGTAATCATGTATAAATATATAGCCAAACGCAATACCTGATAAAAGGAATTCATTATGTTTGAAAACACCGTTCTCAGCAACACAAGTTTGATCAACCTAAACGTTTGTCTGTAATGATGATTGTGTCCATCAGGATGCCACGACGGGGCTGACAGCAGCGGCTCGTCCTCCGCTGACGACAGTGAAGGTGGGAAACTCTTGATCCATGATTCCTCGTCTCAACACAGTAGCAGGAAGAAGAAGAAGAGCAAAAAGAGCAAGAAGAAGAAAGAGCGAGACCGGTCGCGTGAGAAGAAACACAGCAGTAAATCAGGCAAAAGAATAACAGGAGGTACAAACGAAACGCTTCTGTGTGTCTTAAAGGTGCAGTGTGTAATATTTAGGAGGATCTGTTGACAAATGCAATATCATATACATAACTATGTTTTCAGTGGTGTATAAAGACCTTACATAATGAACCGTTATGTTTTTATTAGCTTAGAATGAGGCATTTCTCTCTACACACACCGCGGGTCCGCTTACATCGACATGTTTCTACAGTGGCCCTAAATGGTCGAACACGTTTCGTCACTATGTTGTTCTTCGTGAAAAGAAGCTAGCTAAAGTCAGCGAATAAAACACTGACACACAGATGAACAAGTATCAATAATATTTGCAATAACATATTGTTTTACTGAATAATTAAGTAAACCTAATTTCTTAATTTATCTTTGTAAAGAAACCTTAACTTAAGGCTCTCTGCTGTCTCAGATGACGACATCACTTCCTGTCGGCCACTGTAACTTTTGTTGGGTGCAATTCACAAACTCACCACTAGATGCCGCTAAAAATTACACACTGCAACTTTAACGTCTGTGGTGCTCTTGTGCTGACCTTTGACCTCTGTCCGGTCTTCTCTCAGCCAATGGCAGCACAGAATGGAGCGCGTTCACTACAGGCCATCACAGCCACGAGGAGAAGAGGAGGAAGAATAAGGAAGGAGGGAAACGCAAGAGCAAAGACAAGGTGAGGAAACCACTGATACACCAGATGAGCCTGAAACACAGAGACCGTCTCACTCACACGTCTGTCTGTCTATCTTTGTGTGTGTGTGTGTGTGCAGAAGAAGAAGGTCTTGACGGCGTATCAGATCTTTTATAAGGAGTACAGAAACAGCATTCTGGAGGAAGAGCCGGGCCTCGGTGGGTTCATCTTCATCAATCTGCCTGTTTGTGTCTCTGTATGTAGATATTTGATTATTAGCTTAAAGTCTCATATGTAAAGTGAGCAAACACAGTTGAGTTTGTTTGCTCCTGAAACATGCACCAGGATCTCTCAGCCTTTTTCACTTTCAAGCATCTCAATTAAAACTCTGAATAGATCAGCCAATCAGATTGGAGCTTGCTGTTTGCAATCTTGTGTCACAATATGAGTTATTTTAACAGTGATCTATATGCCACAGTAGCAGTTTTGCTGGAAATTCACCCTGAAAGAAATTACAAACCACAATGTCAACTTTTAAACATTTATTTTTACAATGGCTGTCAAAATAATTTGGGGTTTGGAATAATTGCGTTTTTTGTTTTTTTAAAGGAATACGCCGACTCTTTGGGACTTTATCTTCTTCACCGTATCCCCCAGAGTTAGATAAGTCCACACACACCCTTCTCATCTCCGTGCGTGCCGTAACTCTGTATGACGCACCCACCGCTAGCCTAGCTTAGCACAAAGACTGGAGGTAAATGGCTCCAGCTAGCACACTGCTCCCAATAAGAGACAAAATAACGCCAACATTTTCCCATTTACATGTTGTGATTTGTATAGTCACAGCGTGTACAAATTAATATGGTCACATGAGACACAGCCATCTTCTAACCGTGCACATACTGGGAACTATATTCTCAGAAGGCGAAGCACTGCTACTTCTGCGGAGTGATTTACTCCAGCTCTGAGGAACTCTCTGCTCCTCACCACGGGCTTCTCAGGCGCTGCGAGCAAATCACTCCGCCCAAGTAGCAGTGCTTCGCCTTCTGACAATATAGTTCCCAGTATGTGCACGGTTAGAAGATGGTTGTGTCTCATGTGACCATATTAATTTGTACACGCTGTGACTATACAAATCACAACATGTAAATAGGAAAATGTTGGCGTTATTTTGTCTCTTATTGGGAGCAGTATGCTAGCTGGAGCCATTTACCTCCAGTCTTTGTGCTAAGCTAGGCTAGTGGTGGGTGCGTCAGACAGAGTTACGGCACGCACGGAGATGAGAAGGGTGTGTGTGGACTTATCTAACTCTGGGGGATACGCTGAAGAAGATAAAGTCCCAAAAAGTCGACGTGTTCCTTTAAATCTCCTATACAAAGCATTAAAAAAAACTCTTTACATATGAGCAAATTAAACAATAATAATTTTGTTAATTACAGTGACAATGAATGAAGAATTCACTGTTTGTATATAGCCTATTAATATATTTACAATATAGAAACTATGAATTAACTGTAAACTAATAGTTTACAAATTATTTGTAAGTACTTTATTATTGTATACTTGAAAAGTGTTACTGAACTGTTTTCTATGTGAATATACAGTAAAGTGTCATTTATTCCTGCGATCAAAGCTGAATTTTCAGCATCATTACTCCAGTCTTCAGTGTCACATGATCCTTCAGAAATCACTCTAATATGATGATTTGATGCTCAAGAAATATTTATGATTTTATCAGTGTTGAAAACAGTTGTGCTGCTTCAGATTTTTGTGGAAACCGTCATACATTTTATTTTTCAGGATTCTTTGATGAATAGAAAGTTCAAAAGAACAGCATTTATTTGAAATATAATCTTACCCATGTAACATAAATATCTTTACTGTCACTTTTGATCAATTTAATGCATCCTTGCTGAATAAAAATATTTCTATATTTAAATTTTTTTTTTACTTTCCCTAAACTTTTAAATATTAACCCTAACCCCACAAAAATCTGCAGCAGCACAACAGTTTTAAACACTGATAATAATCATAAATGTTTCTTGAGCATCAAATCATCATATTAGAGTGATTTCTGAAGGATCATGTGACTCTGAAGACTGGAGTAATGATGCTGAAAATTCAGCTTTGATCACAGGAATAAATTACACTTTACTGTATATTCACATAGAAAACAGCTGTTTTACATTCTAATAATATTTCACAGTTCTTACTGTATCTTTTATCAAATAAATATGGTGAGCAGAAGAGACTTCTTTTAAAAACAATAAAACTGGTATAGACCACAATCTATTGACCGCTAGTGTATGTGAATATTTATTGTGTGTGTTTATCTGAACTCAGATTTTGGGGACTTGAGCAAAAGACTCGCTGATGCGTGGAAGCAGCTGCCAGAGGGAGACAAACAGGTGCAAACAGCATCATTACCCATCATGCACCTGTGTAAAGTGTGTTTGCTGACAGATTGATGTTTTCAGGTGTGGCGAGAGAGATCGGAGTACCTGCAGCGCAAGCAGTTGAAAGAGAGCGTCAAACACGTCAAGCACGTCAAACAGCAGCAAATGCCGCGACCGCTCAAAGACAACAGCAGGGTTAAAGGTCAGCACTCAAATCCCTTCAGGTCACTGGCTACGTTTACATGCACAACTTTTGTTTCGATCGGACTGAATTCATTCCGATTGATGAATCTGAACGTAGTGTTTACATGAACGCTAAACGTGATCGTGTTGATGTGCGCGTTTATATGTCGCCAGACGCTCACAGACGCAGTGAAAGGAGGATTATAGAATGACGGGACACTCATTTATACAACACTTTATTCAACAGGAACAACAGCTCGTTCAGCGCGTCACATGTCATTACGCTATTTCTACGTCATTGCTCATGCGCGGTCCTTTCAGTTTCGGTTTTCAATCCGATCAAGTGTTTACATGTTCTCTCGATCGGATTAGAAAAGGAATCGAGCTCAATCGGATCGATTAAGGTGTTTATAGGAAGGCTTTTCAGTGCGATTGAGCGGCAATTGACCTATGGCTAAGCCACGCCCCCTCCACTCACTCGGACAAACAGTCAACATTTGGTAACAGGCGCTATGGCAGCTGTCACAGTTGGAGACATTTCACAGGAGGCAATTGATGATTTTTGGAGACAGAAAGATTATATATCATCTCAAAGTCACCAAAAGGGCCTTAGCTATGCATTGGAGGGTTATTAATCATTTTATTTTGAGAAGGTCGATGAAAAGCTTCAGCTCCAGACAAAGATTTAACGTTACAGGTCTGTGTGTAAACGTTATAGTTTGGTGCTATTTCGCTTCAAACGCTCGCTTTATACGCGCGTCCTATTCGCATTGGACGCGCAAATGGATTCAAAATGTTCAAGCGTCGAAGTAGACGCGATACGCGCGAATTTGACGCTCTATTCGCGTTTGGCGTGAACGCAGCATGTGTGTGTCAGAGAGAGAGAGGCGCGGGCGCGATCAAACAGTGGAAACATAAAAACATACTCCATTTTGTTCATACAGGACATCATTAAAACTGCAAAGTGTTTAGCCTACTTATATTTGTGTAAAACACAACATTGTGCTTTTGTCAAACTGTACTCTTGTCAAACTGCAACGCAGCTAGAAGCTAGGCTAACGTTACATTAGAGATGTTAAAGATAACGTTCAAATACGTTGTTGACTTACCTTAGAACAAATGTAGACATCCTTGTTTAATTTATCCACGTTTAGTTGGTGTTGTGGTCTAAGTTACCGCATAAATTAATCAAGGGCAGACACTTATCTCGGTTGAGATGTGGCTTGGGAAAGGGTAAAAAATACACACCGTCGCCCAGCCTCTCAGGATACCTAGTGTTGGAGTTGAATGTACCCCATGCACACCGTTTGACCATTTTAAACTTAAAATGACAAGAAAAAACAGATAAAAACGAATGAAAACTGACTAACTGCAATGCATTTCAATGGACGTGGAAGCAGAGAATGTCCGAGTGTATTGGGTTAGCTATGCGCACTGTGATTGGCTCATTGCGTTTGGGGGCGTGGTTTAGCCATAGGTCAATTCCATTACTAACGGATTATTTGGTTGCATGTAAACGTAGCCACTGAAGTCACTGTCAGCGCTGTGATGTTTGGTGTTGGTGTTGATGTTTGGTGGTGTTAAAGGAGAACTCCGGTCAATTACATTTTTTTGTAAATTTGGAGTGCTGTCAGTACAGAGAACAACGACAAAAATCGGTGTTGCCTACACCGTGTTATCCTCTTTTTAAAATTTGCACCCTGTTGACTTCAATGGGGCAAGTTTTAAACCTGCTTTTAGCCTCTTAACATCCTTGATGTGTCATTACAAGTGCACAGCCATGTTAGATGATTCCTTCAGAGTGAACTCGGTGAATCTGACTGCAGTAGATGTGAAAGATATGAATAAAAATGATGTTATTTCAGCCAGCGCACATTAGGGATGCAGCGATACCATTTTTTCAGAATCGATCCGATCCGATACCAAACATTCTGAGTATCGGCCGATACCGATCCGTACCGATACCAGCGCAGTTTTTTTCAAACTCTGTGTTGAACTGATAATAAGAACTGAAAAAAAGAACAACAAAAAATATATGATCATAATCTGACATAAATGCTTTTATAAACTAGGTTAGTGGATAATTCAGCAGTAAAATTTAGTCTAGAAAAATCACAGTGTGCACAATAATTGTATAAAATCTGAACATTTTGTGAGAAAAAAAAAGTTTTGTGGGGAACAAATTAGAGACAATAAGTGTAACACTAAATCTGGTAAAACTTTACACATTGCTCTTTGTATTGTTGTAAAATACATTCATGAAAAACAAGATAAAAATCAAAAATAGCAATTATTTTATATATAGCCTACTATAAAATTGAGACATTTTTTAAATGTATAGCACAGCTGTTTAATGAGGTAGCAGCATATGATAGATAGGACAGAACAAGAACGGCTATTAATAATCTTTCATTTCGTCACTGTATTATGATATGAAAGGCTCCAATACAGTGCGGCACAAAGCGCTTATGCGCATCCCGAGTGCAGAATGATGCGCTCGAAGCAACACGAGTCACAGCGTGTCGAGTCTGCATTGAAAAGTTTAAAGCACAAAGAAAATACATATTGATGCGTAGTGTATTATACAGTATCTATCTATGCAATAGTCTATTCAGCATTTTCTTTTAACAGTTTTAAATTTCAGTTACTGTGCGCGTGAAGAACAAATAGTACCTGACTTTACTCCAATGTTGTGATCTAACAGACACCCGGTAGAAAGTAACATGATTAAGGTACAGCAATACAATCCAGCAAGATAAAGTTGTTTTATGCGAAACCATAGACCTTTATCTACAGATCAAGTATAATAATAGTAACATTGAATCATCTTGGAGAGAGTTTAATCGTGTTAACTGTCGTAACCGAACGCGACGCGCTGTTTGAATGCTGAATGAAGAATGATTGACAGCCGCAGCTGAGGGAAACGTTTACGTGAGCTTGAATTTAACGACTTAAATATTAATTTATATCTCACATTATACTATATAATGGCTTCAGAACACTTATAATATTGTGCACGAAAACTTATGGTGCTTTATAATGTTTGTGTGCCTTTTGTGGGGCTTAACAATAACACAGAATAGTATACGCACAATCGGATTTGGATCGGCCTCGTCTGACCGATACCCGATCCGCCAAAAATGGCAGTATCGGAGCCGATACCGATACTGAGTACCGATACTCGGATCAGTGCATCCCTAGCGCACATACCTGTATTTACATCCTGTTTTCGGTCGAAGTCCATAGTAATCGATTGTCGAGTTCACGCGCATAGGTTTAGTTACCTATGATCACGCGCGTGAACTCGACAATCGATTACATTTACAAAAAAATGAGCTCAATGTTAAAATTGACCGGAGTTCTCCTTTAATGTTTGGTCAGGTCATCAGTCTTGTGCAGTGACTCCAGCAGGAGGAGTTGTTGTGTTGAAGAGACCCGAAGCATCAGTGACTCCTGTCCAGAACGGATCGGCGAACGCTCCCGCTTTCTCTCCGCTCAGAGACCCGGACGTGGACCCGATCGATGCGGCCGCTCACCTGCAGCTTCTGGGAGAGTCTCTGTCTCTGATCGGGCGCAGACTGCAGGAGACTGAGGTACACACACACACACACACACACACACACACACACACTCACTCACACTCAGACACATTCACACACACAAACATTAAAGTCACACTGCTTACCATAACCGCCAGTTTCAACACACTACTAACTAACTTAACTAGGCCCCGCCCCTTTATTCTACGAATGAATTAAAAAGAATGAAAAAAGTATAATTCATTGGAATGATCCGAAACTTGGTTAAGGTTTTGGCACTTGCTGTGTGAACACACAAAATCATGGACACTATTCATAAATGTTAAATGGTCCTGAAAAAAATAGTCACACTTGTATTGTTCAAAAATGGAAATGAATGGGAGACAAATTTCCTCTAGTGGAAGAGTTTGGTACTGCAGCCAATCACAATCTGACTGATGTTCTGAGATGTCAAACTCAAATTTGGAACACAGCTTGTTTAGATTTATGGCTCGAAGTTTTAGAGTAAAACGTGTTTTGGAAAATATATATTTCATATAAAAATGTAAAATATTTTTTTGTGCATTTTTCACAATAAATGTAAAATTGTATAACTTTTTTTTTTAAAGTTCATTGAAGTTCACAATAATCTGCCAAGTGTTCGTCTTTAAAAAGAGACCAAACTTCAGTCTGTGATCCAAAGATTTATGAACGTTTAAGTTGGAAATGTTATTTTCAGGTCCATACTCAAAAAGTGAATAAATGGATTATAATTACTACCATAAAATCCTCTAAAAATACAAAATATGAAATAAAAAAACATTATCGAATTAAATGGTACAATCGTCTTATTTAAATAATAATAAAAAACCTGTCCTTTTTGACCGACACACAAAGAGCACCAGTTAAACACCTGCTGAAGTGTGTGAGCATCACAAGGTGTGTTTTGTGTCTAACTGTGGTGTGTGTTTCAGGGCATGGTGACCGTGTCGGGTTCTCTGTCGGTTCTCCTGGACTCAGTGTTGTGTGCTCTGGGTCCGCTGGCCTGCCTCACCACTCAGGTCCCAGAGCTCAACGGCTGCCCACATCATGTGCTGGTACGTACTGACCACTCATTATTTTAATTACATAAACATCAGTGATCCAAATGACTTGAACTTATATAGGCATGCAGCTACATCTCTACTTAGAAAATTAGATTGTGTATCACGCAGCTTTATGCTTTTGTTTCTGGTGCAGAGTCACGGACGCATCATTGCATTTTATATGATTCTTTAGCTTGGTTATCTTTATATCAAAGGAGAAAGCTACATATGTACTTATTTAATGCAAACATTCTTTTAGGTAAATCACCCTCCTATATCAAATCTTTTAATTTATTACGCAAAATCGCACTAGATCTGGTTCTCATATTCGGCTAAAAGTCTCAAGGGTATTGTCAGCACTTTTAAACGTCTCTTGCACAGTGTTTTAAAGGACACTTGCAATTGTTTTTCTTGATTTGCTATTATTTATTTAGTTCTTGAATGTGTAAATTGTGATTCTTTTGTGTGAACCTTTATGTGCTGCCGTCTTGACCAGGTCTCTCTGAAAGAAGAGATAGTGATATCTCAATGTGATTCTCCTGGTTAAATAAAGGAAATAATAATAATCACTCTCACTCCGTGTCTCTGTTTATGATCAGTCAAACACTCTGGATAACATCGCCTACGTGATGCCGGGTTTATGAAGGATTCGGACCTCCTGCGGCGTCTCCACTGAAACCATCGACAAAAGACTTTAAGACTTGCACAGTTTTGCACTGGACAAACTCACAGACACTTCAACTTTTAACCTGCTTCTTAAACCTGCGCTCCATTTTTTTTTATCTGATCCGATGTTAATTTTGTATTTCTGTTGTTTTTCTCAATCTCTCAATAAAATCCATTTTAGTATGTTCTTTTAACCCTGGAGTGGACTGTTTTTTAGATTTGATTTGTTTGTTTATTTGGTTTAAATAGTTTGAGTCACCATGAAATAATTTTTTTAATGGAATTTTGTAGTGTTTATTGTAAATGATTTGTGGGTGCACATCATTATTGTTTTAAAAATCTTGAATCAGAATAAGTTCCTCTTGCAGCACCTCTTCTCTTCTGTGATGTCGAGGGCGGGGCAACATGTCACTCAAATGAGATCCACCAATAGCAAACCACAACCATCCAATCAATTCCCCTCAGACACAATCAAGCCCCGCCCACATTTGTTCTTGTTCCAGAAGCGTTTCACTTGGATATATGGTCTGTCATGATGCAGAGAATCTTGATGAGTGGGTTAATTAAAAGTTAACCCTAACCCTATCTGAATAAAAATGTCAGATGTTTTAAAGAGACTTGTATAGACACAGCGTCTGTTCACACAGGACGTGTTTCTGAGATCAAAATCTAGACTGAAAACTGAACTCATGAGGTCTATAGACATGAAATAAAATGAATTCAACATTTATAAACACGTCTTGAAAAGATGATTTTGAAACTGTGAGACATCATGATGTCTTTACGAAAATTAACCATGGTTTTATTGGTCGTAAATATAGTTAAATCATGGTAACCATAAATTAATCATGGTCAATTACATAGACAACTCGATCATGCAGGTTTGCACTGCACAACATCAGGAAGATCAGGCCTTTCCTAACTGAGCACTCAACACAACTCCTCGTCCAGGCCCTGGTCATATCTAGGCTTGACTACTGCAATGCTCTTCTGGCTGGACTTCCATCATGTGCAACTAAACCTCTACAAATGATTCAGAACGCTGCAGCTCGTCTCGTCTTCAACGAGCCCAAAAGGGCCCACGTCTCTCCTCTGTTCATCTCTCTGCACTGGCTACCTCTCGCATCAAGTTCAAGGCAATGACGCTTGCTTACAGATCTATCACAGGCTCAGCTCCGTCATACTTTCACTCACTTTCACTTTCCTACTCAGCTCCATTGTTCCCTCTGAACCATGTCACTTGCAACTGCCCTGTCCTATGAGTTGTCTGTCTAACTTTAAACCTGTCTCTCCAACTCAGCTAGCTGATATAATCTCTACTATGAAGTGTTCTGGTTCTAAGTTAGATATTATCCCGGCTCATCTTTTTAAGGATGTTTTTTCTACCATTAGTCATATGGTAACCGCTATCATAAACAGCTCTTTAGACAAAGGTGTCGTTCCAGCTAGTTTTAAACATGCAATTGTGCAACCTATGTTGAAAAAACCTCAACTTGATCCAGAAATGTGCAGTAACTATCGACCGATCTCTAAACTGCCTTTTATCTCTAAGCTTTTAGAGAAAGTAGTTTTCTCACAGCTCCAGTTTTATTTTAATTCTTTTAATATTTTGGACATGTTCCAATCTGGCTTTAGATCATTACATAGCACTGAGTCAGCTCTGTTGAGGGTTACAAATGATATCTTGCTAGCTCTAGATTCAGGCTCTTGTGGTGTGCTGGTTTTGTTAGACCTGAGCGCTGCATTTGATACCATTGACCACAACATTCTTCTTGAACGGCTAGAGAACGGCTAGTAGGTGTCAAGGGCACTGTATTAAAGTGGTTTGCTTCCTACCTCGAAAAGAGGACTTTTTCTGTAAATTTAGGAAATTGTTCCTCGTCATCTGCGCCTGTTTTGTTTGGTGTGCCCCAGGGATCTATTTTGGGACCTCTATTGTTTTCCCTTTATATGCTCCCCTTGGCCCTCATTTTTCAGAAGTATAACATTTTATATAATTTGTTATGCAGATGATTCTCAGCTTTACCTTCCAGTAAGGCTTGACACCACTGCTTCATTTGATGTGTTATTGGAATGTGTAGATGATATCAAGAGGTGGATGACAAATAATTTTCTGCAGCTAAATGAGGATAAAACAGAGATTTTAATTCTGGGTTGTCCGGCAGATTCCTCTCCTGCTCTGAAAGCCCAGTTAGGTTCTCTCTCAACAAATGTATGCAAACAAATCAAAAACCTTGAAGTGATCTTTGACTCTTCACTATTTTTTGATAAACAAATTAGTGTGGTTATTAGAGGAAGCTTTTTCCATTTAAGATCTATTGCAAAGTTGAAGAACCTTCTTTCAAGCAAAGATTTAGAAGTTGTAATTCATGCATTTGTAACATCACGATTAGACTATTGCAACTCTCTTTTTTGTGGTCTTCCTCAATCTTCACTATCTCGATTACAAATTGTTCAAAATGCAGCTGCAAGACTTTTGACTGGGTCTAGAAAGAGGGATCATATTTCTCCTGTTTTGGCATCCCTTCACTGGCTTCCCATTAAGTTTAGAGTTGATTTTAAGATCCTTATGTTTGTTTATAAGGCGTTGTCTGGCTGTGCACCAAATTATATTTGTGATCTTATTGTGCCATACTGTCCTGCTAGGGCACTTAGATCTTCAAATTACTTGCTTTTAAATGTGTCACGATGTCGCTACAAATTAAAGGGTGATCGGGCCTTTTCTGTGGCTGGGCCCAAGCTTTGGAATGCTCTCCCTTATCATGTGAGGTCTGCTCCTTCATTGGACATATTTAAATCTACTCTGAAAACACATCTTTATTCTTTAGCTTTTGGAAACTTGTAATTGTTGTTTTTTATAGTGTAGTCCTGCTATGCACTATGTACAGCACTTTGGATCAATTTGTATTGTGTTAAATGTGCTTTATAAATAAAGGTTGTTGTTGTTGTTGTTGTTCACTTGCTCCTACGAGTCTACATCCCTACCAGAAGCCTACGATCGGTCAACGAGCGACGTCTCGTGGTTCCATCACAGAGAGACACAAAATCACTTTCCAGAACATTCTCATTCACAGTTCCTTGCTGGTGGAACGCTCTCCCCACCCTCATCCGGAATGCAGAATCCCTGACAACATTCAAAAGACTGAAACCCATCTCTTCCGTGAGCACTTAACCTCATAAAAAAAAAATATATATATTTCCTTTTCCTTTAGTCCTCCCTTGTCTGGCTTATGCTACTCTGAGCAATGCCTGACCTTTGTATTTTGAGCACTTCTTGTGTTGTTTTTGCCTCTTCACGATGATTTGCTTAATTTAGTCCTAATTTGTAAGTAATTTGTACATTTAAAAGCATCTGCTAAATGACTAAATGTAAATGTTTTGCAACACTAACCATAATTTAACGATAATTTTCAAATGATAATCAATCTGCCAAAAAAAAAACACAACATGGTTACTACACATTTACTATAATAAAACCAGCTTTAACTCTGCTGTGTAAAGAAGCCTTTAGAGGGGGTTTCAGTTTTTCAGCTGGTCAGGATGTGAAACCAGCTTTTCAAACTTAAAAAACATTGAACCCCAGCAAACCAGTTGTTCTGGGTGTGGCAGCATCAGTGTGATTCACACGCATGCCGAGGATCATTCCTCCACCCCAACTGCAGGAGAGGAGAGGAGGGGTGTGGCGCATCTCTGACAGACGCGAGTCTCTTCACTCTCACACAGAGACGCTTCACACCTGGATCAGTAGAAGAGAGAGAGACAGACACGGACCTCCCTGACACACACAATCACATGGATTTCTCTAATCAGGGTAAGATTAAATCCCCATTCATACTCGTGTTCATGTTCTCCCACAGTACAGTGAGCGATTTAAAATGACTTGTTTCATTAAATGAGTAATTTTGTTAAATGTTATTGAAATATTTCATGACGGTGAGGAGAAACAAATAGATTAAATCATTTAACTAATCTAGTGTAAGTTATAACTTCTATTAGTAATGCGTGTGTGTTCTGCTGAATGCTGTGTAACTGGACTGACTGGTGTCTCATATGGTGTAATGTGTGAGGACAGAGATTCAACACAAGATATTAATCACATAAACCTAAAAATAGAGTCTGAAACTGTAACTGAAATGTATTTCTTTTTGAGGTGAGGTTCTGAACCTTCATAAAATGTATGATGTTACTACACTTATATTTCCTAGTGTTCTCAGTGTCTGATTGTTTCTGGGGGCTCTTTAAGTGTGTGATGCTCGTATGTGTCTATGACGTCACTACTGAAGGCCTATTATGATATTAGACTATATAGCCTATAATAAAAGATAATGAATTTCAAACCTGAACCAAACATATTTTTATTCAAAGCTCAACAGTCTATCATTAGTCTTTAGTCTAACAACATTAAAATCATAAACTCAAATGTCATTGTGAAAAAAAGAAGAAAAAAAAGACTGTTATAGCAGTGCGTAAATCAGACCTTTCAGGCTATAGCCTAACGCTAATAAGCTTTATGCCAAAATTATTAACTAAATTGTCGGTCATTAAATAAGAAAACTACTTGTGTAGATGATTTGCTTTGTGTTACCCGACATCAGACATTAGGCTGAAGTATTTTCTTGCACACAGTGCCGCGAAAAAATAAATCACTCCTTTGCGACTGGCTGCACATTCACTGTCCTCGCGGCTGCGGCAACTCACGCTCTCTTCATTCGCGCACACGGTATCTTTGTAGAACTTCAAAAAAAGAAACAAAAAAGATGCTGGAGCCAATGAGCAGCCAGCGAGGGCTGCAGGACGACTCAAACTCAACACACAGTATATGTTTTATCAAACAATAACTACTCAAGATTTTGCTTTAGTATAATTTTCGGGACATTTAGAGACGGATTCGGGATTCGGGACAACAGCTTAGATTTTGGGACTGTCCCGAATTTTTCGGGAAGTCAAGTCACCCTAGGTCAGTAGTCTGAGAGCATTCGGTCTTTAGAGGCTGTTCAAATGCATTCGATCACATGAGCATTTACACTACGAAAGCAATCCGACCTAATGCATTTTCAACTCCCTCTGGAAGTGGTGGAAGTGGACAAGCTCGAAGCGTTTTAGACCCTGTTTACAGCTGTATTTAGTGTTGTTCACTTGTGATCCGATCAACCAAAACGCTTCCTAAAACCAGGTGTAAACAGGGCCTTTGACACTGTGTTCTTGTGATGTCATCAGCCAACCAGTGTTGCCTTGATGTCATTTTACTGCATCCATTAGCTAATAGTCACTTGACATCTATAGCCCAGGTGATTGGCTCAAATGAATGTGTATAGTGCACCCTGTACAGATAAAACATTATCAAAAGGATTCCAGTTCGCATGGATCCACGGAATCGACAAAAAAAAAACTGTATTATGCAGGCCAGACAAGTAAATTGGCAATGTCAATATGTAAAGAAAGGATACGCACCTGCGCACATACATATTCAAACGTGCAAGACTAAACACGTAATATGCATGTGCACGCCATCAGCGTTTTCACAGATCCACGTTTCTGAAGTTTACACGGAGATGATCATGTTTTCAAAGAATTTCAAAACTTGCACCTTGGAACCTGTTTCAAAGTTTGCGTTCTCGAGCTCCAAACACTGTTGTCGTGCAAATGAACGGTCAGAGCACATTAAAAGTTTTCTGTTTTCAGTTAAAACGGTGTCGTGTAAGCGGCCCCTCAAGTAATAACTAATGATCTTTGCAACGGAAGTGAATCACTCAAAACTAACTTTAGCTGGACAATAACTTTATTCTAAAGCTAAAACAATCTCTGTTACTTTAATTCCCTTTTATCACTATAAAGCTGCTTTAAAACAATCTATATTGTTAAAAGCGCTATATAAATAAACGTGACTTGACTTGACATGAGAAAATACGGTCGTATGCACATGGGAGTCCTGCAGGGATGAATGAGAATGATAGCAGGCGAGCTGTAGATGTCTCAAGAGTTCGATTAGAGGCTGTTTGAATGCATTCGATCACATGAGCGTTTACACTACGAAAGCCATTCAGTCAAATGCGTTTTCAGAGCCCTCTGGAAGTGGTGAAAGTGGACAAGCTCAAAGCGTTTTAGACCCTGTTTACAGCTGTATTTAGTGTCGTTCACTTGTGATCCGATCAACCAAAACACTTCCTAACACCAGGTGTAAACAGGGCCTTTGACACTGTGTTCTTGTGATGTCATCAGCCAACCAGTGTTGCCTTGATGTCATTTTACTGCATCCATTAGTTAATAGTCACTTGACATCTACAGCTCAGGTGATTGGCTCAAATTAATGTGTATAGCGGCATGAACTCAACCAATCAGCATGTTCAGTGCCCAATCCCACCCCTGAAAGTTCCTGAACTTTGAAAAAGTACTACCTCGCAAACAGGGACTTTCGGAGGGGGACATATTTACCTGGAAATTCATTTAGACCCTGGTTCCTGCGGTGGAAACACACCAAGTCCCAGCCCAAAGTCCCTAGCTCCTGGGGAAAGTTCCTGCGGTGGAAACGCGGCTATAGTGGCTAACAGATTTCTGTTCTGTCTCTGTCTTCCAGGTATCGGTCCTCGCGGCTCCCCCTCTGAGCTGTGTTTGGTGTTGGTCGGCAGCATCGGCTGTGGAAAGACCCTGACGGCGGACACACTCCTGCGTCAGACTTCGGATCTGGGAACTCCAGCCTCTTCCCGTGTGAGCCAGATCCGGCGAGGGCTCTCGGAGGGCCGGCGGCTGTGCGTTGTGGAAACCCCTCGCTGGTACTGGCGGGGCAAGGAGTTGGAGGCCGACATTCAGAAGGAGACCCGGCGTTCCCTCAGCTTGAGTGCCTCCGGGCCCTTCATCTTCCTCTTCCTCATTCCCATCGGGGAGTTTACGGAGATGGAGCAGTGCATCCCGGATCAGCTGGAGCACATTTTTGGGCAGTCGGTGCTGGGTCACACGCTGGTGCTGCTCACCTGTGGAGAATACCTGATGGACCGCAGTCTGGACGAGTACCTGAGCAAGGAGGAGGGGCTTCAGGAGGTGGTGAGGAGGTGCCGAGGACACTATCATGTGATCAGGAACCGCAGATCTGACGACAGACAGCAAGTCATCTCTCTACTGGAGAAGGTGAGGCTACAGGTGTCCGACTGAAAGCTGAGATCATCTTACATACAATCAAACCAAAAATTATTCAGACACCAGATATAATTTTGGATTTTTTTTTCTAGTGGGTGCAGGACACTATAGTTCATTTATGTAAGTGAGGATAGCAAAATAAATTAAACTGTGACATGTTCAAACGCGCATACCTATAGACTGAACACGTGGTGCGCATGGGCACGCCGTCTGCGTTTTCAAAGGTTCGCTTTTTTGAAGTTTACATGGAGATGATAACGTTTGAGCGCTGCTGCGCGAATGCATGCCAAACGGAGCACAATAGAATAGAATAGAATAGAATAGAATAGAATAGAATAGAATAGAATAGAATAGAATAGAATCATGCTAAAATATTTGTTGTTGGACATTAAATGTGCCTTATGTAGAATATTAAATGCACAATTCGACACAGACCACAATACATATCTGCACTGTTTTAGTATTTGAAACCGGACTCCCCATTGATCAGTCCCAAGTCAAGACCAAGTCCCAATGCGCCAATGACAAGTATGAAAATATGGTCTCGGACTCGACAGAGACTCGTAGTTTGGACTGCATCATGGTGTTTTCTCATTAGACGACCTGAGCGATGGAAGGCAGGACTGTATTTAACACATTTATGTCTAGATAGTAACATGCGTTTGATGCTGAAATAAAAAAAGGACTTATTTTAGATGATCTTAAGGGTCACACTGTAATGGAAGGGATGATGTATTATGACAAAGTACAAATTGTATGATTTTGAGACATGTTTACCTTGTTTCTGGTGTCTCAGGTGGAGCAGATGGTACAGAGGAACGGAGGATTTCATCTGCTCAGGGATGAGGAGAAAGACGTCAGAGAGGAGAAAACAGAGATGAAGCTCAGTGCAGCAAGAGACACAATGTGGAACGGAGGCAACAAAGGAAAACTAACACAAATCAACACATCTGACAAACAAACCGAGGAAACCGTAAGTGATGGAGTGATTGAGAGACACCTGATGAATGGACTTGGACAGTCACAGAAGCGGGAGGATGAGGAAACACAGAGCAAACATGCACTTCTGGAGAGAGGCTCGAGCTTCAAACTCACCAAAGGTGATGAAATAAACCAGAACAAATGCAGGGAACTAATCCAGAAGTTTCCTATCCTGCTCCTGAAGGGCCTCCTCCAGCAGTTTAACTCCAGTCCCAGTTAAACACGCTTAAACCAGCTAATCAAGCTGGGGTGTGTTTCCCGAAAGCATCGTTAGCCAACTATGGTTGCAAGTTCCGTCGTTATCAACATCAACGAGTCTGTGAGTCAAAGTTGTGTGTTTGGAGCGACAGATCTCGACCTGTGGTTAGAAGCAGTTTATAGTTTGCATGACATGTGGACTCAATAAATCCTGATCTTGAGCAGAATAAGCAAGCTGACATTCAGTACAATCTATGTCTGTTATTTAGAATATATTCAAATGTCATTTACGTCTTTTAGTTTGTCAAGAGATTTAAAGCATAGTTTTTGAAGAATGCATGTGTGAACGTACGTAAGAACAGGCCTATTATTGAATCTTGAGATAAAGCAAAATATGAGAAATAGTCGTCAGATGCTTGTCTGTAATCTATAGCAAATCATCTCGCATTAATTCGATCTCAAACAGATTCATTAACAGTAGTCATTACTCCACCACCTGCGTGACATCATTAACCAACGTGGTTGAACGACAAATTTGTGACAGTACGGTTTCGGGAAACAGTCGAGACTAGCAAGTTGATTTCTTAAATGATGCATCGTACTATAGTAGTGAAGCAGCGAGTTACGGCGTTGTACGGGAAACACACTCCTCTTCAGGATCACTGGAAATTTCAGAGAGGTGTGTTGGAGCCAAACTGCAGGAAAGTGGCCCTCGAGGAGCAGGATCGGATACGCCTGAACTAATCAAACTAGCCATAAAAACAAAATGCTAAGAATATATGTTGATGCCACTTGGATGACGAGAGAAATGTTTGTTTGAAATTATGCTCATATATGAGATGTGTTGATGTGTAACTCTAGAGGGAGCTATTCTCAGTCAGATGATGGAGGAGCCAGAGCTTCAGCACAGCCAGAGCTTCATCAACACTAGTAGGTTCATAACATTCACTCTTTTTTTTTTCATTAACAAATACGTCTATGCATACTACACACATACATAAAACAAGTTAATTGATTGAGACTCGTTCTGAGTGTTTGGCCTTCTTGAATGGGCATCTCTGGGATTTTTTCCCCCACATGTTTTATGTTCCAATAGATTTGAGGAATCATGCGTGTCTTGAGCTCGAATGCTACAGGACGATGCACAACTCAGTCAGTTTGTGAAATCTGTGTCCTAATCAAGGTTATTATAGTTTTGCATTTTTAAAATAGTTTTTATTTTAATATCGTTTTCAATTTTGCTTTAAATTTCAGATTAGTTTTAGTTAGTTTCATTAATGGTTTTGTTAGTTTCACTCTAGTTTTTATATTTTGTGAACACATTTCTATTTAGTTTTAATATAGTTTAGCAGAGCTAACAGAACACTTCCAGTGTAGACCAAAGCGGGACGTCTGCACAGATTACAGTTAACTCTTGTGCAGATTAGACATCTTAATAATAATAATAATAATAATAATAATAATAAAATAATGGTTTGAGATTGAACAAATAAATGCAACTTGAAAGTAAAAATTCTGAAAAATTCAGCGGTTAATCGCCTCAGATAACTTCCCGTGCATGAAGCTCCATCATATACAAACATTTCCCTAAACAGCCACAGGTCAGATTTTCCAGATTAATAAGAAGATCTTATTAATTACGAAACTGATTATTTATTTTTGCTAATTATTATTTCATTTCAGTTAGTTTTTCAGTAACTGTTGTTAGTTTTGTTTAGTTTTTCATTTATTATGAATTTTGGTAACACTTTATTTTACAGTGTCCTTGTTACAAATGTTACATGTACTTACCATAGTAATAACAGTAAATTATGCATAATTACATGCAACTAACCCTCAACCAAATCCTAATCCTACCCTAACCCTATAGTAAGTACATGTAGTTAATTATTATTACTCAGTACTTAAATATATAATTACACTGTAACAATGACACCTTAAAATAAAGTGTAACCTGAGTTGTTGATTTTATTTTGGTTTACGAAAATGTTTTTTGACCAATAGTTTTAGTCTTAGTTTCGGTTTTCGTTTACAAAAATAACCTTGGTCCTAATGCTGATTCATTTGCTTCTGTTTCTCAATCCAGTCCATCACAGTTTTCAGAAGGTTTCGAATGACTTCGAGACTCTCTCTCCTGGATCTCCCGTATCTCCTGTATCATCCTCATGTCCCTCCTCTGATCTTCTGTATGATTCTTCTCTGCCCGAGCTGAGGATGGTTCTGCTGGGTCGTCGTGGTTCTGGGAAGAGTGCGGCCGGGAACATCATTCTGGGTCGAGAGGAGTTTGAGCTTCATGGAGAGGATCATGTCAGGGCAGCGGATCAGGAGTGTGTGAAGGCCAGAGCGCTCGTGGACGACACGCGGGTCAGTGTCACAGTTTTGCTCATTTCATGTAAACGTCTTACTGAGATTAAGTCCTTACTCTGATTATTGCAGTGCTCGAAGAGGGAACTTCTATGGCCGTTTACACCTGGTGTTAGGAAGCGTTTTGGTTGATCGGATCACAAGGAGACGACACTAAATACAGGTGTAAACAGGGTCTAAGGCCTTGTCCACACGAAGCCGGTGCGTTCCCTATCCGATCATTTTTTTCCTCATTCTAAAAAAAAATTCCGTAAACACGGCGTCGTCTCAAGAAATATCTGCGTACACACGAAACCACTGAAACCGACTGAAAACGGCGTAGTATATATGCCAGACCAGTATGGGGCGCTGTAATTCTGCCACAGAGATACACTATACACGGAGAAGAAGACTTTGAGCATGCGCATAACCTTGCGCGCTGTATTCGAACCAAGAAGAAGACGAAGATTATCGCTTGTTGCTCACCACAGTTGCAGAGAAGCAATAGATTTTGCTGTAATAAAGCTAGTAGGCTTAGTAGCTTCTGCAGCACGAACACAATCATGTAAGTCCGCCATTATTGTTGTTGCTGTTACGCGTGACACAGACGGCACGTGATGTGATGACATCATCGTTTCACAAAATATACGGATTGGCTGTACACACGAAACCGCAAGGGTGTCGTTTTCAGATTTATCCACTTTGGGACCCGGTTTCAAAAAATAGCGGTTTCAGTCTCCCAAAACGCCGGATCCGTGTGGACGAAAAGCCAATACGATAAAAAATGTATACGTATACAGCGAAACGCGTCTCCGTGTGGACGGGCCCTAAAACGCTTCGAGCTTGTCCACTTTCACCACTTCCAGAGGGAGTTGAAAACGCATTAGACCGGATTGCTTTTGTAGTGTAAACACTCATGTGATCAAATGTGTTTGAACAGCCACTAAAGACCGTCTGCTCTCCGACTACTGATCTAATGCTTAACATTATGGGAAGCGCGCTAACCAGACGGGATTTAACCGGTCGAATGAAGACCCAAGTTTGGTTTGAAGATGAAAAATGTACCAAGCACAATGTTCTCTGATCATTCCTGATTTCTAACACACAGCGAGTCTAGCGTCTGTCAGAGCAGAAACTAAAGCTGATGCTCTCCGTGTGTTTTTCATCTCCAGGCGCATTCATATGTAAATTGCATGAGCTTATTCGTCCATTAGATCTAAAGATCTGAAAAAACACACATTTTCCTCCCCGTAGACCCTCCCCTCGAAGAAATCAGGACAGAAGTGAGTGAAAGTGGACAAAAGAGACAGATTAAAACACCAGGTGTAAACGGGAATGTGTCTTTCTCGTCTACTTGTGATCCGATCGACCAAAACGCATCTTAATACCAGCTGTAAACAGAGCCTGTGTTTTAATCCCACTTTTCCAGAACACGATTTCAACCTAGGACTGACACTGGATTATTTGAAATGTAAACTTCACATTCTGAAGCTGAGGATTGATGTGATTAAACCTCTTCTGTCTCCTTCAGGTGTCTATGATCGACACACCGGACTGGTTTCAGTCGGAGAGATCTCCAGAGGAGGTGAAAGCTCAGATCTCCTCGTGTGTGTCCCTGTCGGCCCCGGGCCCTCACGTGTTCCTGCTCTGTGTCCCCGTGGACCGGCCCACTCTCTGCGAGCTCCCGGCGCTGAAGGCCCTCGAGGGAACGTTCGGACCCGAGACCGTACGCCGGCACACGATCGTCCTCTTCACGCGCTCCGACCTGCTTCCGAAGGGATCGTCCGGTGTGGAGGCGGTGGAGGATTACATCAGTTCCCAGCGGCCCGAGATGCTGGAGCTGGTGCAGAGATGCGGAGACCGATATCACATTCTCACAACCGGACAGAAAAACATGAAAGAGCTCCTGGAGAAGGTGAAGCAGACGGTGAAGGAGAGCGGAGGGAGTTTCTACAACATCTCGCTTTACCAGGAGAACCAGGAGAACCAGGAGAACCAGATGAAGAGCGTGAGGAGAGTCAGACAGAACCAGTCGCCTAGTTCTCTGGACGCCGTGCGAGAGACTGAGGAAGAGGAGGAGGAGATGACGGAGAAGAGTATTCGTTTGGATTCATCTGCTCCCGATCGCTCTCTGCTGCGCTCCGTGTGGGAGACGACGAGGTCAGGAGCGAGTCGTGTGCCAAAGCTGCTGTTCGCCGGAGCGCTAACCGGCGCGGCGCTAGGCCTGTTCCTCGCAGGAGCTGTAGGGGGCGCTGTAGGAGCCGCGCTGGGGTCTGTGACCACGGAGGTCGGGAGACGGAGATTCCTTAAACAGAAAACAGAGTGATTCCGGAAATAGACAGTTTGAGCTGCTCTGTGAACTATAAAATCATTCCCACCTTTGTGGTTTCTTGCATCAGTCAAATCTGTACAAAGGCAATATTAAATTAAAATGTCAAATTCAAAATTGCTTTATTGGCATGACTGTACTGCCATATTCATTGCCATATTATATGTGCTGCATATTCATCTTTTAGTTTTGAGTTTTAAAGGTGCATTGTGTAATATTTAGGAGGATCTGTTGACAGAAATGCAATATCATAAACATAACTATGTTTTCAGTGGTGTATAAAGACCTTACATAATGAACCGTTATGTTTTTATTAGCTTAGAATGAGGCATTTCTCTCTACACACACCGCGGGTCCGCTTACATCGACATATTTCTACAGTGACCCTAAATGGTCAAATGCGTTTCGTCACTATGTTGTTCTTCGTGAAAAGAAGCTAGCTAAAGTCAGCGAATAAAACACTGACACAATGATGAACAAGTAACAATAATATTTGCAATAACATATCGTTTTACTGAATAATTAAGTTACCAGAATTTCTTAATTTATCTCTGTAAAGAAACCTCAGTGTTTAACTGACTACTCTCTGCTGTCTCAGACGACGACATCACTTCCTGTCGGCCACCGTAACTTCTGTTGGGTGCAATTCACAAACTCACCACTAGATGCTGCTAAAAGTTACACACTGCACCTTTAAATGTTTCCACACCACTCTAAATTCAGCTGATTCTTTACCAACAGTTTCATGAACACAAGAACAAATCAACACGTTCCCTGCATTTTTTTTTTTTTTTTTCAATTCTGTAACCATAAATTTATGTGCACCAAAAATTAAATGTCTGTTTCTTGAAAGGACACTAATTTATCACTAGATGTGTTCCAGCCTAACAAAGCAATATTTACATTGTCATAAAACTGTTAATGTGAACAAATTATGTTCACATGCACATGTATATCTTCACTTCTCCTAAACCAGCTGACCACACTTCATATATATTTATTAAAATATATATTAAACAGAAATATAAGCATATTTTAAAGAAACTTTTCTGTGTCCTGATAAAAGGAGGACATTTATTTTAAAACGACACCATTCATATGCTTTTGGGTCTTGCAGTAATAATGTTATTTATATAAAAAAGATTCATTTTGGAAATGATGTAGTGACCAAAAAATAAAATTATACATAAAACTTTATAATCGAGTTTCTTCTGATGGATGGATGGATGTTCTCTCAACTTTGCATTCCAGTGATGTCGATGCTCAGATGTTTCTGTTTTATAAAACTAACATTTTAGTTTTCTAACTCACATGCAAGCACAATTATTTGCATTTGTCTCAAAAACTAATCCTCTGTATGATTTCAGTCAAAGGTTTTTATAATCATGACATGAGAAAAATTCAGCCACCGATGTCCAAACGACTGGTGTATTGTAACTGTGTTTACAGTTGCTTTAGAAGCCTTGAAAACTGATTATGGTAAGGAGCATTACATTTCCAACACACGCTTGAGGTGTTTGGCCAATCACAGCGCACCGGGTCAGCTGGCCAATCAGAGCACTCTGGGCTCTTCAGAAGGAGGGGCTTTGTAGGAATCAGAGCGTTTCAGACAGACTGGGAATAGAGAAGCTGCAATAATGTACCGTATGTAAAAAAAAAAAAAATATATATATATATATATATATATATATATATATATATATATATATATATATATAAAAGCGTTGTTACCTATTATATTACACCCAATAAACAAAATAATTAACTTTTAAAGGTGACATATTAGTCCCCTTTTCACAAGATGTAATGTAAATCTCTGGTGTGCTCATAATGTGTCTGTGAAATTTCAGCTCAAAATACCAGATCATTTATTATATCTTCTCAAATTTCCCCCTTTTTGGGCGTGAGCAAAAACGCACCGTTTTTGTGTATGTCCCTTTATATGCAAATGAGCTGCTGCTCCGCCTCCATTCAGAAGAGGGTGGAGCCTTTACACCAGCTTCAGAGACTCCGGCAATAACAGAACAGGCCAATCTCACTCCAGAATCCCAGAATCACCAGTAGCGAGTGCAGCCTTACGGAGAGACTCAGGAAGAGCTTCTGAATGTTAGTGGAGACATTTCTGTAGTTGTTGTGGAGTTACACTGATCATCTCATCATCATGTTGAACTTCTCCACAAGTGTCCACAGTTCCTGAGGTCTTTATAAGACAGCGGTGACATGTTCTGGTCAATAGTGTTCAGTGCTCGTCTGTGCTCAACCACAGAACAGCTTCAGGCTTTGCTGGATCTTCATCATTGCGTTAGAACTGGTCTCTGTTGTCGCTTGTGAAACCAAATGTCGGCTGGTGTGTGTAAACGTGCAGATTAAGGGCCGGTAATATTATAATAAGATCCTCTTCATACGTCAGAAGGAGAGCGAAATCTGATCGGATTATTTTTTGACATGCTTGCAGAGAAAGGCTCATCAAAACAAAGGTACTGGGTTTCACTTTTCACGTTTTCTGTGTTGGTAGAAGCACCGGAACCCGATTATAGCACTTACACACGGGAAAAGTCAGATTTGCATGATTTTTCCCCTTTAAAATAACATCATATGACCTCTTTAAGAGTTTTATTTTTAAGTTTTACACAATGTCTGTCACAATGTCACGAATCACCGGTTGGGTAACAATGTGTTAGAGTGTGTGTGTGTGTGTGTGTGTGTGTGACCTTGGCCAGAGGAAGTGCTCAGTGTCATCAGAGATGTCATAACCTTTGCAAGCGTGATGAAACTCCAGGTGGCCGAGCGCTGTGCCAGCGAGAGGGTGTGGTACCCATAATGCCCTGCTCCTGGGACATCAGGGGGTTTATCTCACCGTCACACACACACACACACACACACCAGTTCTCTGCCCCCCCCAGAGGCCTCGGTACCAGAGACGGGAAACACTCAAACCTTGCATATCCCTGAACCGTCCCGTCATGTGACACACGCGGGCGTTTGTGGCGTGTCATTCAACCAAGCGTTACGCAAGTCTGCCTTCCTGCATGCGGGCCGCAGGAGTGTGTGTGGCGGATGGGTGAAATGGAGAGGATGATTTTCACTTTTTCATTCTTCCCATCTTTTCATAACTCGTGGTCCATGTCAGGAAGTCTGTTGGCTGGCGATGAGACAGCAGCAACTGTAGATGCTTCCTGACACCTGATCCGACGAGAGAAATACAGTCAGATACCCACAGATGACCTCTGACCCCCCCCCCCCACACACACACACACACACACACACACACGCACACACGCGCACACACACACACACACACACACTGCCACAGCTGAAGTGGGAAAAACACAACACGGCTGAACAGTGTCAGTTTTTCCATCCCGCTCGGATTCTCATGATTCTGTCATGAATAAACTGCATCCGGCTACAGGACGGGCCTTTTTTTTTTAAAAACAAAATGATTTTCCTGTCCCAGCAGTCTATGCTGAAAAATCTTGGAAAATCCTAATCCCATCTGACGACAGACCGAGGGACACAACAAGTGACGCCGGTGCATGCTACAGAAAAACACACATTTTACAGCATCAGTGGAGATAGTGAGCATGTGACTCTTTGAAGCATTGCTTAAAGTCAACATGAAATCAAAAAATACTTCTTATTTTTTATGGAATATAGCAAGATTTACTAGTGCATATCTTTAAATAAAAAAAATAAATAAAAAAATCAAGTGCCTCATAACCTTTAATCAAAACACTGCAGAAAATAATGTTATTCTTCAGTATTTTTACATTCCTGAAGGGACTGTGCAACACATTGACTGTTTATACACACGGGATTGTGCAATTTACTTTCTACTGCTCTTTTTTTTAATTTCTTGCCGCTATGTTGAGTTGTATGTTGTAAGTTATCTTTACTCAGTGTTTTGTATTGTACTTGTGTAAATTTTACCACAAGGAGTTGCACTTGAATTTCATTGTACAGCTAAGTGTCAAAGTTTTTTGTTTAATTTTCCACTACACATTTTTAAATTAAGATACATTTACTTGAGAAACAAAATGGCTAAAGATATTAAGTCTTGTTTCCTGAAAAAGTTTATGCTTAAAACAAGAAAAAATATCTGCCAATAGAGTCAGAAAAATACTAATTTTGCTTTGAATTAAGTTTATTTATTTTTTTACCCCATTGGCCGATTTTTTTATTTTTTTTTAAACCAATAACTGAGCATATACTAGTAAAAAGATCTGAGGGCTCAGGGAATGCGAACACACCTGTGTTGATCCACAACCTTGACCCTTTTTGACTCATGTTGATCCCTCCTCCTAAAGTATGTGATCCACAAATTCTTTAGTCAAGGTAACATGGATGTTACACTGACAGTAACATGGCATCATTTGCATGAGATGCCTAATAAAAAACAAACAAACATCTAACCTGGACAACAGAGCTTATTCATAGAATTTGATTTCAATGCTTTTAAAACAGAGTATGAAATACCAAGGTTTTCTGTAATGATGACGTTACATTCCATTAGGAAAAAAGATTCCAAAAGTGACATCGCACCCTCAAATGATGTCACTAACCTTGAAAGGTCAGGGATCATTTCATCATCGGAAGCACTCGTTGTATCATCAGGTTCTTTGTAAACAACTTTGGCTGGTTTTACAAAACCTGTCTGTCTGGAAACAATCGCATTCAACCTGAATAAAGTTTGTATTTTTGTAAGTGTATTTTGTGTTCTGTTGGTAAAGACCAGTGGTTCGTGCTCATCCTTCGCTCGTCATTATCTTACACTAGTGCTAAAAGCTTCCTGGGTTTATTAGGAAGTGAAAATGAGAGAAAGAAATCTGAAACTTATTTTATTCAAACCAAGATCAGTTGAACGCAAGCCACATAGTTGCAACTTCCAAACTCCGAGGAGCTTCACATCATCCAAACATCTAGAGACTCAAGAACCCAGTGTGATGTGGATCATGGATGTGAGCTGCCATCATTAGTTCTTCTACGAGACTCTCATGTCTTCAGTTCAGCTTAAACAGCGAAAGAGTCAAAAGATCAACACATTATTGAATAATCCAGTCAGAGTGCTAGAGACTGTGGTAGATGTGAAGTTTGAGGTACCCGTGATCGCATGTGAGGAACCCACACACTCTATCTATTCCTCGAAATATCAGAGACAGGAAATTAAATGGAGAAGTGACACATGAAACATGGACCAGGAACACAAGCCATGAATTTAAAAAAGTAAATTCGCTGTAATTCCACACAAAATGTCAATATTTAGACCAAGCGGCATCCGTCCGGTCTCTCTCTCGAATCCAACACGGAAGTGTCTTAAACTGCAGTTCATCGACTGGCCACTAGAGACCGGCTGCAGAAGAGACTCAATCCCATAAACCCCCATGTTAAAATGCCCAACTTTACAGCAGAAAAAAAGCATGTTTACAGCCTGGTGCAAAAAGTGGTTTTGGTCTATATAGCTAACTTTGCCCTTCATGACGACTGTGAGGGGGTGAATATTTTTATAACTCATCCGTTTAAATTATATCAAGCCTTACATTTCTGCATAAGTAAGGGCGTGGCCACTTGAGTGACAGGTGGATTGCCGCTGATGTGACTACTAGCCGTTTGTCTGTTAGCGTCACGTCACCTCAGCTAATCCGCCTCGCTGGCCATTTTCGTTTATCCGGGAGTGACGCGCTGCCAAGATGGCGACGGCCGGCTCCGCCCACTTTGGGCTTCAAAAATGCTCTTCAGAAACATACGGGTGATGTGACGTCCATATTTCTATACAGTCTATGGTTTATAAGTGCCGAGGGTTAAACACCCATATCCAGTTAGTCTGGGTTTAGTCACCGCTGGTAAGTGCTTGCCGTGACCGCTAGTATCTGTTCCTGAACCTTCTTCTCCGTGATCCCGGTGTGTTCGGTCTCAACGCCACAAGTTCGAGGACCTGAGCTTTCCTCGCTGTCTGTGTCCCCGTAACAGCTGGATCCCGACGACACCATCATGGAGTCCATAGAGTCTCTGTTTTTGCGAGACGGGGAGCTGCCATTTCCCAAATCCTCGATTTCCTCCTTCCTCCCATCCGGACCGTTTGTCGTGTCTTTCCCCTGATCGCTCGTCTGGTCGTTCAGCAGCTCGACGAGAAAGTCAATGTACTTCATGGCGAGTCGCAGGATCTCGTTCTTGCTGAGCTTCTTGTCGGGCGGGTGGGTCGGGATGAGTTTACGGAGCTCGGAGAAAGCACCGTTTACGTTCTGCTGCCGCCAGCGCTCGCGGCTGTTGGTGAAGACGCGCCGGGCCAACTTCTGAGGAGGACCTGAAGGAGAACCACATGTGAGATACAGTTGCAGGAAAACGTTTGTGAACCCCTTGCAGAATCTGTGAAAATGGGAATAATTTTAAACAAAATAAGAGGGATCATACAAAATGCATGTTATTTTACCTATTTTAGAGATATTTTACATAATTTGTTTTTACATATAGTCCACAAGTAAAAAAAAATTGCTGAATTTATTAAAATGACCCCATTCAAACATTTATGAACCACTGATTCTTAATACATCTGAGCACAGAAACGTGGAGTTCATTTGATTTCATTGCAATATAATGTATAATAATGCAATGGGGGAATATTTGTGGGTCTTTGATAATGCCAAATGTCTGATGTTACCAGTAAAAAGTGGCCTACATTATTTTAAATATATCTAGTCAGAGTTCAAGCATATTCATCTAAAATAATTCTGTTTTCAGCTTCAGAATCATGAATATTGTTATTCTGGTGTCTCTATTATCCTGTGCTTTGGGTTTATCAGCACCAAGTCCAAGACTATTCATTTACACACACAATGTCATATCAAATTTAGCATTTTAATCAACAGTACATTCTTTTTGTTAACCTTTTACCATATGTCTTGGAGTATCGCAATCGAATCGTGACATGAGGGTATCGTTACAGCCCTAATGACGATGCCGAACACAAAACATCCACTGATTTGAAAACAGTCCATGAGTGGAATGATGTACCGTCATTGAGGTCCAGTTCGAAGTGTGCGGACGGGCGTCTCTTCACACGAGCATTACTGAAGATCCCAAAGCTTCCAGACGGTCCGAGGAAAGAGCTGAGGGAAAGAGAGAAAACACTGAAAATAAGGAGACAACATGAGAAAAAGAAATCTATAAAAGCAATCTGGAGCGTTTGATGAACGTCTGCCACTGATTGGACAAACGTGACGCCTGTCGTTCTGTCCTCATTACAGCCGCACATCTCAGATAGATCCGACTTTATTCTGTCTGTGCTGCTTTGAGACGAAACTCAGGCCCTGTTTACAGCTGGCATTAATATGCGTTTTGGTCGATCGGTTCACAAAAGAAAGACACATTCCTGTTTACACCTGGTGTTTTAATCCGTCTCTTTTGTCCACTTCTGTCCTGATTTCTTCGAGGGGAAGGTCTATAGGGAGGAAAATGTGTGTTTTTTCAGATCTTTTTGATCTAATGGACGAATAAGCTCACTTTCTGACGGAGAAACGGAGATCATCAGATTTTGTTTCTGCTCTGAGAGACGCAAGACCCGCCGAACGCTGCGAGTATGTGTTAGAAATCAGGAATTGTGAGAGAACATTGAGCTTGGGATGTTTTTCCCCTTTAAACCAAACTTGGGTCTCCAGCTGACAAAACCCAGCAAGCAATATCCGTCATCTCACCGTCTAGTTTAACTATAGACCCGATAAAGTCCAGCTGTGAGTAACACACTTCTAGACAAAATAACCTTGAATTTGGTTACATGTCGTTTTTGCCTAAATAACTTCCGAGATGTATGATATTCCATCATGGAAGCAAAGTCAACAGTTATTACAAGGTGTTTGGTTTAATTTCTTTACTCATCTCATTTTCTTGTTATCTAATTGATGACTAGTCTATTCTTGGGCTATGGTTTAGACGCCAATTAAATTTTCATTGACAGTCCAAATTTTGCTTTGTTTTACCCTAAATGTCTGGGCTGTGTTTGGGCGGCTGTTAGACGTCATTTAAACGCAAAATTGCTTGCTGGGAATTTAGATCCCGTCTGGTTAGCACGCTTTCCATAATGTTATGCATTAGATCAGTAGACGGTCTTTATATTGGCTGTTCAAATGCGTTTTCGATCCCTCTGGAAGTGGTGAAACAGAAGTGTTTTAGACGCCGTTTACACCTGTATTTACTGTATTTAGTGTCGTTCACTTGTGATCCAATCGACCAAAATACTTCTTAATACCAGGTGTATCCAGGCCATGAGACTAAGGGAGGTCAAGATAAGCAAGTCACTGGTCTACAAGAGAACATTACATCAGATCAGATTGTTCATTAGTTTGATGCTCAACAAGACCATTGCTATTAATGCGTGCATCGTCCCGCAGCGAATGAGTCACGTGTGTTGTTGAGGAGAGTGTGCTGCTACTTTACTAAGTGATCAGATGCTCCATTTTCACCTGCTGGACGATAAAGCCGCTAAAGATGAACATTTACCAACAACCACCAGAACACTGTAGCCAGGTGAACACACGTTGAATCAGGTGTTTATCTAAAATGTGCAGTGCTGAGGATACTCTAAGACAGGGGTGTCAAACTCATTTGGTTTCACTTTATTTTGATGGTCCCTTTAACACATTCTGTTGACTATAAGTAACGTTGCACCTACATGTCTACTAACTCTCCTTAGAGTGTTAGTTAAGTATTAATAGACTGGTAGGGTTAGGGTTAGATTAAGTTGACATGTAGTTGCAAAATTACTTATAGTCAGTAGAGTGTCTGTTGAAGGACCATCACAATAAAGTGTTTGCAGATATTAAGCAGACAGTCTACTTATACTCCAATGAAAGTTAGTTGACCTATAGTTGCAAAGTTACTTATAGTCAACAGCATGTTCAAAAGGGACCATCAAAATAAAGTGTTACCACTCATTTTAGGTTGAGGGCCCGATTGGGAAAAAATGTAATCATGTGCAGGGCGAATTACCTTTTTTAAACCTTAGTGCGCTGACAATTAGTCTATATTAAAATTAACCATACAAACTACAAAATTAATTAGCAAGAAAACTAGCTGCTCTCTGAAAACTGCATTTTTACAGTGAAAATACTTTTCTTTTCTTTTTTTAATAATGTTTTATGTAATATCTCTGGTAACACTTCAGTCTAGGTTCCAATTCTCACTATTAACTAGTTGCATATTACAAGGAAATTAGCTGTTTATTAGTATTAATAAAGCACATATTAATGCCTTATTCTGCATGACCTTATTCTACATTTCTAATTCTACCCCATACCTAATTATCTTACTAACTATTAGTATTAATAAACAGTAATTAGGAGTTTGAGGCAAATGTCATAGTTAATAATGAGAATTGGACCCTAATCTAAAGTGACCATATTTTTCTATTAGGAATGCCCCGAATATGATTTTTCATGGCTGATTCTCCCAATTCTGATACATGTTGCTGATTTCAAGCAAATTTATTTGTTGTTTATTTGCTCTATAATATGCCAAACTGGCCTAAAAAAACAAACAAACAAAAAACAAAACAAACATCTGTAGTCATATGAAATTAGAGGCAATCCCTACATTTTAATCATGATCCACACAAAGATGCTACACTCATGTACGCATGAGCAGTTATTTTTTATTTAAATTAGATTGTATAATTTCAAGATTTAAAGCAGAAACAGAATGGTCTGACTTTTGTTTTGTGAAATTATGCTATAATTATGCTAGAAGAGATCTGCACAAAACCAAAAACAGCAGACGAACTGAATGAAAATGCAAATTCACTCTCTGCCAGTAGGTGGCACTTATAGAACAGCAGCGATACAGCAGCTTCCTTGTTTACCGCTTAAACACTACTTTATACAGAGGTAAGAGGACCAGAAAATGCCATCAGAGCCGTTCTGAAGACAGTTTCCCTTCATAGACACATTCATTTAAACCCCTACTCCCATTTTAATATTTATATTTTTCTTCTTATATTTCACGAACATTGAGCTTACAGTGCCTGGTACAGTTTTTCTCTGTCTGTGTTCTCCCAGTCTGGTCTGTATTAACGTCCTGTTTACAGACTTCGTAATATTCCCACACAAATGACATTTCGGTAAATGATTGCAAAGCAGTTTGTGTGCAAGTCTGGAATAGAGATTGACTAAAATAAAACGTCCCGATTTATGACCGGTCGACCGGTGCATTTCCATTTTCTATTATTGTTCAAATCCCTGTCTGGGCCGGATTGGACACCATTGTGGGCTGTGTGTTTGACACCCCTGCTCTAATGGTGTGTTCACACAAAAAGCGAAGCGAAAATTCGCATTGCGTTACTCGCTCTAGATCACTTGAGGGATGTTTCTTGTTTTTCGCATCACTTGCGCCAATAAAAACATTGCGCGATTAGGAGTGTCACGCACATCAACAACAACAACAACAACAACAACAACATTTCTTTCTGCCATTTTGACAGCCGTTTCCAGCACTACTTGAGGATGGACAGGTGCCCAGAGCACGGATTTATCAAAAAGCTGGTAACTGATCGGCTTACGTGACAATGCAACATACAAATGTTTACGTTTGAGTTGAAATTGTTCGTCCTTCGCGTCTTTGCATTGACATTGTATATAAATTAATTAAATTTGCGTTTGGTGTAAACACAGCATAAGACTAGGATTGGGATCCACTGAGTTTTGTGGATTGTGATTGGGATCCCATTGGGATCCACTCTTTCTTCTTGTCATACAAAGGAGTTTAACTGGTAACAGTTGTGTGTTTGATTCCTAACCTGCTGATGAAGGGGTGTGTGTTCAGGAAGGCTGGCGGCAGGAGGGCCGTCGGGGGTCCAGCGCCGGACAGCGAGGACAGATGAGCGAGTCTCAGCTCCACCGGGCCGTGCCGGATGGCGGGGGGGACCGGGTGCAGGGCCGTCATCGGGGGGAGGGGGGGTTTGCTGTGAGCCAGGCTGATCACCGGGACGTTGGGAGGGATTGATGTGGAGGAGATCGAGGACAAGGACACGCTCTGAAGAGCTCCCCGGGGAGGTGTTGTCGTATCCGGCTCGGCTCCGGTGGCCTCCGGTTCAGTCGCATCCGTACGCCTCTCTGCATCATGAGTCGCAGTAGCGTCGGGCGATCCCGTACGAGCAGGACTGGCGTGCTTGAGGACCGACGGGGAGGGTGAGACGGGAGACTCGCTTTTCTCCATCATGACCCAAGGCTGACGAGTTCTCCTGATGATCTCAGATTCTTCTCATCGCTGCTCATGTGGAGGTCTGCAGATTGAGTCGCTTCTTTTAGGACCTAAACAAAAAAGGCTGTTTAAGTTTACAAAGGCAGAAGTCACATTATGATATTATAAAGCACAGATATGGTTGGCGCCAATAGCCTTGTGGTTAGCGCGCTGATATATAGCGCAACTGTGCTATTCGATTCCCAGCTCGAGGTACTTTGCCGATCCTATTCCCCCCTCTCTCTACCCAATGCTTTCCTGTCAAATCTCTACTGTCCGATCCAATAAAGGCACAAAAAGGCCAAAAACATAACTTAAAGAAAATAATAGAGGTCTGATGTAATTTTGAACAAAATTGGGTCAAAACAAGTTTCTACCAACAGGAGTGAACTTTTCCGGCAAGTTCCGGAAACTCTTGAAACCAACTCCAAATGACTTTAAACACTTTTGAAATACAATTGGTCCATGGTGATTGCATATGAGATAGTTGTGCTCTGGGAATGCTGTAACTGGGGCCTTAATCTGACTTCTGACCTGTAATGCTGCCTGAATCATGATCAGACACTGTTCGTTCGCTGGCCAGAGGAGAACTGAGCGACTGAGTCTGGTTTCTCCCAAGGTTTTTTTCTCCATTCTGTTTTGGTTCCTTGTCACTATTGCCTTTGGCTTGCTTAGTTGGGGACATTTAATATAATACTCAACATTAATATTGATCTGCCAGCATTGACACCATTATGTGAGAACTGAACTGAGCTAGACAATGACATCTATGACCAATATATATATAGATGAACCAAATTAATAACTTTTTTACAACAAAAATGAACCATCAATGAACTTACTTAAGATGTACTATGACGCCATTTTCTTCTAGATCTGCTGAACAGCAGAAACAAACTTTGTTGCATTAATTTCCTGTTATCATTGTAAAGCTGTTTTGAAACAATCTTTATTGTAAAAAGTGCTATATAAATAAAGGTGTCTTGACTTAAAAGTCACGTTCACATGGCGGGTGAATTCGGTGTCACTCCACTTCTGGGTGTTTCGTCCAGTTCTGCTCAGAGTTCAGTGACTGACTGACAGACATTCACTGCTGAAAGACTCATTGAATCAGTGTGAACAGATCTGAACTCAACTAGTTTATTAAACCCTGACAGGTCATCTGAGGAGTGAGAAATAAAAAAACAAAACAAAGAGGAACATTTCCAGACTAAACAGCAAACGTTGGTTGATCATCATGAGATCAGGAGTGACGAGCACAGATGGATCATTAAGAGGATTCACTGTTAAAACTTTACAGGCCATGATGATAAATCATGCTGGAGTCTTTCTACGTTCAGTACTGCAAAACAACAACAACGAATCTGTCAGTATTTGAGATCATCATGAACAGCTGCTATCCGTGTTCAAGGTTAGTTGTGATGTTTCCAAACTTATGCGTAAATCATCTGTCAATCATCCTGCCGTCTAGAGATCAAGACTGACGTCAGCCACCGATTGATCGATGGGTCGATCGCTATGACAGACATGATCAATGAAACGGCTCAGATCTCACACAGACACAGAGATTCAACACAGTTCTGCAAACATCGACTGCTATTCCTTACATTCGGTTCCTCTTTCTGTCCAGTTTAACCGAGTGTTTTCATAATGCCTGACTCTCAGAGCGCCTGTAAATCCATCCGAAGAAACACATGTTAAGAAGGTCCATGCGTTCTCAGATGGTCACTCGCAGGAGACCTCACATATTTCACAGGTCAGGTTTTTCTGGCGTTAAACGTCTGTCGTCGAGTCTTTGATGTCCATGTCAGTTTTCAGGAACTTTATCATCAAAGAAGTTCCAGAACAATCAGAAAATCCCAGTTTCATATGTAAGAAGAGAGTCAGTGGAGCTGAATAACTGTGTGAAGTTCTCCAGAGCGTCTGAAGACTGAGCCGTGCATCAGATCATCTATAATCAGAAAGTGTGATGAAGAGCTGCTGTCACTCACCGTGTTTGTGGTCACTTTCTCCGTCGTCGATGCGTCTCGTGTTCA